>NW_026909052.1:0-300000 GCF_033115175.1 Lepus europaeus | reverse complement strand
CCCCTGGCCCCAGGGGCGGGCCCTGCTGAGTCCCAGAGCGCCTCCTGGGTTCCTGCCACCACCCTTGGGCCGGGATGAGGTGCCACCTTGTGCGTAGAAGCCCTGCACACAGGCAAGAAGCCCCCCAGGCCCGCGGGCGCGCCCGACCCTGGAGCCCCCTGGCTGGCTGCAGCCACAGGGAACGGGGGTTCTGAGTTGGCAGCCCCCATTCCCGAAGCATCCACGGGCAGTTCCCCGAAGGGCTGACACCGGCTGCGCCTCAGCAGCCAGACAACCTCCCTCCCTCTGGTCGGGCACTGCAAGCCACACAGCCACTTGTGTCCCCTGTGTCCCTGGAGGCCGCAGCGCGTTTTGGGTTTTGGCGCGGACGGGCCCCTCTCGGCTTCCGTAGTCCATTTGCCCCGGAGCCTGCCAGACCCCTGGCCCCAGGGGCGGGCCCTGCTGAGTCCCCAAGCGCCTCCTGGGTTCCTGCCACCACCCTTGGGCCGGGATGAGGTGCCACCTTGTGCGTAGAAGCCCTGCACACAGGCAAGAAGCCCCCAGGCCCGCGGGCGCGCCCGACCCTGGAGCCCCCTGGCTGGCTGCAGCCACAGGGAACGGGGGTTCTGAGTTGGCAGCCCCCATTCCCGAAGCATCCACGGGCAGTTCCCCGAAGGGCTGACACCGGCTGCGCCTCAGCAGCCAGACAACCTCCCTCCCTCTGGTCGGGCACTGCAAGCCACACAGCCACTTGTGTCCCCTGTGTCCCTTCCTGGAGGCCGCAGCGCGTTTTGGGTTTTTCGCGGACGGGCCCCTCTCGGCTTCCGTAGTCCATTTGCCCCGGAGCCTGCCAGACCCCTGGCCCCAGGGGCGGGCCCTGCTGAGTCCCCGAGCGCCTCCTGGGTTCCTGCCACCACCCTTGGGCCGGGATGAGGTGCCACCTTGTGCGTAGAAGCCCTGCACACAGGCAAGAAGACCCCCAGGCCCGCGGGCGCGCCCGAACCTGGAGCCCCCTGGCTGGCTGCAGCCACAGGGAACGGGGGTTCTGAGTTGGCAGCCCCCATTCCCGAAGCATCCACGGGCAGTTCCCCGAAGGGCTGACACCGGCTGCGCCTCAGCAGCCAGACAACCTCCCTCCCTCTGGTCGGGCACTGCAAGCCACACAGCCACTTGTGTCCCCTGTGTCCCTCCCTGGAGGCCGCAGCGCGTTTTGGGTTTTGGCGCGGACGGGCCCCTCTCGGCTTACGTAGTCCATTTGCCCCGGAGCCTGCCAGACCCCTGGCCCCAGGGGCGGGCCCTGCTGAGTCCCCGAGCGCCTCCTGGCTTCCTGCCACCACCCTTGGGCCGGGATGAGGTGCCACCTTGTGCGTAGAAGCCCTGCACACAGGCAAGAACCCCCCAGGCCCGCGGGCGCGCCCGAACCTGGAGCCCCCTGGCTGGCTGCAGCCACAGGGAACGGGGGTTCTGAGTTGGCAGCCCCCATTCCCGAAGCATCCACGGGCAGTTCCCCGAAGGGCTGACACCGGCTGCGCCTCAGCAGCCAGACAACCTCCCTCCCTCTGGTCGGGCACTGTAAGCCACACAGCCACTTGTGTCCCCTGTGTCCCTGGAGGCCGCAGCGCGTTTTGGGTTTTGGCGCGGACGAGCCCCTCTCGGCTTCCGTAGTCCATTTGCCCCGGAGCCTGCCAGACCCCTGGCCCCAGGGGCGGGCCCTGCTGAGTCCCCGAGCGCCTCCTGGGTTCCTGCCACCACCCTTGGGCCGGGATGAGGTGCCACCTTGTGCGTAGAAGCCCTGCACACAGGCAAGAAGACCCCCAGGCCCGCCCGAACCTGGAGCCCCCTGGCTGGCTGCAGCCACAGGGAACGGGGTTTCTGAGTTGGCAGCCCCCATTCCCGAAGCATCCATGGGCAGTTCCCCGAAGGGCTGACACCGGCTGCGCCTCAGCAGCCAGACAACCTCCCTCCCTCTGGTCGGGCACTGTAAGCCACACAGCCACTTGTGTCCCCTGTGTCCCTGGAGGCCGCAGCGCGTTTTGGGTTTTGGCGCGGACGGGCCCCTCTCGGCTTCCGTAGTCCATTTGCCCCGGAGCCTGCCAGACCCCTGGCCCCAGGGGCGGGCCCTGCTGAGTCCCCGAGCGCCTCCTGGGTTCCTGCCACCACCCTTGGGCCGGGATGAGGTGCCACCTTGTGCGTAGAAGCCCTGCACACAGGCAAGAAGACCCCCAGGCCCGCCCGACCCTGGAGCCCCCTGGCTGGCTGCAGCCACAGGGAACGGGGTTTCTGAGTTGGCAGCCCCCATTCCCGAAGCATCCACGGGCAGTTCCCCGAAGGGCTGACACCGGCTGCGCCTCAGCAGCCAGACAACCTCCCTCCCTCTGGTCGGGCACTGCAAGCCACACAGCCACTTGTGTCCCCTGTGTCCCTGGAGGCCGCAGCGCGTTTTGGGTTTTGGCGCGGACGGGCCCCTCTCGGCTTCCGTACTCCATTTGCCCCCGGAGCCTGCCAGACCCCTGGCCCCAGGGGCGGGCCCTGCTGAGTCCCCGAGCGCCTCCTGGGTTCCTGCCACCACCCTTGGGCCGGGATGAGGTGCCACCTTGTGCGTAGAAGCCCTGCACACAGGCAAGAAGCCCCCCAGGCCCGCGGGCGCGCCCGACCCTGGAGCCCCCTGGCTGGCTGCAGCCACAGGGAATGGGGTTCTGAGTTGGCAGCCCCCATTCCCGAAGCATCCACGGGTAGTTCCCCGAAGGGCTGACACCGGCTGCGCCTCAGCAGCCAGACAACCTCCCTCCCTCTGGTCGGGCACTGCAAGCCACACAGCCACTTGTGTCCCCTGTGTCCCTGGAGGCCGCAGCGCGTTTTGGGTTTTGGCGCGGACGGGCCCCTCTCGGCTTATGTAGTCCATTTGCCCCCAGAGCCTGCCAGAACCCTGGCCCCAGGGGCGGGCCCTGCTGAGTCCCCGAGCGCCTCCTGGGTTCCTGCCACCACCCTTGGGCCGGGATGAGGTGCCACCTTGTGCGTAGAAGCTCTGCACACAGGCAAGAAGCCTCCCAGGCCCGCGGGCGCGGCCGACCCTGGAGCCCCCTGGCTGGCTGCAGCCACAGGGAACGGGGGTTCTGAGTTGGCAGCCCCCATTCCCGAAGCATCCACGGGCAGTTCCCCGAAGGGCTGACACCGGCTGTGCCTCAGCAGCCAGACAAACTCCCTCCCTCTGGTCGGGCACTGCAAGCCACACAGCCACTTGTGTCCCCTGTGTCCCTGGAGGCCGCAGCGCGTTTTGGGTTTTGGCGCGGACGGGCCCCTCTCTGCTTCCGTAGTCCATTTGCCCCGGAGCCTGCCAGACCCCTGGCCCCAGGGGCGGGCCCTGCTGAGTCCCCGAGCGCCTCCTGAGTTCCTGCCACCACCCTGGGCCGGGATGAGGTGCCACCTTGTTCGTAGAAGCCCTGCACACAGGCAAGAAGCCCCCCAGGCCCGCCCGACCCTAGAGCCCCCTGGCTGGCTGCAGCCACAGGGAACGGGGGTTCTGAGTTGGCAGCCCCCATTCCCGAAGCATCCACGGGCAGTTCCCCGAAGGGCTGACACCGGCTGCGCCTCAGCAGCCAGACAACCTCCCTCCCTCTGGTCGGGCACTGCAAGCCACACAGCCACTTGTGTCCCCTGTGTCCCTCCCTGGAGGCCGCAGCGCGTTTTGGGTTTTGGCGCGGACGGGCCCCGCTCGGCTTCCGTAGTCCATTCGCCCCCAGAGCCTGCCAGACCCCTGGCCCCAGGGGCGGGCCCTGCTGAGTCCCAGAGCGCCTCCTGGGTTCCTGCCACCACCCTTGGGCCGGGATGAGGTGCCACCTTGTGCGTAGAAGCCCTGCACACAGGCAAGAAGCCCCCCAGGCCCGCGGGCGCGCCCGACCCTGGAGCCCCCTGGCTGGCTGCAGCCACAGGGAACGGGGGTTCTGAGTTGGCAGCCCCCATTCCCGAAGCATCCACGGGCAGTTCCCCGAAGGGCTGACACCGGCTGCGCCTCAGCAGCCAGACAACCTCCCTCCCTCTGGTCGGGCACTGCAAGCCACACAGCCACTTGTGTCCCCTGTGTCCCTGGAGGCCGCAGCGCGTTTTGGGTTTTGGCGCGGACGGGCCCCTCTCGGCTTCCGTAGTCCATTTGCCCCGGAGCCTGCCAGACCCCTGGCCCCAGGGGCGGGCCCTGCTGAGTCCCCAAGCGCCTCCTGGGTTCCTGCCACCACCCTTGGGCCGGGATGAGGTGCCACCTTGTGCGTAGAAGCCCTGCACACAGGCAAGAAGCCCCCAGGCCCGCGGGCGCGCCCGACCCTGGAGCCCCCTGGCTGGCTGCAGCCACAGGGAACGGGGGTTCTGAGTTGGCAGCCCCCATTCCCGAAGCATCCATGGGCAGTTCCCCGAAGGGCTGACACCGGCTGCGCCTCAGCAGCCAGACAACCTCCCTCCCTCTGGTCGGGCACTGCAAGCCACACAGCCACTTGTGTCCCCTGTGTCCCTTCCTGGAGGCCGCAGCGCGTTTTGGGTTTTGGCGCGGACGGGCCCCTCTCGGCTTCCGTAGTCCATTTGCCCCGGAGCCTGCCAGACCCCTGGCCCCAGGGGCGGGCCCTGCTGAGTCCCCGAGCGCCTCCTGGGTTCCTGCCACCACCCTTGGGCCGGGATGAGGTGCCACCTTGTGCGTAGAAGCCCTGCACACAGGCAAGAAGACCCCCAGGCCCGCGGGCGCGCCCGAACCTGGAGCCCCCTGGCTGGCTGCAGCCACAGGGAACGGGGGTTCTGAGTTGGCAGCCCCCATTCCCGAAGCATCCACGGGCAGTTCCCCGAAGGGCTGACACCGGCTGCGCCTCAGCAGCCAGACAACCTCCCTCCCTCTGGTCGGGCACTGTAAGCCACACAGCCACTTGTGTCCCCTGTGTCCCTGGAGGCCGCAGCGCGTTTTGGGTTTTGGCGCGGACGGGCCCCTCTCGGCTTCCGTAGTCCATTTGCCCCGGAGCCTGCCAGACCCCTGGCCCCAGGGGCGGGCCCTGCTGAGTCCCCGAGCGCCTCCTGGGTTCCTGCCACCACCCTTGGGCCGGGATGAGGTGCCACCTTGTGCGTAGAAGCCCTGCACACAGGCAAGAAGCCCCCCAGGCCCGCGGGCGCGCCCGACCCTGGTGCCCCCTGGCTGGCTGCAGCCACAGGGAATGGGGTTTCTGAGTTGGCAGCCCCCATTCCCGAAGCATCCACGGGCAGTTCCCCGAAGGGCTGACACCGGCTGCGCCTCAGCAGCCAGACAACCTCCCTCCATCTGGTCGGGCACTGCAAGCCACACAGCCACTTGTGTCCCCTGTGTCCCTGGAGGCCGCAGCGCGTTTTGGGTTTTGGCGCGGATGGGCCCCTCTCGGCTTCCGTAGTCCATTTGCCCCCGGAGCCTGCCAGACCCCTGGCCCCAGGGGCGGGCCCTGCTGAGTCCCCGAGCGCCTCCTGGGTTCCTGCCACCACCCTTGGGCCGGGATGAGGTGCCACCTTGTGCGTAGAAGCCCTGCACACAGGCAAGAAGCCCCCCAGGCCCGCGGGCGCGCCCGACCCTGGTGCCCCCTGGCTGGCTGCAGCCACAGGGAATGGGGGTTCTGAGTTGGCAGCCCCCATTCCCGAAGCATCCACGGGTAGTTCCCCGAAGGGCTGACACCGGCTGCGCCTCAGCAGCCAGACAACCTCCCTCCCTCTGGTCGGGCACTGCAAGCCACACAGCCACTTGTGTCCCCTGTGTCCCTGGAGGCCGCAGCGCGTTTTGGGTTTTGGCGCGGACGGGCCCCTCTCTGCTTCCGTAGTCCATTTGCCCCGGAGCCTGCCAGACCCCTGGCCCCAGGGGCGGGCCCTGCTGAGTCCCAGAGCGCCTCCTGGGTTCCTGCCACCACCCTTGGGCCGGGATGAGGTGCCACCTTGTGCGTAGAAGCCCTGCACACAGGCAAGAAGCCCCCCAGGCCCGCGGGCGCGCCCGACCCTGGAGCCCCCTGGCTGGCTGCAGCCACAGGGAATGGGGTTCTGAGTTGGCAGCCCCCATTCCCGAAGTATCCACGGGTAGTTCCCCGAAGGGCTGACACCGGCTGCGCCTCAGCAGCCAGACAACCTCCCTCCCTCTGGTCGGGCACTGCAAGCCACACAGCCACTTGTGTCCCCTGTGTCCCTGGAGGCCGCAGCGCGTTTTGGGTTTTGGCGCGGACGGGCCCCTCTCGGCTTCCGTAGTCCATTTGCCCCCGGAGCCTGCCAGACCCCTGGCCCCAGGGGCGGGCCCTTCTGAGTCCCCGAGTGCCGCCTGGGTTCCTGCCACCACCCTTGGGCCGGGATGAGGTGCCACCTTGTGCGTAGAAGCCCTGCACACAGGCAAGAAGCCCCCCAGGCCCGCGGGCGCGCCCGAACCTGGAGCCCCCTGGCTGGCTGCAGCCACAGGGAACGGGGGTTCTGAGTTGGCAGCCCCCATTCCCGAAGCATCCACGGGCAGTTCCCCGAAGGGCTGACACCGGCTGCGCCTCAGCAGCCAGACAACCTCCCTCCCTCTGGTCGGGCACTGCAAGCCACACAGCCACTTGTGTCCCCTGTGTCCCTTCCTGGAGGCCGCAGCGCGTTTTGGGTTTTGGCGCGGACGGGCCCCTCTCGGCTTCCGTAGTCCATTTGCCCCGGAGCCTGCCAGACCCCTGGCCCCAGGGGCGGGCCCTGCTGAGTCCCCGAGCGCCTCCTGGGTTCCTGCCACCACCCTTGGGCCGGGATGAGGTGCCACCTTGTGCGTAGAAGCCCTGCACACAGGCAAGAACCCCCCAGGCCCGCGGGCGCGCCCGAACCTGGAGCCCCCTGGCTGGCTGCAGCCACAGGGAACGGGGGTTCTGAGTTGGCAGCCCCCATTCCCGAAGCATCCACGGGCAGTTCCCCGAAGGGCTGACACCGGCTGCGCCTCAGCAGCCAGACAACCTCCCTCCCTCTGGTCGGGCACTGTAAGCCACACAGCCACTTGTGTCCCCTGTGTCCCTGGAGGCCGCAGCGCGTTTTGGGTTTTGGCGCGGACGGGCCCCTCTCGGCTTCCGTAGTCCATTTGCCCCGGAGCCTGCCAGACCCCTGGCCCCAGGGGCGGGCCCTGCTGAGTCCCCGAGCGCCTCCTGGGTTCCTGCCACCACCCTTGGGCCGGGATGAGGTGCCACCTTGTGCGTAGAAGCCCTGCACACAGGCAAGAAGACCCCCAGGCCCGCCCGAACCTGGAGCCCCCTGGCTGGCTGCAGCCACAGGGAACGGGGTTTCTGAGTTGGCAGCCCCCATTCCTGAAGCATCCACGGGCAGTTCCCCGAAGGGCTGACACCGGCTGCGCCTCAGCAGCCAGACAACCTCCCTCCATCTGGTCGGGCACTGCAAGCCACACAGCCACTTGTGTCCCCTGTGTCCCTGGAGGCCGCAGCGCGTTTTGGGTTTTGGCGCGGATGGGCCCCTCTCGGCTTCCGTAGTCCATTTGCCCCCGGAGCCTGCCAGACCCCTGGCCCCAGGGACGGGCCCTGCTGAGTCCCCGAATGCCTCCTGGGTTCCTGCCACCACCCTTGGGCCGGGATGAGGTGCCACCTTGTGCGTAGAAGCCCTGCACACAGGCAAGAAGCCCCCCAGGCCCGCGGGCGCGCCCGACCCTGGTGCCCCCTGGCTGGCTGCAGCCACAGGGAATGGGGGTTGTGAGTTGGCAGCCCCCATTCCCGAAGCATCCACGGGTAGTTCCCCGAAGGGCTGACACCGGCTGCGCCTCAGCAGCCAGACAACCTCCCTCCCTCTGGTCGGGCACTGCAAGCCACACAGCCACTTGTGTCCCCTGTGTCCCTGGAGGCCGCAGCGCGTTTTGGGTTTTGGCGCGGACGGGCCCCTCTCTGCTTCCGTAGTCCATTTGCCCCGGAGCCTGCCAGACCCCTGGCCCCAGGGGCGGGCCCTGCTGAGTCCCCAAGCGCCTCCTGAGTTCCTGCCACCACCCTGGGCCGGGATGAGGTGCCACCTTGTGCGTAGAAGCGCTGCACACAGGCAAGAAGCCCCCCAGGTCCGCCCGACCCTGGAGCCCCCTGGCTGGCTGCAGCCACAGGGAACGGGGGTTCTGAGTTGGCAGCCCCCATTCCCGAAGCATCCACTGGCAGTTCCCCGAAGGGCTGACACCGGCTGCGCCTCAGCAGCCAGAGAACCTCCCTCCCTCTGGTCGGGCACTGCAAGCCACACAGCCACTTGTGTCCCCTGTGTCCCTGGAGGCCGCAGCGCGTTTTGGGTTTTGGCGCGGACGGGCCCCTCTCGGCTTCCGTAGTCCATTTGCCCCCGGAGCCTGCCAGACCCCTGGCCCCAGGGGCGGGCCCTTCTGAGTCCCCGAGTGCCGCCTGGGTTCCTGCCACCACCCTTGGGCCGGGATGAGGTGCCACCTTGTGCGTAGAAGCCCTGCACACAGGCAAGAAGCCCCCCAGGCCCGCGGGCGCGCCCGAACCTGGAGCCCCCTGGCTGGCTGCAGCCACAGGGAACGGGGGTTCTGAGTTGGCAGCCCCCATTCCCGAAGCATCCACGGGCAGTTCCCCGAAGGGCTGACACCGGCTGCGCCTCAGCAGCCAGACAACCTCCCTCCCTCTGGTCGGGCACTGCAAGCCACACAGCCACTTGTGTCCCCTGTGTCCCTTCCTGGAGGCCGCAGCGCGTTTTGGGTTTTGGCGCGGACGGGCCCCTCTCGGCTTCCGTAGTCCATTTGCCCCGGAGCCTGCCAGACCCCTGGCCCCAGGGGCGGGCCCTGCTGAGTCCCCGAGCGCCTCCTGGGTTCCTGCCACCACCCTTGGGCCGGGATGAGGTGCCACCTTGTGCGTAGAAGCCCTGCACACAGGCAAGAACCCCCCAGGCCCGCGGGCGCGCCCGAACCTGGAGCCCCCTGGCTGGCTGCAGCCACAGGGAACGGGGGTTCTGAGTTGGCAGCCCCCATTCCCGAAGCATCCACGGGCAGTTCCCCGAAGGGCTGACACCGGCTGCGCCTCAGCAGCCAGACAACCTCCCTCCCTCTGGTCGGGCACTGTAAGCCACACAGCCACTTGTGTCCCCTGTGTCCCTGGAGGCCGCAGCGCGTTTTGGGTTTTGGCGCGGACGGGCCCCTCTCGGCTTCCGTAGTCCATTTGCCCCGGAGCCTGCCAGACCCCTGGCCCCAGGGGCGGGCCCTGCTGAGTCCCCGAGCGCCTCCTGGGTTCCTGCCACCACCCTTGGGCCGGGATGAGGTGCCACCTTGTGCGTAGAAGCCCTGCACACAGGCAAGAAGACCCCCAGGCCCGCCCGAACCTGGAGCCCCCTGGCTGGCTGCAGCCACAGGGAACGGGGTTTCTGAGTTGGCAGCCCCCATTCCTGAAGCATCCACGGGCAGTTCCCCGAAGGGCTGACACCGGCTGCGCCTCAGCAGCCAGACAACCTCCCTCCATCTGGTCGGGCACTGCAAGCCACACAGCCACTTGTGTCCCCTGTGTCCCTGGAGGCCGCAGCGCGTTTTGGGTTTTGGCGCGGATGGGCCCCTCTCGGCTTCCGTAGTCCATTTGCCCCCGGAGCCTGCCAGACCCCTGGCCCCAGGGACGGGCCCTGCTGAGTCCCCGAATGCCTCCTGGGTTCCTGCCACCACCCTTGGGCCGGGATGAGGTGCCACCTTGTGCGTAGAAGCCCTGCACACAGGCAAGAAGCCCCCCAGGCCCGCGGGCGCGCCCGACCCTGGTGCCCCCTGGCTGGCTGCAGCCACAGGGAATGGGGGTTGTGAGTTGGCAGCCCCCATTCCCGAAGCATCCACGGGTAGTTCCCCGAAGGGCTGACACCGGCTGCGCCTCAGCAGCCAGACAACCTCCCTCCCTCTGGTCGGGCACTGCAAGCCACACAGCCACTTGTGTCCCCTGTGTCCCTGGAGGCCGCAGCGCGTTTTGGGTTTTGGCGCGGACGGGCCCCTCTCTGCTTCCGTAGTCCATTTGCCCCGGAGCCTGCCAGACCCCTGGCCCCAGGGGCGGGCCCTGCTGAGTCCCCAAGCGCCTCCTGAGTTCCTGCCACCACCCTGGGCCGGGATGAGGTGCCACCTTGTGCGTAGAAGCGCTGCACACAGGCAAGAAGCCCCCCAGGTCCGCCCGACCCTGGAGCCCCCTGGCTGGCTGCAGCCACAGGGAACGGGGGTTCTGAGTTGGCAGCCCCCATTCCCGAAGCATCCACTGGCAGTTCCCCGAAGGGCTGACACCGGCTGCGCCTCAGCAGCCAGAGAACCTCCCTCCCTCTGGTCGGGCACTGCAAGCCACACAGCCACTTGTGTCCCCTGTGTCCCTGGAGGCCGCAACGCGTTTTGGGTTTTGGCGCGGACGGGCCCCTCTCGGCTTCCGTAGTCCATTTGCCCCGGAGCCTGCCAGACCCCTGGCCCCAGGGGCGGGCCCTTCTGAGTCCCCGAGTGCCTCCTGGGTTCCTGCCACCACCCTTGGGCCGGGATGAGGTGCCACCTTGTGCGTAGAAGCCCTGCACACAGCAAGAAGCCCCCCAGGCCCGCGGGCGCGCCCGACCCTGGAGCCCCCTGGCTGGCTGCAGCCACAGGGAACGGGGGTTCTGAGTTGGCAGCCCCCATTCCCGAAGCATCCACGGGCAGTTCCCCGAAGGGCTGACACCGGCTGCGCCTCAGCAGCCAGACAACCTCCCTCCCTCTGGTCGGGCACTGCAAGCCACACAGCCACTTGTGTCCCCTGTGTCCCTGGAGGACGCAGCGCGTTTTGGGTTTTGGCGCGGACGGGCCCCTCTCGGCTTATGTAGTCCATTTGCCCCCAGAGCCTGCCAGAACCCTGGCCCCAGGGGCGGGCCCTGCTGAGTCCCAGAGCGCCTCCTGGGTTCCTGCCACCACCCTTGGGCCGGGATTAGGTGCCACCTTGTGCGTAGAAGCCCTGCACACAGGCAAGAAGCCTCCCAGGCCCGCGGGCGCGGCCGACCCTGGAGCCCCCTGGCTGGCTGCAGCCACAGGGAACGGGGGTTCTGAGTTGGCAGCCCCCATTCCCGAAGCATCCACGGGCAGTTCCCCGAAGGGCTGACACCGGCTGTGCCTCAGCAGCCAGACAAACTCCCTCCCTCTGGTCGGGCACTGCAAGCCACACAGCCACTTGTGTCCCCTGTGTCCCTGGAGGCCGCAGCGCGTTTTGGGTTTTGGCGCGGACGGGCCCCTCTCTGCTTCCGTAGTCCATTTGCCCCGGAGCCTGCCAGACCCCTGGCCCCAGGGGCGGGCCCTGCTGAGTCCCCGAGCGCCTCCTGAGTTCCTGCCACCACCCTGGGCCGGGATGAGGTGCCACCTTGTGCGTAGTAGCCCTGCACACAGGCAAGAAGCCCCCCAGGCCCGCCCGACCCTAGAGCCCCCTGGCTGGCTGCAGCCACAGGGAACGGGGGTTCTGAGTTGGCAGCCCCCATTCCCGAAGCATCCACGGGCAGTTCCCCGAAGGGCTGACACCGGCTGCGCCTCAGCAGCCAGACAACCTCCCTCCCTCTGGTCGGGCACTGCAAGCCACACAGCCACTTGTGTCCCCTGTGTCCCTCCCTGGAGGCCGCAGCGCGTTTTGGGTTTTGGCGCGGACGGGCCCCTCTCGGCTTACGTAGTCCATTTGCCCCGGAGCCTGCCAGACCCCTGGCCCCAGGGGCGGGCCCTGCTGAGTCCCCGAGCGCCTCCTGGCTTCCTGCCACCACCCTTGGGCCGGGATGAGGTGCCACCTTGTGCGTAGAAGCCCTGCACACAGGCAAGAACCCCCCAGGCCCGCGGGCGCGCCCGAACCTGGAGCCCCCTGGCTGGCTGCAGCCACAGGGAACGGGGGTTCTGAGTTGGCAGCCCCCATTCCCGAAGCATCCACGGGCAGTTCCCCGAAGGGCTGACACCGGCTGCGCCTCAGCAGCCAGACAACCTCCCTCCCTCTGGTCGGGCACTGTAAGCCACACAGCCACTTGTGTCCCCTGTGTCCCTGGAGGCCGCAGCGCGTTTTGGGTTTTGGCGCGGACGAGCCCCTCTCGGCTTCCGTAGTCCATTTGCCCCGGAGCCTGCCAGACCCCTGGCCCCAGGGGCGGGCCCTGCTGAGTCCCCGAGCGCCTCCTGGGTTCCTGCCACCACCCTTGGGCCGGGATGAGGTGCCACCTTGTGCGTAGAAGCCCTGCACACAGGCAAGAAGACCCCCAGGCCCGCCCGAACCTGGAGCCCCCTGGCTGGCTGCAGCCACAGGGAACGGGGTTTCTGAGTTGGCAGCCCCCATTCCCGAAGCATCCATGGGCAGTTCCCCGAAGGGCTGACACCGGCTGCGCCTCAGCAGCCAGACAACCTCCCTCCCTCTGGTCGGGCACTGTAAGCCACACAGCCACTTGTGTCCCCTGTGTCCCTGGAGGCCGCAGCGCGTTTTGGGTTTTGGCGCGGACGGGCCCCTCTCGGCTTCCGTAGTCCATTTGCCCCGGAGCCTGCCAGACCCCTGGCCCCAGGGGCGGGCCCTGCTGAGTCCCCGAGCGCCTCCTGGGTTCCTGCCACCACCCTTGGGCCGGGATGAGGTGCCACCTTGTGCGTAGAAGCCCTGCACACAGGCAAGAAGACCCCCAGGCCCGCCCGACCCTGGAGCCCCCTGGCTGGCTGCAGCCACAGGGAACGGGGTTTCTGAGTTGGCAGCCCCCATTCCCGAAGCATCCACGGGCAGTTCCCCGAAGGGCTGACACCGGCTGCGCCTCAGCAGCCAGACAACCTCCCTCCCTCTGGTCGGGCACTGCAAGCCACACAGCCACTTGTGTCCCCTGTGTCCCTGGAGGCCGCAGCGCGTTTTGGGTTTTGGCGCGGACGGGCCCCTCTCGGCTTCCGTACTCCATTTGCCCCCGGAGCCTGCCAGACCCCTGGCCCCAGGGGCGGGCCCTGCTGAGTCCCCGAGCGCCTCCTGGGTTCCTGCCACCAACCTTGGGCCGGGATGAGGTGCCACCTTGTGCGTAGAAGCCCTGCACACAGGCAAGAAGCCCCCCAGGCCCGCGGGCGCGCCCGACCCTGGAGCCCCCTGGCTGGCTGCAGCCACAGGGAATGGGGTTCTGAGTTGGCAGCCCCCATTCCCGAAGCATCCACGGGTAGTTCCCCGAAGGGCTGACACCGGCTGCGCCTCAGCAGCCAGACAACCTCCCTCCCTCTGGTCGGGCACTGCAAGCCACACAGCCACTTGTGTCCCCTGTGTCCCTGGAGGCCGCAGCGCGTTTTGGGTTTTGGCGCGGACGGGCCCCTCTCGGCTTATGTAGTCCATTTGCCCCCAGAGCCTGCCAGAACCCTGGCCCCAGGGGCGGGCCCTGCTGAGTCCCCGAGCGCCTCCTGGGTTCCTGCCACCACCCTTGGGCCGGGATTAGGTGCCACCTTGTGCGTAGAAGCTCTGCACACAGGCAAGAAGCCTCCCAGGCCCGCGGGCGCGGCCGACCCTGGAGCCCCCTGGCTGGCTGCAGCCACAGGGAACGGGGGTTCTGAGTTGGCAGCCCCCATTCCCGAAGCATCCACGGGCAGTTCCCCGAAGGGCTGACACCGGCTGTGCCTCAGCAGCCAGACAAACTCCCTCCCTCTGGTCGGGCACTGCAAGCCACACAGCCACTTGTGTCCCCTGTGTCCCTGGAGGCCGCAGCGCGTTTTGGGTTTTGGCGCGGACGGGCCCCTCTCTGCTTCCGTAGTCCATTTGCCCCGGAGCCTGCCAGACCCCTGGCCCCAGGGGCGGGCCCTGCTGAGTCCCCGAGCGCCTCCTGAGTTCCTGCCACCACCCTGGGCCGGGATGAGGTGCCACCTTGTTCGTAGAAGCCCTGCACACAGGCAAGAAGCCCCCCAGGCCCGCCCGACCCTAGAGCCCCCTGGCTGGCTGCAGCCACAGGGAACGGGGGTTCTGAGTTGGCAGCCCCCATTCCCGAAGCATCCACGGGCAGTTCCCCGAAGGGCTGACACCGGCTGCGCCTCAGCAGCCAGACAACCTCCCTCCCTCTGGTCGGGCACTGCAAGCCACACAGCCACTTGTGTCCCCTGTGTCCCTCCCTGGAGGCCGCAGCGCGTTTTGGGTTTTGGCGCGGACGGGCCCCGCTCGGCTTCCGTAGTCCATTCGCCCCCAGAGCCTGCCAGACCCCTGGCCCCAGGGGCGGGCCCTGCTGAGTCCCTGAGCGCCTCCTGGGTTCCTGCCACCACCCTTGGGCCGGGATGAGGTGCCACCTTGTGCGTAGAAGCCCTGCACACAGGCAAGAAGCCCCCCAGGCCCGCGGGCGCGCCCGACCCTGGAGCCCCCTGGCTGGCTGCAGCCACAGGGAACGGGGGTTCTGAGTTGGCAGCCCCCATTCCCGAAGCATCCACGGGCAGTTCCCCGAAGGGCTGACACCGGCTGCGCCTCAGCAGCCAGACAACCTCCCTCCCTCTGGTCGGGCACTGCAAGCCACACAGCCACTTGTGTCCCCTGTGTCCCTGGAGGCCGCAGCGCGTTTTGGGTTTTGGCGCGGACGGGCCCCTCTCGGCTTCCGTAGTCCATTTGCCCCGGAGCCTGCCAGACCCCTGGCCCCAGGGGCGGGCCCTGCTGAGTCCCCAAGCGCCTCCTGGGTTCCTGCCACCACCCTTGGGCCGGGATGAGGTGCCACCTTGTGCGTAGAAGCCCTGCACACAGGCAAGAAGCCCCCAGGCCCGCGGGCGCGCCCGACCCTGGAGCCCCCTGGCTGGCTGCAGCCACAGGGAACGGGGGTTCTGAGTTGGCAGCCCCCATTCCCGAAGCATCCACGGGCAGTTCCCCGAAGGGCTGACACCGGCTGCGCCTCAGCAGCCAGACAACCTCCCTCCCTCTGGTCGGGCACTGTAAGCCACACAGCCACTTGTGTCCCCTGTGTCCCTGGAGGCCGCAGCGCGTTTTGGGTTTTGGCGCGGACGGGCCCCTCTCGGCTTCCGTAGTCCATTTGCCCCCAGAGCCTGCCAGACCCCTGGCCCCAGGGGCGGGCCCTGCTGAGTCCCCGAGCGCCTCCTGGGTTCCTGCCACCACCCTTGGGCCGGGATGAGGTGCCACCTTGTGCGTAGAAGCCCTGCACACAGGCAAGAAGACGCCCAGGCCCGCCCGACCCTGGAGCCCCCTGGCTGGCTGCAGCCACAGGGAACGGGGTTTCTGAGTTGGCAGCCCCCATTCCCGAAGCATCCACGGGCAGTTCCCCGAAGGGCTGACACCGGCTGCGCCTCAGCAGCCAGACAACCTCCCTCCCTCTGGTCGGGCACTGCAAGCCACACAGCCACTTGTGTCCCCTGTGTCCCTGGAGGCCGCAGCGCGTTTTGGGTTTTGGCGCGGACGGGCCCCTCTCGGCTTCCGTACTCCATTTGCCCCCGGAGCCTGCCAGACCCCTGGCCCCAGGGTCGGGCCCTGCTGAGTCCCCGAGCGCCTCCTGGGTTCCTGCCACCACCCTTGGGCCGGGATGAGGTGCCACCTTGTGCGTAGAAGCCCTGCACACAGGCAAGAAGCCCCCCAGGCCCGCGGGCGCGCCCGACCCTGGAGCCCCCTGGCTGGCTGCAGCCACAGGGAATGGGGTTCTGAGTTGGCAGCCCCCATTCCCGAAGCATCCACGGGTAGTTCCCCGAAGGGCTGACACCGGCTGCGCCTCAGCAGCCAGACAACCTCCCTCCCTCTGGTCGGGCACTGCAAGCCACACAGCCACTTGTGTCCCCTGTGTCCCTGGAGGCCGCAGCGCGTTTTGGGTTTTGGCGCGGACGGGCCCCTCTCTGCTTATGTAGTCCATTTGCCCCCAGAGCCTGCCAGAACCCTGGCCCCAGGGGCGGGCCCTGCTGAGTCCCAGAGCGCCTCCTGGGTTCCTGCCACCACCCTTGGGCCGGGATGAGGTGCCACCTTGTGCGTAGAAGCCCTGCACACAGGGAAGAAGCCTCCCAGGCCCGCGGGCGCGCCCGACCCTGGAGCCCCCTGGCTGGCTGCAGCCACAGGGAACGGGGGTTCTGAGTTGGCAGCCCCCATTCCCGAAGCATCCACGGGCAGTTCCCCGAAGGGCTGACACCGCTGTGCCTCAGCAGCCAGACAACCTCCCTCCCTCTGGTCGGGCACTGCAAGCCACACAGCCACTTGTGTCCCCTGTGTCCCTCCCTGGAGGCCGCAGCGCGTTTTGGGTTTTGGCGCGGACGGGCCCCTCTCGGCTTACGTAGTCCATTTGCCCCGGAGCCTGCCAGACCCCTGGCCCCAGGGGCGGGCCCTGCTGAGTCCCCGAGCGCCTCCTGGCTTCCTGCCACCACCCTTGGGCCGGGATGAGGTGCCACCTTGTGCGTAGAAGCCCTGCACACAGGCAAGAACCCCCCAGGCCCGCGGGCGCGCCCGAACCTGGAGCCCCCTGGCTGGCTGCAGCCACAGGGAACGGGGGTTCTGAGTTGGCAGCCCCCATTCCCGAAGCATCCACGGGCAGTTCCCCGAAGGGCTGACACCGGCTGCGCCTCAGCAGCCAGACAACCTCCCTCCCTCTGGTCGGGCACTGTAAGCCACACAGCCACTTGTGTCCCCTGTGTCCCTGGAGGCCGCAGCGCGTTTTGGGTTTTGGCGCGGACGGGCCCCTCTCGGCTTCCGTAGTCCATTTGCCCCGGAGCCTGCCAGACCCCTGGCCCCAGGGGCGGGCCCTGCTGAGTCCCCGAGCGCCTCCTGGGTTCCTGCCACCACCCTTGGGCCGGGATGAGGTGCCACCTTGTGCGTAGAAGCCCTGCACACAGGCAAGAAGACCCCCAGGCCCGCCCGAACCTGGAGCCCCCTGGCTGGCTGCAGCCACAGGGAACGGGGGTTCTGAGTTGGCAGCCCCCATTCCCGAAGCATCCACGGGCAGTTCCCCGAAGGGCTGACACCGGCTGCGCCTCAGCAGCCAGACAACCTCCCTCCCTCTGGTCGGGCACTGTAAGCCACACAGCCACTTGTGTCCCCTGTGTCCCTGGAGGCCGCAGCGCGTTTTGGGTTTTGGCGCGGACGGGCCCCTCTCGGCTTCCGTAGTCCATTTGCCCCGGAGCCTGCCAGACCCCTGGCCCCAGGGGCGGGCCCTGCTGAGTCCCCGAGCGCCTCCTGGGTTCCTGCCACCACCCTTGGGCCGGGATGAGGTGCCACCTTGTGCGTAGAAGCCCTGCACACAGGCAAGAAGACCCCCAGGCCCGCCCGACCCTGGAGCCCCCTGGCTGGCTGCAGCCACAGGGAACGGGGTTTCTGAGTTGGCAGCCCCCATTCCCGAAGCATCCACGGGCAGTTCCCCGAAGGGCTGACACCGGCTGCGCCTCAGCAGCCAGACAACCTCCCTCCCTCTGGTCGGGCACTGCAAGCCACACAGCCACTTGTGTCCCCTGTGTCCCTGGAGGCCGCAGCGCGTTTTGGGTTTTGGCGCGGACGGGCCCCTCTCGGCTTCCGTACTCCATTTGCCCCCGGAGCCTGCCAGACCCCTGGCCCCAGGGGCGGGCCCTGCTGAGTCCCCGAGCGCCTCCTGGGTTCCTGCCACCACCCTTGGGCCGGGATGAGGTGCCACCTTGTGCGTAGAAGCCCTGCACACAGGCAAGAAGCCCCCCATGCCCGCGGGCGCGCCCGACACTGGAGCCCCCTGGCTGGCTGCAGCCACAGGGAATGGGGTTCTGAGTTGGCAGCCCCCATTCCCGAAGCATCCACGGGTAGTTCCCCGAAGGGCTGACACCGGCTGCGCCTCAGCAGCCAGACAACCTCCCTCCCTCTGGTCGGGCACTGCAAGCCACACAGCCACTTGTGTCCCCTGTGTCCCTGGAGGCCGCAGCGCGTTTTGGGTTTTGGCGCGGACGGGCCCCTCTCGGCTTATGTAGTCCATTTGCCCCCAGAGCCTGCCAGAACCCTGGCCCCAGGGGCGGGCCCTGCTGAGTCCCCGAGCGCCTCCTGGGTTCCTGCCACCACCCTTGGGCCGGGATGAGGTGCCACCTTGTGCGTAGAAGCTCTGCACACAGGCAAGAAGCCTCCCAGGCCCGCGGGCGCGGCCGACCCTGGAGCCCCCTGGCTGGCTGCAGCCACAGGGAACGGGGGTTCTGAGTTGGCAGCCCCCATTCCCGAAGCATCCACGGGCAGTTCCCCGAAGGGCTGACACCGGCTGTGCCTCAGCAGCCAGACAAACTCCCTCCCTCTGGTCGGGCACTGCAAGCCACACAGCCACTTGTGTCCCCTGTGTCCCTGGAGGCCGCAGCGCGTTTTGGGTTTTGGCGCGGACGGGCCCCTCTCTGCTTCCGTAGTCCATTTGCCCCGGAGCCTGCCAGACCCCTGGCCCCAGGGGCGGGCCCTGCTGAGTCCCCGAGCGCCTCCTGAGTTCCTGCCACCACCCTGGGCCGGGATGAGGTGCCACCTTGTTCGTAGAAGCCCTGCACACAGGCAAGAAGCCCCCCAGGCCCGCCCGACCCTAGAGCCCCCTGGCTGGCTGCAGCCACAGGGAACGGGGGTTCTGAGTTGGCAGCCCCCATTCCCGAAGCATCCACGGGCAGTTCCCCGAAGGGCTGACACCGGCTGCGCCTCAGCAGCCAGACAACCTCCCTCCCTCTGGTCGGGCACTGCAAGCCACACAGCCACTTGTGTCCCCTGTGTCCCTCCCTGGAGGCCGCAGCGCGTTTTGGGTTTTGGCGCGGACGGGCCCCGCTCGGCTTCCGTAGTCCATTTGCCCCCAGAGCCTGCCAGACCCCTGGCCCCAGGGGCGGGCCCTGCTGAGTCCCTGAGCGCCTCCTGGGTTCCTGCCACCACCCTTGGGCCGGGATGAGGTGCCACCTTGTGCGTAGAAGCCCTGCACACAGGCAAGAAGCCCCCCAGGCCCGCGGGCGCGCCCGACCCTGGAGCCCCCTGGCTGGCTGCAGCCACAGGGAACGGGGGTTCTGAGTTGGCAGCCCCCATTCCCGAAGCATCCACGGGCAGTTCCCCGAAGGGCTGACACCGGCTGCGCCTCAGCAGCCAGACAACCTCCCTCCCTCTGGTCGGGCACTGCAAGCCACACAGCCACTTGTGTCCCCTGTGTCCCTGGAGGCCGCAGCGCGTTTTGGGTTTTGGCGCGGACGGGCCCCTCTCTGCTTCCGTAGTCCATTTGCCCCGGAGCCTGCCAGACCCCTGGCCCCAGGGGCGGGCCCTGCTGAGTCCCCAAGCGCCTCCTGGGTTCCTGCCACCACCCTTGGGCCGGGATGAGGTGCCACCTTGTGCGTAGAAGCCCTGCACACAGGCAAGAAGCCCCCAGGCCCGCGGGCGCGCCCGACCCTGGAGCCCCCTGGCTGGCTGCAGCCACAGGGAACGGGGGTTCTGAGTTGGCAGCCCCCATTCCCGAAGCATCCACGGGCAGTTCCCCGAAGGGCTGACACCGGCTGCGCCTCAGCAGCCAGACAACCTCCCTCCCTCTGGTCGGGCACTGTAAGCCACACAGCCACTTGTGTCCCCTGTGTCCCTGGAGGCCGCAGCGCGTTTTGGGTTTTGGCGCGGACGGGCCCCTCTCGGCTTCCGTAGTCCATTTGCCCCGGAGCCTGCCAGACCCCTGGCCCCAGGGGCGGGCCCTGCTGAGTCCCCGAGCGCCTCCTGGGTTCCTGCCACCACCCTTGGGCCGGGATGAGGTGCCACCTTGTGCGTAGAAGCCCTGCACACAGGCAAGAAGACCCCCAGGCCCGCCCGACCCTGGAGCCCCCTGGCTGGCTGCAGCCACAGGGAACGGGGTTTCTGAGTTGGCAGCCCCCATTCCCGAAGCATCCACGGGCAGTTCCCCGAAGGGCTGACACCGGCTGCGCCTCAGCAGCCAGACAACCTCCCTCCCTCTGGTCGGGCACTGCAAGCCACACAGCCACTTGTGTCCCCTGTGTCCCTGGAGGCCGCAGCGCGTTTTGGGTTTTGGCGCGGATGGGCCCCTCTCGGCTTCCGTAGTCCATTTGCCCCCGGAGCCTGCCAGACCCCTGGCCCCAGGGGCGGGCCCTGCTGAGTCCCCGAGCGCCTCCTGGGTTCCTGCCACCACCCTTGGGCCGGGATGAGGTGCCACCTTGTGCGTAGAAGCCCTGCACACAGGCAAGAAGCCCCCCAGGCCCGCGGGCGCGCCCGACCCTGGAGCCCCCTGGCTGGCTGCAGCCACAGGGAATGGGGTTCTGAGTTGGCAGCCCCCATTCCCGAAGCATCCACGGGTAGTTCCCCGAAGGGCTGACACCGGCTGCGCCTCAGCAGCCAGACAACCTCCCTCCCTCTGGTCGGGCACTGCAAGCCACACAGCCACTTGTGTCCCCTGTGTCCCTGGAGGCCGCAGCGCGTTTTGGGTTTTGGCGCGGACGGGCCCCTCTCGGCTTATGTAGTCCATTTACCCCCAGAGCCTGCCAGAACCCTGGCCCCAGGGGCGGGCCCTGCTGAGTCCCAGAGCGCCTCCTGGGTTCCTGCCACCACCCTTGGGCCGGGATGAGGTGCCACCTTGTGCGTAGAAGCCCTGCACACAGGCAAGAAGCCTCCCAGGCCCGCGGGCGCGCCCGACCCTGGAGCCCCCTGGCTGGCTGCAGCCACAGGGAACGGGGGTTCTGAGTTGGCAGCCCCCATTCCCGAAGCATCCACGGGCAGTTCCCCGAAGGGCTGACACCGGCTGTGCCTCAGCAGCCAGACAAACTCCCTCCCTCTGGTCGGGCACTGCAAGCCACACAGCCACTTGTGTCCCCTGTGTCCCTGGAGGCCGCAGCGCGTTTTGGGTTTTGGCGCGGACGGGCCCCTCTCTGCTTCCGTAGTCCATTTGCCCCGGAGCCTGCCAGACCCCTGGCCCCAGGGGCGGGCCCTGCTGAGTCCCCGAGCGCCTCCTGAGTTCCTGCCACCACCCTGGGCCGGATGAGGTGCCACCTTGTTCGTAGAAGCCCTGCACACAGGCAAGAAGCCCCCCAGGCCTGCCCGACCCTAGAGCCCCCTGGCTGGCTGCAGCCACAGGGAACGGGGGTTCTGAGTTGGCAGCCCCCATTCCCGAAGCATCTACGGGCAGTTCCCCGAAGGGCTGACACCGGCTGCGCCTCAGCAGCCAGACAACCTCCCTCCCTCTGGTCGGGCACTGCAAGCCACACAGCCACTTGTGTCCCCTGTGTCCCTCCCTGGAGGCCGCAGCGCGTTTTGGGTTTTGGCGCGGACGGGCCCCTCTCGGCTTCCGTAGTCCATTTGCCCCCAGAGCCTGCCAGACCCCTGGCCCCAGGGGCGGGCCCTGCCTAGTCCCTGAGCGCCTCCTGGGTTCCTGCCACCACCCTTGGGCCGGGATGAGGTGCCACCTTGTGCGTAGAAGCCCTGCACACAGGCAAGAAGCCCCCCAGCCCCGCGGGCGCGCCCGACCCTGGAGCCCCCTGGCTGGCTGCAGCCACAGGGAACGGGGGTTCTGAGTTGGCAGCCCCCATTCCCGAAGCATCCACGGGCAGTTCCCCGAAGGGCTGACACCGGCTGCGCCTCAGCAGCCAGACAACCTCCCTCCCTCTGGTCGGGCACTGCAAGCCACACAGCCACTTGTGTCCCCTGTGTCCCTGGAGGCCGCAGCGCGTTTTGGGTTTTGGCGCGGACGGGCCCCTCTCGGCTTCCGTAGTCCATTTGCCCCGGAGCCTGCCAGACCCCTGGCCCCAGGGGCGGGCCCTGCTGAGTCCCCGAGCGCCTCCTGGGTTCCTGCCACCACCCTTGGGCCGGGATGAGGTGCCACCTTGTGCGTAGAAGCCCTGCACACAGGCAAGAACCCCCCAGGCCCGCGGGCGCGCCCGAACCTGGAGCCCCCTGGCTGGCTGCAGCCACAGGGAACGGGGGTTCTGAGTTGGCAGCCCCCATTCCCGAAGCATCCACGGGCAGTTCCCCGAAGGGCTGACACCGGCTGCGCCTCAGCAGCCAGACAACCTCCCTCCCTCTGGTCGGGCACTGTAAGCCACACAGCCACTTGTGTCCCCTGTGTCCCTGGAGGCCGCAGCGCGTTTTGGGTTTTGGCGCGGACGGGCCCCTCTCGGCTTCCGTAGTCCAT
This sequence comes from Lepus europaeus, assembly GCF_033115175.1. Taxonomy (NCBI): domain Eukaryota; kingdom Metazoa; phylum Chordata; class Mammalia; order Lagomorpha; family Leporidae; genus Lepus; species Lepus europaeus. The sequence continues at coordinate 278,070 of NW_026909052.1, read as the reverse complement.
TTGCCCCGGAGCCTGCCAGACCCCTGGCCCCAGGGGCGGGCCCTGCTGAGTCCCCAAGCGCCTCCTGGGTTCCTGCCACCACCCTTGGGCCGGGATGAGGTGCCACCTTGTGCGTAGAAGCCCTGCACACAGGCAAGAAGCCCCCAGGCCCGCGGGCGCGCCCGACCCTGGAGCCCCCTGGCTGGCTGCAGCCACAGGGAACGGGGGTTCTGAGTTGGCAGCCCCCATTCCCGAAGCATCCACGGGCAGTTCCCCGAAGGGCTGACACCGGCTGCGCCTCAGCAGCCAGACAACCTCCCTCCCTCTGGTCGGGCACTGTAAGCCACACAGCCACTTGTGTCCCCTGTGTCCCTGGAGGCCGCAGCGCGTTTTGGGTTTTGGCGCGGACGGGCCCCTCTCGGCTTCCGTAGTCCATTTGCCCCCAGAGCCTGCCAGACCCCTGGCCCCAGGGGCGGGCCCTGCTGAGTCCCCGAGCGCCTCCTGGGTTCCTGCCACCACCCTTGGGCCGGGATGAGGTGCCACCTTGTGCGTAGAAGCCCTGCACACAGGCAAGAAGACCCCCAGGCCCGCCCGACCCTGGAGCCCCCTGGCTGGCTGCAGCCACAGGGAACGGGGTTTCTGAGTTGGCAGCCCCCATTCCCGAAGCATCCACGGGCAGTTCCCCGAAGGGCTGACACCGGCTGCGCCTCAGCAGCCAGACAACCTCCCTCCCTCTGGTCGGGCACTGCAAGCCACACAGCCACTTGTGTCCCCTGTGTCCCTGGAGGCCGCAGCGCGTTTTGGGTTTTGGCGCGGACGGGCCCCTCTCGGCTTCCGTACTCCATTTGCCCCCGGAGCCTGCCAGACCCCTGGCCCCAGGGTCGGGCCCTGCTGAGTCCCCGAGCGCCTCCTGGGTTCCTGCCACCACCCTTGGGCCGGGATGAGGTGCCACCTTGTGCGTAGAAGCCCTGCACACAGGCAAGAAGCCCCCCAGGCCCGCGGGCGCGCCCGACCCTGGAGCCCCCTGGCTGGCTGCAGCCACAGGGAATGGGGTTCTGAGTTGGCAGCCCCCATTCCCGAAGCATCCACGGGTAGTTCCCCGAAGGGCTGACACCGGCTGCGCCTCAGCAGCCAGACAACCTCCCTCCCTCTGGTCGGGCACTGCAAGCCACACAGCCACTTGTGTCCCCTGTGTCCCTGGAGGCCGCAGCGCGTTTTGGGTTTTGGCGCGGACGGGCCCCTCTCTGCTTATGTAGTCCATTTGCCCCCAGAGCCTGCCAGAACCCTGGCCCCAGGGGCGGGCCCTGCTGAGTCCCAGAGCGCCTCCTGGGTTCCTGCCACCACCCTTGGGCCGGGATGAGGTGCCACCTTGTGCGTAGAAGCCCTGCACACAGGGAAGAAGCCTCCCAGGCCCGCGGGCGCGCCCGACCCTGGAGCCCCCTGGCTGGCTGCAGCCACAGGGAACGGGGGTTCTGAGTTGGCAGCCCCCATTCCCGAAGCATCCACGGGCAGTTCCCCGAAGGGCTGACACCGCTGTGCCTCAGCAGCCAGACAACCTCCCTCCCTCTGGTCGGGCACTGCAAGCCACACAGCCACTTGTGTCCCCTGTGTCCCTCCCTGGAGGCCGCAGCGCGTTTTGGGTTTTGGCGCGGACGGGCCCCTCTCGGCTTACGTAGTCCATTTGCCCCGGAGCCTGCCAGACCCCTGGCCCCAGGGGCGGGCCCTGCTGAGTCCCCGAGCGCCTCCTGGGTTCCTGCCACCACCCTTGGGCCGGGATGAGGTGCCACCTTGTGCGTAGAAGCCCTGCACACAGGCAAGAACCCCCCAGGCCCGCGGGCGCGCCCGAACCTGGAGCCCCCTGGCTGGCTGCAGCCACAGGGAACGGGGGTTCTGAGTTGGCAGCCCCCATTCCCGAAGCATCCACGGGCAGTTCCCCGAAGGGCTGACACCGGCTGCGCCTCAGCAGCCAGACAACCTCCCTCCCTCTGGTCGGGCACTGTAAGCCACACAGCCACTTGTGTCCCCTGTGTCCCTGGAGGCCGCAGCGCGTTTTGGGTTTTGGCGCGGACGGGCCCCTCTCGGCTTCCGTAGTCCATTTGCCCCGGAGCCTGCCAGACCCCTGGCCCCAGGGGCGGGCCCTGCTGAGTCCCCGAGCGCCTCCTGGGTTCCTGCCACCACCCTTGGGCCGGGATGAGGTGCCACCTTGTGCGTAGAAGCCCTGCACACAGGCAAGAAGACCCCCAGGCCCGCCCGAACCTGGAGCCCCCTGGCTGGCTGCAGCCACAGGGAACGGGGGTTCTGAGTTGGCAGCCCCCATTCCCGAAGCATCCACGGGCAGTTCCCCGAAGGGCTGACACCGGCTGCGCCTCAGCAGCCAGACAACCTCCCTCCCTCTGGTCGGGCACTGTAAGCCACACAGCCACTTGTGTCCCCTGTGTCCCTGGAGGCCGCAGCGCGTTTTGGGTTTTGGCGCGGACGGGCCCCTCTCGGCTTCCGTAGTCCATTTGCCCCGGAGCCTGCCAGACCCCTGGCCCCAGGGGCGGGCCCTGCTGAGTCCCCGAGCGCCTCCTGGGTTCCTGCCACCACCCTTGGGCCGGGATGAGGTGCCACCTTGTGCGTAGAAGCCCTGCACACAGGCAAGAAGACCCCCAGGCCCGCCCGACCCTGGAGCCCCCTGGCTGGCTGCAGCCACAGGGAACGGGGTTTCTGAGTTGGCAGCCCCCATTCCCGAAGCATCCACGGGCAGTTCCCCGAAGGGCTGACACCGGCTGCGCCTCAGCAGCCAGACAACCTCCCTCCCTCTGGTCGGGCACTGCAAGCCACACAGCCACTTGTGTCCCCTGTGTCCCTGGAGGCCGCAGCGCGTTTTGGGTTTTGGCGCGGACGGGCCCCTCTCGGCTTCCGTACTCCATTTGCCCCCGGAGCCTGCCAGACCCCTGGCCCCAGGGGCGGGCCCTGCTGAGTCCCCGAGCGCCTCCTGGGTTCCTGCCACCACCCTTGGGCCGGGATGAGGTGCCACCTTGTGCGTAGAAGCCCTGCACACAGGCAAGAAGCCCCCCATGCCCGCGGGCGCGCCCGACACTGGAGCCCCCTGGCTGGCTGCAGCCACAGGGAATGGGGTTCTGAGTTGGCAGCCCCCATTCCCGAAGCATCCACGGGTAGTTCCCCGAAGGGCTGACACCGGCTGCGCCTCAGCAGCCAGACAACCTCCCTCCCTCTGGTCGGGCACTGCAAGCCACACAGCCACTTGTGTCCCCTGTGTCCCTGGAGGCCGCAGCGCGTTTTGGGTTTTGGCGCGGACGGGCCCCTCTCGGCTTATGTAGTCCATTTGCCCCCAGAGCCTGCCAGAACCCTGGCCCCAGGGGCGGGCCCTGCTGAGTCCCCGAGCGCCTCCTGGGTTCCTGCCACCACCCTTGGGCCGGGATGAGGTGCCACCTTGTGCGTAGAAGCTCTGCACACAGGCAAGAAGCCTCCCAGGCCCGCGGGCGCGGCCGACCCTGGAGCCCCCTGGCTGGCTGCAGCCACAGGGAACGGGGGTTCTGAGTTGGCAGCCCCCATTCCCGAAGCATCCACGGGCAGTTCCCCGAAGGGCTGACACCGGCTGTGCCTCAGCAGCCAGACAAACTCCCTCCCTCTGGTCGGGCACTGCAAGCCACACAGCCACTTGTGTCCCCTGTGTCCCTGGAGGCCGCAGCGCGTTTTGGGTTTTGGCGCGGACGGGCCCCTCTCTGCTTCCGTAGTCCATTTGCCCCGGAGCCTGCCAGACCCCTGGCCCCAGGGGCGGGCCCTGCTGAGTCCCCGAGCGCCTCCTGAGTTCCTGCCACCACCCTGGGCCGGGATGAGGTGCCACCTTGTTCGTAGAAGCCCTGCACACAGGCAAGAAGCCCCCCAGGCCCGCCCGACCCTAGAGCCCCCTGGCTGGCTGCAGCCACAGGGAACGGGGGTTCTGAGTTGGCAGCCCCCATTCCCGAAGCATCCACGGGCAGTTCCCCGAAGGGCTGACACCGGCTGCGCCTCAGCAGCCAGACAACCTCCCTCCCTCTGGTCGGGCACTGCAAGCCACACAGCCACTTGTGTCCCCTGTGTCCCTCCCTGGAGGCCGCAGCGCGTTTTGGGTTTTGGCGCGGACGGGCCCCGCTCGGCTTCCGTAGTCCATTTGCCCCCAGAGCCTGCCAGACCCCTGGCCCCAGGGGCGGGCCCTGCTGAGTCCCTGAGCGCCTCCTGGGTTCCTGCCACCACCCTTGGGCCGGGATGAGGTGCCACCTTGTGCGTAGAAGCCCTGCACACAGGCAAGAAGCCCCCCAGGCCCGCGGGCGCGCCCGACCCTGGAGCCCCCTGGCTGGCTGCAGCCACAGGGAACGGGGGTTCTGAGTTGGCAGCCCCCATTCCCGAAGCATCCACGGGCAGTTCCCCGAAGGGCTGACACCGGCTGCGCCTCAGCAGCCAGACAACCTCCCTCCCTCTGGTCGGGCACTGCAAGCCACACAGCCACTTGTGTCCCCTGTGTCCCTGGAGGCCGCAGCGCGTTTTGGGTTTTGGCGCGGACGGGCCCCTCTCTGCTTCCGTAGTCCATTTGCCCCGGAGCCTGCCAGACCCCTGGCCCCAGGGGCGGGCCCTGCTGAGTCCCCAAGCGCCTCCTGGGTTCCTGCCACCACCCTTGGGCCGGGATGAGGTGCCACCTTGTGCGTAGAAGCCCTGCACACAGGCAAGAAGCCCCCAGGCCCGCGGGCGCGCCCGACCCTGGAGCCCCCTGGCTGGCTGCAGCCACAGGGAACGGGGGTTCTGAGTTGGCAGCCCCCATTCCCGAAGCATCCACGGGCAGTTCCCCGAAGGGCTGACACCGGCTGCGCCTCAGCAGCCAGACAACCTCCCTCCCTCTGGTCGGGCACTGTAAGCCACACAGCCACTTGTGTCCCCTGTGTCCCTGGAGGCCGCAGCGCGTTTTGGGTTTTGGCGCGGACGGGCCCCTCTCGGCTTCCGTAGTCCATTTGCCCCGGAGCCTGCCAGACCCCTGGCCCCAGGGGCGGGCCCTGCTGAGTCCCCGAGCGCCTCCTGGGTTCCTGCCACCACCCTTGGGCCGGGATGAGGTGCCACCTTGTGCGTAGAAGCCCTGCACACAGGCAAGAAGACCCCCAGGCCCGCCCGACCCTGGAGCCCCCTGGCTGGCTGCAGCCACAGGGAACGGGGTTTCTGAGTTGGCAGCCCCCATTCCCGAAGCATCCACGGGCAGTTCCCCGAAGGGCTGACACCGGCTGCGCCTCAGCAGCCAGACAACCTCCCTCCCTCTGGTCGGGCACTGCAAGCCACACAGCCACTTGTGTCCCCTGTGTCCCTGGAGGCCGCAGCGCGTTTTGGGTTTTGGCGCGGATGGGCCCCTCTCGGCTTCCGTAGTCCATTTGCCCCCGGAGCCTGCCAGACCCCTGGCCCCAGGGGCGGGCCCTGCTGAGTCCCCGAGCGCCTCCTGGGTTCCTGCCACCACCCTTGGGCCGGGATGAGGTGCCACCTTGTGCGTAGAAGCCCTGCACACAGGCAAGAAGCCCCCCAGGCCCGCGGGCGCGCCCGACCCTGGAGCCCCCTGGCTGGCTGCAGCCACAGGGAATGGGGTTCTGAGTTGGCAGCCCCCATTCCCGAAGCATCCACGGGTAGTTCCCCGAAGGGCTGACACCGGCTGCGCCTCAGCAGCCAGACAACCTCCCTCCCTCTGGTCGGGCACTGCAAGCCACACAGCCACTTGTGTCCCCTGTGTCCCTGGAGGCCGCAGCGCGTTTTGGGTTTTGGCGCGGACGGGCCCCTCTCGGCTTATGTAGTCCATTTACCCCCAGAGCCTGCCAGAACCCTGGCCCCAGGGGCGGGCCCTGCTGAGTCCCAGAGCGCCTCCTGGGTTCCTGCCACCACCCTTGGGCCGGGATGAGGTGCCACCTTGTGCGTAGAAGCCCTGCACACAGTCAAGAAGCCTCCCAGGCCCGCGGGCGCGCCCGACCCTGGAGCCCCCTGGCTGGCTGCAGCCACAGGGAACGGGGGTTCTGAGTTGGCAGCCCCCATTCCCGAAGCATCCACGGGCAGTTCCCCGAAGGGCTGACACCGGCTGTGCCTCAGCAGCCAGACAAACTCCCTCCCTCTGGTCGGGCACTGCAAGCCACACAGCCACTTGTGTCCCCTGTGTCCCTGGAGGCCGCAGCGCGTTTTGGGTTTTGGCGCGGACGGGCCCCTCTCTGCTTCCGTAGTCCATTTGCCCCGGAGCCTGCCAGACCCCTGGCCCCAGGGGCGGGCCCTGCTGAGTCCCCGAGCGCCTCCTGAGTTCCTGCCACCACCCTGGGCCGGATGAGGTGCCACCTTGTTCGTAGAAGCCCTGCACACAGGCAAGAAGCCCCCCAGGCCTGCCCGACCCTAGAGCCCCCTGGCTGGCTGCAGCCACAGGGAACGGGGGTTCTGAGTTGGCAGCCCCCATTCCCGAAGCATCCACGGGCAGTTCCCCGAAGGGCTGACACCGGCTGCGCCTCAGCAGCCAGACAACCTCCCTCCCTCTGGTCGGGCACTGCAAGCCACACAGCCACTTGTGTCCCCTGTGTCCCTCCCTGGAGGCCGCAGCGCGTTTTGGGTTTTGGCGCGGACGGGCCCCTCTCGGCTTCCGTAGTCCATTTGCCCCCAGAGCCTGCCAGACCCCTGGCCCCAGGGGCGGGCCCTGCCTAGTCCCTGAGCGCCTCCTGGGTTCCTGCCACCACCCTTGGGCCGGGATGAGGTGCCACCTTGTGCGTAGAAGCCCTGCACACAGGCAAGAAGCCCCCCAGCCCCGCGGGCGCGCCCGACCCTGGAGCCCCCTGGCTGGCTGCAGCCACAGGGAACGGGGGTTCTGAGTTGGCAGCCCCCATTCCCGAAGCATCCACGGGCAGTTCCCCGAAGGGCTGACACCGGCTGCGCCTCAGCAGCCAGACAACCTCCCTCCCTCTGGTCGGGCACTGCAAGCCACACAGCCACTTGTGTCCCCTGTGTCCCTGGAGGCCGCAGCGCGTTTTGGGTTTTGGCGCGGACGGGCCCCTCTCGGCTTCCGTAGTCCATTTGCCCCGGAGCCTGCCAGACCCCTGGCCCCAGGGGCGGGCCCTGCTGAGTCCCCGAGCGCCTCCTGGGTTCCTGCCACCACCCTTGGGCCGGGATGAGGTGCCACCTTGTGCGTAGAAGCCCTGCACACAGGCAAGAACCCCCCAGGCCCGCGGGCGCGCCCGAACCTGGAGCCCCCTGGCTGGCTGCAGCCACAGGGAACGGGGGTTCTGAGTTGGCAGCCCCCATTCCCGAAGCATCCACGGGCAGTTCCCCGAAGGGCTGACACCGGCTGCGCCTCAGCAGCCAGACAACCTCCCTCCCTCTGGTCGGGCACTGTAAGCCACACAGCCACTTGTGTCCCCTGTGTCCCTGGAGGCCGCAGCACGTTTTGGGTTTTGGCGCGGACGGGCCCCTCTCGGCTTCCGTAGTCCATTTGCCCCGGAGCCTGCCAGACCCCTGGCCCCAGGGGCGGGCCCTGCTGAGTCCCCGAGCGCCTCCTGGGTTCCTGCCACCACCCTTGGGCCGGGATGAGGTGCCACCTTGTGCGTAGAAGCCCTGCACACAGGCAAGAAGACCCCCAGGCCCGCCCGACCCTGGAGCCCCCTGGCTTGCTGCAGCCACAGGGAACGGGGTTTCTGAGTTGGCAGCCCCCATTCCCGAAGCATCCACGGGCAGTTCCCCGAAGGGCTGACACCGGCTGCGCCTCAGCAGCCAGACAACCTCCCTCCCTCTGGTCGGGCACTGCAAGCCACACAGCCACTTGTGTCCCCTGTGTCCCTGGAGGCCGCAGCGCGTTTTGGGTTTTGGCGCGGATGGGCCCCTCTCGGCTTCCGTAGTCCATTTGCCCCCGGAGCCTGCCAGACCCCTGGCCCCAGGGGCGGGCCCTGCTGAGTCCCCGAGCGCCTCCTGGGTTCCTGCCACCACCCTTGGGCCGGGCTGAGGTGCCACCTTGTGCGTAGAAGCCCTGCACACAGGCAAGAAGCCCCCCAGGCCCGCGGGCGCGCCCGACCCTGGAGCCCCCTGGCTGGCTGCAGCCACAGGGAACGGGGGTTCTGAGTTGGCAGCCCCCATTCCCGAAGCATCCACGGGCAGTTCCCCGAAGGGCTGACACCGGCTGCGCCTCAGCAGCCAGACAACCTCCCTCCCTCTGGTCGGGCACTGCAAGCCACACAGCCACTTGTGTCCCCTGTGTCCCTGGAGGCCGCAGCGCGTTTTGGGTTTTGGCGCGGACGGGCCCCTCTCGGCTTCCGTAGTCCATTTGCCCCGGAGCCTGCCAGACCCCTGGCCCCAGGGGCGGGCCCTGCTGAGTCCCCGAGCGCCTCCTGGGTTCCTGCCACCACCCTTGGGCCGGGATGAGGTGCCACCTTGTGCGTAGAAGCCCTGCACACAGGCAAGAAGCCCCCCAGGCCCGCGGGCGCGCCCGACCCTGGAGCCCCCTGGCTGGCTGCAGCCACAGGGAACGGGGGTTCTGAGTTGGCAGCCCCCATTCCCGAAGCATCCAAGGGCAGTTCCCCGAAGGGCTGACACCGGCTGCGCCTCAGAAGCCAGACAACCTCCCTCCCTCTGGTCGGGCACTGCAAGCCACACAGCCACTTGTGTCCCCTGTGTCCCTCCCTGGAGGCCGCAGCGCGTTTTGGGTTTTGGCGCGGACGGGCCCCTCTCGGCTTCCGTAGTCCATTTGCCCCGGAGCCTGCCAGACCCCTGGCCCCAGGGGCGGGCCCTGCTGAGTCCCCGAGCGCCTCCTGGGTTCCTGCCACCACCCTTGGGCCGGGATGAGGTGCCACCTTGTGCGTAGAAGCCCTGCACACAGGCAAGAAGCCCCCCAGGCCCGCGGGCACGCCCGACCCTGGAGCCCCCTGGCTGGCTGCAGCCACAGGGAACGGGGGTTCTGAGTTGGCAGCCCCCATTCCCGAAGCATCCACGGGCAGTTCCCCGAAGGGCTGACACCGGCTGTGCCTCAGCAGCCAGACAACCTCCCTCCCTCTGGTCGGGCACTGCAAGCCACACAGCCACTTGTGTCCCCTGTGTCCCTGGAGGCTGCAGCGCGTTTTGGGTTTTGGCGCGGACAGGCCCCTCTCGGCTTCCGTAGTCCATTTGTCCCGGAGCCTGCCAGACTCCTGGCCCCAGCGGCGGGCCCTGCTGAGTCCCCGAGCGCCTCCTGGGTTCCTGCCACCACCCTTGGGCCGGGATGAGGTGCCACCTTGTGCGTAGAAGCCCTGCACACCGGCAAGAAGCCCCCCAGGCCCGCCCGAAACTGGAGCCCCCTGGCTGGCTGCAGCCACAGGGAATGGGGGTTCTGAGTTGGCAGCCCCCATTCCCGAAGCATCCACGGGCAGTTCCCCGAAGGGCTGACACCGGCTGCGCCTCAGCAGCCAGACAACCTCCCTCCCTCTGGTCGGGCACTGCAAGCCACACAGCCACTTGTGTCCCCTGTGTCCCTCCCTGGAGGCCGCAGAGCGTTTTGGGTTTTGGCGCGGACGGGCCCCTCTCGGCTTCCGTAGTCCATTTGCCCCCAGAGCCTGCCAGACCCCTGGCCCCAGGGGCGGGCCCTGCTGAGTCCCTGAGCGCCTCCTGGGTTCCTGCCACCACCCTTGGGCCGGGCTGAGGTGCCACCTTGTGCGTAGAAGCCCTGCACACAGGCAAGAAGCCCCCCAGGCCCGCGGGCGCGCCCGACCCTGGAGCCCCCTGGCTGGCTGCAGCCACAGGGAACGGGGGTTCTGAGTTGGCAGCCCCCATTCCCGAAGCATCCACGGGCAGTTCCCCGAAGGGCTGACACCGGCTGCGCCTCAGCAGCCAGACAACCTCCCTCCCTCTGGTCGGGCACTGCAAGCCACACAGCCACTTGTGTCCCCTGTGTCCCTGGAGGCCGCAGCGCGTTTTGGGTTTTGGCGCGGACGGGCCCCTCTCGGCTTCCGTAGTCCATTTGCCCCGGAGCCTGCCAGACCCCTGGCCCCAGGGGCGGGCCCTGCTGAGTCCCCGAGCGCCTCCTGGGTTCCTGCCACCACCCTTGGGCCGGGATGAGGTGCCACCTTGTGCGTAGAAGCCCTGCACACAGGCAAGAAGCCCCCCAGGCCCGCGGGCGCGCCCGACCCTGGAGCCCCCTGGCTGGCTGCAGCCACAGGGAACGGGGGTTCTGAGTTGGCAGCCCCCATTCCCGAAGCATCCACGGGCAGTTCCCCGAAGGGCTGACACCGGCTGCGCCTCAGAAGCCAGACAACCTCCCTCACTCTGGTCGGGCACTGCAAGCCACACAGCCACTTGTGTCCCCTGTGTCCCTGGAGGCCGCAGCGCGTTTTGGGTTTTGGCACGGACGGGCCCCTCTCTGCTTCCGTAGTCCATTTGCCCCGGAGCCTGCCAGACCCCTGGCCCCAGGGGCGGGCCCTGCTGAGTCCCCGAGCGCCTCCTGAGTTCCTGCCACCACCCTGGGCCGGGATGAGGTGCCACCTTGTTCGTAGAAGCCCTGCACACAGGCAAGACGCCCCCCAGGCCCGCCCGACCCTAGAGCCCCCTGGCTGGCTGCAGCCACAGGGAACGGGGGTTCTGAGTTGGCAGCCCCCATTCCCGAAGCATCCACGGGCAGTTCCCCGAAGGGCTGACACCGGCTGCACCTCAGCAGCCAGACAACCTCCCTCCCTCTGGTCGGGCACTGCAAGCCACACAGCCACTTGTGTCCCCTGTGTCCCTCCCTGGAGGCCGCTGCGCGTTTTGGGTTTTGGCGCGGACGGGCCCCTCTCGGCTTCCGTAGTCCATTTGCCCCCAGAGCCTGCCAGACCCCTGGCCCCAGGGGCGGGCCCTGCTGAGTCCCTGAGCGCCTCCTGGGTTCCTGCCACCACCCTTGGGCCGGGATGAGGTGCCACCTTGTGCGTAGAAGCCCTGCACACAGGCAAGAACCCCCCAGGCCCGCAGGCGCGCCCGACCCTGGAGCCCCCTGGCTGTCTGCAGCCACAGGGAACGGGGGTTCTGAGTTGGCAGCCCCCATTCCCGAAGCATCCACGGGCAGTTCCCCGAAGGGCTGACACCGGCTGCGCCTCAGCAGCCAGACAACCTCCCTCCCTCTGGTCGGGCACTGCAAGCCACACAGCCACTTGTGTCCCCTGTGTCCCTCCCTGGAGGCCGCAGCGCGTTTTGGGTTTTGGCGCGGACGGGCCCCTCTCGGCTTCCGTAGTCCATTTGCCCCGGAGCCTGCCAGACCCCTGGCCCCAGGGGCGGGCCCTGGTGAGTCCCCGAGCGCCTCCTGGGTTCCTGCCACCACCCTTGGGCCGGGATGAGGTGCCACCTTGTGCGTAGAAGCCCTGCACACAGGCAAGAAGCCCCCCAGGCCCGCGGGCACGCCCGACCCTGGAGCCCCCTGGCTGGCTGCAGCCACAGGGAACGGGGGTTCTGAGTTGGCAGCCCCCATTCCCGAAGCATCCACGGGCAGTTCCCCGAAGGGCTGACACCGGCTGTGCCTCAGCAGCCAGACAACCTCCCTCCCTCTGGTCGGGCACTGCAAGCCACACAGCCACTTGTGTCCCCTGTGTCCCTGGAGGCTGGAGCGCGTTTTGGGTTTTGGCGCGGACGGGCCCCTCTCGGCTTCCGTAGTCCATTTGTCCCGGAGCTTGCCAGACTCCTGGCCCCAGGGGCGGGCGCTGCTGAGTCCCCGAGCGCCTCCTGGGTTCCTGCCACCACCCTTGGGCCGGGATGAGGTGCCACCTTGTGCGTAGAAGCCCTGCACACAGGCAAGAAGCCCCCCAGGCCCGCCCGAAACTGGAGCCCCCTGGCTGGCTGCAGCCACAGGGAATGGGGGTTCTGAGTTGGCAGCCCCCATTCCCGAAGCATCCACGGGCAGTTCCCCGAAGGGCTGACACCGGCTGCGCCTCAGCAGCCAGACAACCTCCCTCCCTCTGGTCGGGCACTGCAAGCCACACAGCCACTTGTGTCCCCTGTGTCCCTCCCTGGAGGCCGCAGCGCGTTTTGGGTTTTGGCGCGGACGGGCCCCTCTCGGCTTCCGTAGTCCATTTGCCCCCAGAGACTGCCAGACCCCTGGCCCCAGGGGCGGGCCCTGCTGTGTCCCCGAGCGCCTCCTGGGTTCCTGCCACCACCCTTGGGCCGGGATGAGGTGCCACCTTGTGCGTAGAAGCCCTGCACACAGGCAAGAAGCCCCCCAGGCCCGCGGGCGCGCCCGACCCTGGAGCCCCCTGGCTGGCTGCAGCCACAGGGAACGGGGGTTCTGAGTTGGCAGCCCCCATTCCCGAAGCATCCACGGGCAGTTCCCCGAAGGGCTGACACCGGCTGCGCCTCAGCAGCCAGACAACCTCCCTCCCTCTGGTCGGGCACTGCAAGCCACACAGCCACTTGTGTCCCCTGTGTCCCTGGAGGCCGCAGCGCGTTTTGGGTTTTGGCGCGGACGGGCCCCTCTCGGCTTCCGTAGTCCATTTGCCCCGGAGCCTGCCAGACCCCTGGCCCCAGGGGCGGGCCCTGCTGAGTCCCCGAGCGCCTCCTGGGTTCCTGCCACCACCCTTGGGCCGGGATGAGGTGCCACCTTGTGCGTAGAAGCCCTGCACACAGGCAAGAAGCCCCCCAGGCCCGCCCGAAACTGGAGCCCCCTGGCTGGCTGCAGCCACAGGGAATGGGGGTTCTGAGTTGGCAGCCCCCATTCCCGAAGCATCCACGGGCAGTTCCCCGAAGGGCTGACACCGGCTGCGCCTCAGCAGCCAGACAACCTCCCTCCCTCTGGTCGGGCACTGCAAGCCACACAGCCACTTGTGTCCCCTGTGTCCCTCCCTGGAGGCCGCAGCGCGTTTTGGGTTTTGGCGCGGACGGGCCCCTCTCGGCTTCCGTAGTCCATTTGCCCCCAGAGCCTGCCAGACCCCTGGCCCCAGGGGCGGGCCCTGCTGAGTCCCTGAGCGCCTCCTGGGTTCCTGCCACCACCCTTGGGCCGGGATGAGGTGCCACCTTGTGCGTAGAAGCCCTGCACACAGGCAAGAAGCCCCCCAGGCCCGCGGGCGCGCCCGACCCTGGAGCCCCCTGGCTGGCTGCAGCCACAGGGAACGGGGGTTCTGAGTTGGCAGCCCCCATTCCCGAAGCATCCACGGGCAGTTCCCCGAAGGGCTGACACCGGCTGCGCCTCAGCAGCCAGACAACCTCCCTCCCTCTGGTCGGGCACTGCAAGCCACACAGCCACTTGTGTCCCCTGTGTCCCTGGAGGCCGCAGCGCGTTTTGGGTTTTGGCGCGGACGGGCCCCTCTCGGCTTCCGTAGTCCATTTGCCCCGGAGCCTGCCAGACCCCTGGCCCCAGGGGCGGGCCCTGCTCAGTCCCCGAGCGCCTCCTGGGTTCCTGCCACCACCCTTGGGCCGGGATGAGGTGCCACCTTGTGCGTAGAAGCCCTGCACACAGGCAAGAAGCCCCCCAGGCCCGCGGGCGCGCCCGACCCTGGAGCCCCCTGGCTGGCTGCAGCCACAGGGAACGGGGGTTCTGAGTTGGCAGCCCCCATTCCCGAAGCATCCACGGGCAGTTCCCCGAAGGGCTGACACCGGCTGCGCCTCAGCAGCCAGACAACCTCCCTCACTCTGGTCGGGCACTGCAAGCCACACAGCCACTTGTGTCCCCTGTGTCCCTGGAGGCCGCAGCGCGTTTTGGGTTTCGGCACGGACGGGCCCCTCTCTGCTTCCGTAGTCCATTTGCCCCGGAGCCTGCCAGACCCCTGGCCCCAGGGGCGGGCCCTGCTGAGTCCCCGAGCGCCTCCTGAGTTCCTGCCACCACCCTGGGCCGGGATGAGGTGCCACCTTGTTCGTAGAAGCCCTGCACACAGGCAAGAACCCCCCAGGCCCGCGGGCGCGCCCGACCCTGGAGCCCCCTGGCTGGCTGCAGCCACAGGGAACGGGGGTTCTGAGTTGGCAGCCCCCATTCCCGAAGCATCCACGGGCAGTTCCCCGAAGGGCTGACACCGGCTGCGCCTCAGCAGCCAGACAACCTCCCTCCCTCTGGTCGGGCACTGCAAGCCACACAGCCACTTGTGTCCCCTGTGTCCCTGGAGGCCGCAGCGCGTTTTGGGTTTTGGCGCGGACGGGCCCCTCTCGGCTTCCGTAGTCCATTTGCCCCGGAGCCTGCCAGACCCCTGGCCCCAGGGGCGGGCCCTGCTGAGTCCCCGAGCGCCTCCTGGGTTCCTGCCACCACCCTTGGGCCGGGATGAGGTGCCACCTTGTGCGTAGAAGCCCTGCACACAGGCAAGAAGCCCCCCAGGCCCGCGGGCGCGCCCGATCCTGGAGCCCCCTGGCTGGCTGCAGCCACAGGGAACGGGGGTTCTGAGTTGGCAGCCCCCATTCCCTAAGCATCCACGGGCAGTTCCCCGAAGGGCTGACACCGGCTGCGCCTCAGAAGCCAGACAACCTCCCTCCCTCTGGTCGGGCACTGCAAGCCACACAGCCACTTGTGTCCCCTGTGTCCCTGGAGGCCGCAGCGCGTTTTGGGTTTTGGCGCGGACGGGCCCCTCTCGGCTTCCGTAGTCCATTTGCCCCGGAGCCTGCCAGACCCCTGGCCCCAGGGGCAGGCCCTGCTGAGTCCCCGAGCGCCTCCTGGGTTCCTGCCACCACCCTTGGGCCGGGATGAGGTGCCACCTTGTGCGTAGAAGCCCTGCACACAGGCAAGAAGCCCCCCAGGCCCGCCCGAAACTGGAGCCCCCTGGCTGGCTGCAGCCACAGGGAATGGGGGTTCTGAGTTGGCAGCCCCCATTCCCGAAGCATCCACGGGCAGTTCCCCGAAGGGCTGACACCGGCTGCGCCTCAGCAGCCAGACAACCTCCCTCCCTCTGGTCGGGCACTGCAAGCCACACAGCCACTTGTGTCCCCTGTGTCCCTCCCTGGAGGCCGCAGCGCGTTTTGGGTTTTGGCGCGGACGGGCCCCTCTCGGCTTCCGTAATCCATTTGCCCCCAGAGACTGCCAGACCCCTGGCCCCAGGGGCGGGCCCTGCTGAGTCCCCGAGCGCCTCCTGGGTTCCTGCCACCACCCTTGGGCCGGGATGAGGTGCCACCTTGTGCGTAGAAGCCCTGCACACAGGCAAGAAGCCCCCCAGGCCCGCGGGCGCGCCCGACCCTGGAGCCCCCTGGCTGGCTGCAGCCACAGGGAACGGGGGTTCTGAGTTGGCAGCCCCCATTCCCGAAGCATCCACGGGCAGTTCCCCGAAGGGCTGACACCGGCTGCGCCTCAGCAGCCAGACAACCTCCCTCCCTCTGGTCGGGCACTGCAAGCCACACAGCCACTTGTGTCCCCTGTGTCCCTGGAGGCCGCAGCGCGTTTTGGGTTTTGGCGCGGACGGGCCCCTCTCGGCTTCCGTAGTCCATTTGCCCCGGAGCCTGCCAGACCCCTGGCCCCAGGGGCGGGCCCTGCTGAGTCCCCGAGCGCCTCCTGGGTTCCTGCCACCACCCTTGGGCCGGGATGAGGTGCCACCTTGTGCGTAGAAGCCCTGCACACAGGCAAGAAGCCCCCCAGGCCCGCCCGAAACTGGAGCCCCCTGGCTGGCTGCAGCCACAGGGAATGGGGGTTCTGAGTTGGCAGCCCCCATTCCCGAAGCATCCACGGGCAGTTCCCCGAAGGGCTGACACCGGCTGCGCCTCAGCAGCCAGACAACCTCCCTCCCTCTGGTCGGGCACTGCAAGCCACACAGCCACTTGTGTCCCCTGTGTCCCTCCCTGGAGGCCGCAGCGCGTTTTGGGTTTTGGCGCGGACGGGCCCCTCTCGGCTTCCGTAGTCCATTTGCCCCCAGAGCCTGCCAGACCCCTGGCCCCAGGGGCGGGCCCTGCTGAGTCCCTGAGCGCCTCCTGGGTTCCTGCCACCACCCTTGGGCCGGGATGAGGTGCCACCTTGTGCGTAGAAGCCCTGCACACAGGCAAGAAGCCCCCCAGGCCCGCGGGCGCGCCCGACCCTGGAGCCCCCTGGCTGGCTGCAGCCACAGGGAACGGGGGTTCTGAGTTGGCAGCCCCCATTCCCGAAGCATCCACGGGCAGTTCCCCGAAGGGCTGACACCGGCTGCGCCTCAGCAGCCAGACAACCTCCCTCCCTCTGGTCGGGCACTGCAAGCCACACAGCCACTTGTGTCCCCTGTGTCCCTGGAGGCCGCAGCGCGTTTTGGGTTTTGTCGCGGACGGGCCCCTCTCGGCTTCCGTAGTCCATTTGCCCCGGAGCCTGCCAGACCCCTGGCCCCAGGGGCGGGCCCTGCTCAGTCCCCGAGCGCCTCCTGGGTTCCTGCCACCACCCTTGGGCCGGGATGAGGTGCCACCTTGTGCGTAGAAGCCCTGCACACAGGCAAGAAGCCCCCCAGGCCCGCGGGCACGCCCGACCCTGGAGCCCCCTGGCTGGCTGCAGCCACAGGGAACGGGGGTTCTGAGTTGGCAGCCCCCATTCCCGAAGCATCCACGGGCAGTTCCCCGAAGGGCTGACACCGGCTGCGCCTCAGCAGCCAGACAACCTCCCTCACTCTGGTCGGGCACTGCAAGCCACACAGCCACTTGTGTCCCCTGTGTCCCTGGAGGCCGCAGCGCGTTTTGGGTTTCGGCATGGACGGGCCCCTCTCTGCTTCCGTAGTCCATTTGCCCCGGAGCCTGCCAGACCCCTGGCCCCAGGGGCGGGCCCTGCTGAGTCCCCGAGCGCCTCCTGAGTTCCTGCCACCACCCTGGGCCGGGATGAGGTGCCACCTTGTTCGTAGAAGCCCTGCACACAGGCAAGAAGCCCCCCAGGCCCGCCCGACCCTAGAGCCCCCTGGCTGGCTGCAGCCACAGGGAACGGGGGTTCTGAGTTGGCAGCCCCCATTCCCGAAGCATCCACGGGCAGTTCCCCGAAGGGCTGACACCGGCTGCACCTCAGCAGCCAGACAACCTCCCTCCCTCTGGTCGGGCACTGCAAGCCACACAGCCACTTGTGTCCCCTGTGTCCCTCCCTGGAGGCCGCAGCGCGTTTTGGGTTTTGGCGCGGACGGGCCCCTCTCGGCTTCCGTAGTCCATTTGCCCCCAGAGCCTGCCAGACCCCTGGCCCCAGGGGCGGGCCCTGCTGAGTCCCTGAGCGCCTCCTGGGTTCCTGCCACCACCCTTGGGCCGGGATGAGGTGCCACCTTGTGCGTAGAAGCCCTGCACACAGGCAAGAACCCCCCAGGCCCGCGGGCGCGCCCGACCCTGGAGCCCCCTGGCTGGCTGCAGCCACAGGGAACGGGGGTTCTGAGTTGGCAGCCCCCATTCCCGAAGCATCCACGGGCAGTTCCCCGAAGGGCTGACACCGGCTGCGCCTCAGCAGCCAGACAACCTCCCTCCCTCTGGTCGGGCACTGCAAGCCACACAGCCACTTGTGTCCCCTGTGTCCCTGGAGGCCGTAGCGCGTTTTGGGTTTTGGCGCGGACGGGCCCCTCTCGGCTTCCGTAGTCCATTTGCCCCGGAGCCTGCCAGACCCCTGGCCCCAGGGGCGGGCCCTGCTGAGTCCCCGAGCGCCTCCTGGGTTCCTGCCACCACCCTTGGGCCGGGATGAGGTGCCACCTTGTGCGTAGAAGCCCTGCACACAGGCAAGAAGCCCCCCAGGCCCGCGGGCGCGCCCGATCCTGGAGCCCCCTGGCTGGCTGCAGCCACAGGGAACGGGGGTTCTGAGTTGGCAGCCCCCATTCCCGAAGCATCCACGGGCAGTTCCCCGAAGGGCTGACACCGGCTGCGCCTCAGAAGCCAGACAACCTCCCTCCCTCTGGTCGGGCACTGCAAGCCACACAGCCACTTGTGTCCCCTGTGTCCCTGGAGGCCGCAGCGCGTTTTGGGTTTTGGCGCGGACGGGCCCCTCTCGGCTTCCGTAGTCCATTTGCCCCGGAGCCTGCCAGACCCCTGGCCCCAGGGGCGGGCCCTGCTGAGTCCCCGAGCGCCTCCTGGGTTCCTGCCACCACCCTTGGGCCGGGATGAGGTGCCACCTTGTGCGTAGAAGCCCTGCACACAGGCAAGAAGCCCCCCAGGCCCGCGGGCACGCCCGACCCTGGAGCCCCCTGGCTGGCTGCAGCCACAGGGAACGGGGGTTCTGAGTTGGCAGCCCCCATTCCCGAAGCATCCACGGGCAGTTTCCCGAAGGGCTGACACCGGCTGCGCCTCAGCAGCCAGACAACCTCCCTCCCTCTGGTCGGGCACTGCAAGCCACACAGCCACTTGTGTCCCCTGTGTCCCTGGAGCCCGCAGCGCGTTTTGGGTTTTGGCGCGGACGGGCCCCTCTCTGCTTCCGTAGTCCATATGCCCCGGAGCCTGCCAGACCCCTGGCCCCAGGGGCGGGCCCTGCTGAGTCCCTGAGCGCCTCCTGGGTTCCTGCCACCACCCTTGGGCCGGGATGAGATGCCACCTTGTGCGTAGAAGCCCTGCACACAGGCAAGAAGCCCCCCAGGCCCGCCCGACCCTGGAGCCCCCTGGCTGGCTGCAGCCACAGGGAACGGGGGTTCTGAGTTGGCAGCCCCCATTCCCGAAGCATCCACGGGCAGTTCCCCGAAGGGCTGACACCGGCTGCGCCTCAGCAGCCAGACAACCTCCCTCCCTCTGGTCGGGCACTGCAAGCCACACAGCCACTTGTGTCCCCTGTGTCCCTGGAGGCTGCAGCGCGTTTTGGGTTTTGGCGCGGACGGGCCCCTCTCGGCTTCCGTAGTCCATTTGCCCCGGAGCCTGCCAGACCCCTGGCCCCAGGGGCGGGCCCTGCTGAGTCCCCGAGCGCCTCCTGGGTTCCTGCCACCACCCTTGGGCCGGGATGAGGTGCCACCTTGTGCGTAGAAGCCCTGCACACAGGCAAGAAGCCCCCCAGGCCCGCCCGACCCTGGAGCCCCCTGGCTGGCTGCAGCCACAGGGAACGGGGGTTCTGAGTTGGCAGCCCCCATTCCCGAAGCATCCACGGGCAGTTCCCCGAAGGGCTGACACCGGCTGCGCCTCAGCAGCCAGACAACCTCCCTCCCTCTGGTCGGGCACTGCAAGCCACACAGCCACTTGTGTCCCCTGTGTCCCTGGAGGCCGCAGCGCGTTTTGGGTTTTGGCGCGGACGGGCCCCTCTCTGCTTCCATAGTCCATTTGCCCCGGAGCCTGCCAGACCCCTGGCCCCAGGGGCGGGCCCTGCTGAGTCCCCGAGCGCCTCCTGGGTTCCTGCCACCACCCTTGGGCCGGGATGAGGTGCCACCTTGTGCGTAGAAGCCCTGCACACAGGCAAGAAGCCCCCCAGGCCCGCGGGCGCGCCCAACCCTGGAGCCCCCTGGCTGGCTGCAGCCACAGGGAACGGGGGTTCTGAGTTGGCAGCCCCCATTCCCGAAGCATCCACGGGCAGTTCCCCGAAGGGCTGACACCGGCTGCGCCTCAGCAGCCAGACAACCTCCCTCCCTCTGGTCAGGCACTGCAAGCCACACAGCCACTTGTGTCCCCTGTGTCCCTGGAGGCCGCAGCGCGTTTTGGGTTTTGGCGCGGACGGGCCCCTCTCGGCTTCCGTAGTCCATTTGCCCCGGAGCCTGCCAGACCCCTGGCCCCAGGGGCGGGCCCTGCTGAGTCCCCGAGCGCCTCCTGGGTTCCTGCCACCACCCTTGGGCCGGGATGAGGTGCCACCTTGTGCGTAGAAGCCCTGCACACAGGCAAGAAGCCCCCAAGGCCCGCCCGAACCTGGAGCCCCCTGGCTGGCTGCAGCCACAGGGAACGGGGGTTCTGAGTTGGCAGCCCCCATTCCCGAAGCATCCACGGGCAGTTCCCCGAAGGGCTGACACCGGCTGCGCCTCAGCAGCCAGACAACCTCCCTCCCTCTGGTCGGGCACTGCAAGCCACACAGCCACTTGTGTCCCCTGTGTCCCTGGAGGCCGCAGCGCGTTTTGGGTTTTGGCGCGGACGGGCCCCTCTCGGCTTCCGTAGTCCATTTGCCCCGGAGCCTGCCAGACCCCTGGCCCCAGGGGCGGGCCCTGCTGAGTCCCCGAGCGCCTCCTGGGTTCCTGCCACCACCCTTGGGCCGGGATGAGGTGCCACCTTGTGCGTAGAAGCCCTGCACACAGGCAAGAAGCCCCCCAGGCCCGCGGGCGCGCCCGACCCTGGAGCCCCCTGGCTGGCTGCAGCCACAGGGAACGGGGGTTCTGAGTTGGCAGCCCCCATTCCCGAAGCATCCACGGGCAGTTCCCCGAAGGGCTGACACCGGCTGCGCCTCAGCAGCCAGACAACCTCCCTCACTCTGGTCGGGCACTGCAAGCCACACAGCCACTTGTGTCCCCTGTGTCCCTGGAGGCCGCAGCGCGTTTTGGGTTTTGGCGCGGACGGGCCCCTCTCGGCTTCCGTAGTCCATTTGCCCCGGAGCCTGCCAGACCCCTGGCCCCAGGGGCGGGCCCTGCTGAGTCCCCGAGCGCCTCCTGGGTTCCTGCCACCACCCTTGGGCCGGGATGAGGTGCCACCTTGTGCGTAGAAGCCCTGCACACAGGCAAGAAGCCCCCCAGGCCCGCGGGCCCGCCCGACCCTGGAGCCCCCTGGCTGGCTGCAGCCACAGGGAACGGGGGTTCTGAGTTGGCAGCCCCCATTCCCGAAGCATCCACGGGCAGTTCCCCGAAGGGCTGACACCGGCTGCGCCTCAGCAGCCAGACAACCTCCCTCCCTCTGGTCGGGCACTGCAAGCCACACAGCCACTTGTGTCCCCTGTGTCCCTGGAGGCCGCAGCGCGTTTTGGGTTTTGGCGCGGACGGGCCCCTCTCTGCTTCCGTAGTCCATTTGCCCCGGAGCCTGCCAGACCCCTGGCCCCAGGGGCGGGCCCTGCTGAGTCCCCGAGCGCCTCCTGGGTTCCTGCCACCACCCTTGGGCCGGGATGAGGTGCCACCTTGTGCGTAGAAGCCCTGCACACAGGCAAGAAGCCCCCCAGGCCCGCCCGAAACTGGAGCCCCCTGGCTGGCTGCAGCCACAGGGAACGGGGGTTCTGAGTTGGCAGCCCCCATTCCCGAAGCATCCACGGGCAGTTCCCCGAAGGGCTGACACCGGCTGCGCCTCAGCAGCCAGACAACCTCCCTCCCTCTGGTCGGGCACTGCAAGCCACACAGCCACTTGTGTCCCCTGTGTCACTGGAGGCCGCAGCGCGTTTTGGGTTTTGGCGCGGACGGGCCCCTCTCTGCTTCCATAGTCCATTTGCCCCGGAGCCTGCCAGACCCCTGGCCCCAGGGGCGGGCCCTGCTGAGTCCCCGAGCGCCTCCTGGGTTCCTGCCACCACCCTTGGGCCGGGATGAGGTGCCACCTTGTGCGTAGAAGCCCTGCACACAGGCAAGAAGCCCCCCAGGCCCGCGGGCGCGCCCGACCCTGGAGCCCCCTGGCTGGCTGCAGCCACAGGGAACGGGGGTTCTGAGTTGGCAGCCCCCATTCCCGAAGCATCCACGGGCAGTTCCCCGAAGGGCTGACACCGGCTGCGCCTCAGCAGCCAGACAACCTCCCTCCCTCTGGTCGGGCACTGCAAGCCACACAGCCACTTGTGTCCCCTGTGTCCCTGGAGCCCGCAGCGCGTTTTGGGTTTTGGCGCGGACGGGCCCCTCTCGGCTTCCGTAGTCCATTTGCCCCGGAGCCTGCCAGACCCCTGGCCCCAGGGGCGGGCCCTGCTGAGTCCCCGAGCGCCTCCTGGGTTCCTGCCACCACCCTTGGGCCGGGATGAGGTGCCACCTTGTGCGTAGAAGCCCTGCACACAGGCAAGAAGCCCCCAAGGCCCGCCCGACCCTGGAGCCCCCTGGCTGGCTGCAGCCACAGGGAACGGGGGTTCTGAGTTGGCAGCCCCCATTCCCGAAGCATCCACGGGCAGTTCCCCGAAGGGCTGACACCGGCTGCGCCTCAGCAGCCAGACAACCTCCCTCCCTCTGGTCGGGCACTGCAAGCCACACAGCCACTTGTGTCCCCTGTGTCCCTGGAGGCCGCAGCGCGTTTTGGGTTTTGGCGCGGACGGGCCCCTCTCGGCTTCCGTAGTCCATTTGCCCCGGAGCCTGCCAGACCCCTGGCCCCAGGGGCGGGCCCTGCTGAGTCCCCGAGCGCCTCCTGGGTTCCTGCCACCACCCTTGGGCCGGGATGAGGTGCCACCTTGTGCGTAGAAGCCCTGCACACAGGCAAGAAGCCCCCCAGGCCCGCCCGAAACTGGAGCCCCCTGGCTGGCTGCAGCCACAGGGAACGGGGGTTCTGAGTTGGCAGCCCCCATTCCCGAAGCATCCACGGGCAGTTCCCCGAAGGGCTGACACCGGCTGCGCCTCAGCAGCCAGACAACCTCCCTCCCTCTGGTCGGGCACTGCAAGCCACACAGCCACTTGTGTCCCCTGTGTCCCTCCCTGGAGGCCGCAGCGCGTTTTGGGTTTTGGCGCGGACGGGCCCCTCTCGGCTTCCGTAGTCCATTTGCCCCCAGAGCCTGCCAGACCCCTGGCCCCAGGGGCGGGCCCTGCTGAGTCCCCGAGCGCCTCCTGGGTTCCTGCCACCACCCTTGGGCCGGGATGAGGTGCCACCTTGTGCGTAGAAGCCCTGCACACAGGCAAGAAGCCCCCCAGGCCCGCGGGCGCGCCCGACCCTGGAGCCCCCTGGCTGGCTGCAGCCACAGGGAACGGGGGTTCTGAGTTGGCAGCCCCCATTCCCGAAGCATCCACGGGCAGTTCCCCGAAGGGCTGACACCGGCTGCGCCTCAGCAGCCAGACAACCTCCCTCCCTCTGGTCGGGCACTGCAAGCCACACAGCCACTTGTGTCCCCTGTGTCCCTGGAGGCCGCAGCGCGTTTTGGGTTTTGGCGCGGACGGGCCCCTCTCGGCTTCCGTAGTCCATTTGCCCCGGAGCCTGCCAGACCCCTGGCCCCAGGGGCGGGCCCTGCTCAGTCCCCGAGCGCCTCCTGGGTTCCTGCCACCACCCTTGGGCCGGGATGAGGTGCCACCTTGTGCGTAGAAGCCCTGCACACAGGCAAGAAGCCCCCCAGACCCGCCCGACCCTGGAGCCCCCTGGCTGGCTGCAGCCACAGGGAACGGGGGTTCTGAGTTGGCAGCCCCCATTCCCGAAGCATCCACGGGCAGTTCCCCGAAGGGCTGACACCGGCTGCGCCTCAGCAGCCAGACAACCTCCCTCCCTCTGGTCGGGCACTGCAAGCCACACAGCCACTTGTGTCCCCTGTGTCCCTGGAGGCCGCAGCGCGTTTTGGGTTTTGGGGCGGACGGGCCCCTCTCTGCTTCCATAGTCCATTTGCCCCGGAGCCTGCCAGACCCCTGGCCCCAGGGGCGGGCCCTGCTGAGTCCCCGAGCGCCTCCTGGGTTCCTGCCACCACCCTTGGGCCGGGATGAGGTGCCACCTTGTGCGTAGAAGCCCTGCACACAGGCAAGAAGCCCCCCAGGCCCGCGGGCGCGCCCGACCCTGGAGCCCCCTGGCTGGCTGCAGCCACAGGGAACGGGGGTTCTGAGTTGGCAGCCCCCATTCCCGAAGCATCCACGGGCAGTTCCCCGAAGGGCTGACACCGGCTGCGCCTCAGCAGCCAGACAACCTCCCTCCCTCTGGTCAGGCACTGCAAGCCACACAGCCACTTGTGTCCCCTGTGTCCCTGGAGCCCGCAGCGCGTTTTGGGTTTTGGCGCGGACGGGCCCCTCTCGGCTTCCGTAGTCCATTTGCCCCGGAGCCTGCCAGACCCCTGGCCCCAGGGGCGGGCCCTGCTGAGTCCCCGAGCGCCTCCTGGGTTCCTGCCACCACCCTTGGGCCGGGATGAGGTGCCACCTTGTGCGTAGAAGCCCTGCACACAGGCAAGAAGCCCCCCAGGCCCGCCCGAAACTGGAGCCCCCTGGCTGGCTGCAGCCACAGGGAACGGGGGTTCTGAGTTGGCAGCCCCCATTCCCGAAGCATCCACGGGCAGTTCCCCGAAGGGCTGACACCGGCTGCGCCTCAGCAGCCAGACAACCTCCCTCCCTCTGGTCGGGCACTGCAAGCCACACAGCCACTTGTGTCCCCTGTGTCACTGGAGGCCGCAGCGCGTTTTGGGTTTTGGCGCGGACGGGCCCCTCTCTGCTTCCATAGTCCATTTGCCCCGGAGCCTGCCAGATCCCTGGCCCCAGGGGCGGGCCCTGCTGAGTCCCCGAGCGCCTCCTGGGTTCCTGCCACCACCCTTGGGCCGGGATGAGGTGCCACCTTGTGCGTAGAAGCCCTGCACACAGGCAAGAAGCCCCCCAGGCCCGCGGGCGCGCCCGACCCTGGAGCCCCCTGGCTGGCTGCAGCCACAGGGAACGGGGGTTCTGAGTTGGCAGCCCCCATTCCCGAAGCATCCACGGGCAGTTCCCCGAAGGGCTGACACCGGCTGCGCCTCAGCAGCCAGACAACCTCCCTCCCTCTGGTCGGGCACTGCAAGCCACACAGCCACTTGTGTCCCCTGTGTCCCTGGAGGCCGCAGCGCGTTTTGGGTTTTGGCGCGGACGGGCCCCTCTCGGCTTCCGTAGTCCATTTGCCCCGGAGCCTGCCAGACCCCTGGCCCCAGGGGCGGGCCCTGCTGAGTCCCCGAGCGCCTCCTGGGTTCCTGCCACCACCCTTGGGCCGGGATGAGGTGCCACCTTGTGCGTAGAAGCCCTGCACACAGGCAAGAAGCCCCCAAGGCCCGCCCGACCCTGGAGCCCCCTGGCTGGCTGCAGCCACAGGGAACGGGGGTTCTGAGTTGGCAGCCCCCATTCCCGAAGCATCCACGGGCAGTTCCCCGAAGGGCTGACACCGGCTGCGCCTCAGCAGCCAGACAACCTCCCTCCCTCTGGTCGGGCACTGCAAGCCACACAGCCACTTGTGTCCCCTGTGTCCCTGGAGGCCGCAGCGCGTTTTGGGTTTTGGCGCGGACGGGCCCCTCTCGGCTTCCGTAGTCCATTTGCCCCGGAGCCTGCCAGACCCCTGGCCCCAGGGGCGGGCCCTGCTGAGTCCCCGAGCGCCTCCTGGGTTCCTGCCACCACCCTTGGGCCGGGATGAGGTGCCACCTTGTGCGTAGAAGCCCTGCACACAGGCAAGAAGCCCCCCAGGCCCGCCCGAAACTGGAGCCCCCTGGCTGGCTGCAGCCACAGGGAACGGGGGTTCTGAGTTGGCAGCCCCCATTCCCGAAGCATCCACGGGCAGTTCCCCGAAGGGCTGACACCGGCTGCGCCTCAGCAGCCAGACAACCTCCCTCCCTCTGGTCGGGCACTGCAAGCCACACAGCCACTTGTGTCCCCTGTGTCCCTCCCTGGAGGCCGCAGCGCATTTTGGGTTTTGGCGCGGACGGGCCCCTCTCGGCTTCCGTAGTCCATTTGCCCCCAGAGCCTGCCAGACCCCTGGCCCCAGGGGCGGGCCCTGCTGAGTCCCCGAGCGCCTCCTGGGTTCCTGCCACCACCCTTGGGCCGGGATGAGGTGCCACCTTGTGCGTAGAAGCCCTGCACACAGGCAAGAAGCCCCCCAGGCCCGCGCGCGCGCCCGACCCTGGAGCCCCCTGGCTGGCTGCAGCCACAGGGAACGGGGGTTCTGAGTTGGCAGCCCCCATTCCCGAAGCATCCACGGGCAGTTCCCCGAAGGGCTGACACCGGCTGCGCCTCAGCAGCCAGACAACCTCCCTCCCTCTGGTCGGGCACTGCAAGCCACACAGCCACTTGTGTCCCCTGTGTCCCTGGAGGCCGCAGCGCGTTTTGGGTTTTGGCGCGGACGGGCCCCTCTCGGCTTCCGTAGTCCATTTGCCCCGGAGCCTGCCAGACCCCTGGCCCCAGGGGCGGGCCCTGCTGAGTCCCCGAGCGCCTCCTGGGTTCCTGCCACCACCCTTGGGCCGGGATGAGGTGCCACCTTGTGCGTAGAAGCCCTGCACACAGGCAAGAAGCCCCCCAGACCCGCCCGACCCTGGAGCCCCCTGGCTGGCTGCAGCCACAGGGAACGGGGGTTCTGAGTTGGCAGCCCCCATTCCCGAAGCATCCACGGGCAGTTCCCCGAAGGGCTGACACCGGCTGCGCCTCAGCAGCCAGACAACCTCCCTCCCTCTGGTCGGGCACTGCAAGCCACACAGCCACTTGTGTCCCCTGTGTCCCTGGAGGCCGCAGCGCGTTTTGGGTTTTGGCGCGGACGGGCCCCTCTCTGCTTCCATAGTCCATTTGCCCCGGAGCCTGCCAGACCCCTGGCCCCAGGGGCGGGCCCTGCTGAGTCCCCGAGTGCCTCCTGGGTTCCTGCCACCACCCTTGGGCCGGGATGAGGTGCCACCTTGTGCGTAGAAGCCCTGCACACAGGCAAGAAGCCCCCCAGGCCCGCGGGCGCGCCCGACCCTGGAGCCCCCTGGCTGGCTGCAGCCACAGGGAACGGGGGTTCTGAGTTGGCAGCCCCCATTCCCGAAGCATCCACGGGCAGTTCCCCGAAGGGCTGACACCGGCTGCGCCTCAGCAGCCAGACAACCTCCCTCCCTCTGGTCGGGCACTGCAAGCCACACAGCCACTTGTGTCCCCTGTGTCCCTGGAGGCCGCAGAGCGTTTTGGGTTTTGGCGCGGATGGGCCCCTCTCGGCTTCTGTAGTCCATTTGCCCCCGGAGCCTGCCAGACCCCTGGCCCCAGGGGCGGGCCCTGCTGAGTCCCCGAGCGCCTCCTGGGTTCCTGCCACCACCCTTGGGCCGGGATGAGGTGCCACCTTGTGCGTAGAAGCCCTGCACACAGGCAAGAAGCCCCCCAGGCCCGCGGGCGCGCCCGACCCTGGAGCCCCCTGGCTGGCTGCAGCCACAGGGAACGGGGGTTCTGAGTTGGCAGCCCCCATTCCCGAAGCATCCACGGGCAGTTCCCCGAAGGGCTGACACCGGCTGCGCCTCAGCAGCCAGACAACCTCCCTCCCTCTGGTCGGGCACTGCAAGCCACACAGCCACTTGTGTCCCCTGTGTCCCTGGAGGCCGCAGCGCGTTTTGGGTTTTGGCGCGGACGGGCCCCTCTCGGCTTCCGTAGTCCATTTGCCCCGGAGCCTGCCAGACCCCTGGCCCCAGGGGCGGGCCCTGCTCAGTCCCCGAGCGCCTCCTGGGTTCCTGCCACCACCCTTGGGCCGGGATGAGGTGCCACCTTGTGCGTAGAAGCCCTGCACACAGGCAAGAAGCCCCCCAGACCCGCCCGACCCTGGAGCCCCCTGGCTGGCTGCAGCCACAGGGAACGGGGGTTCTGAGTTGGCAGCCCCCATTCCCGAAGCATCCACGGGCAGTTCCCCGAAGGGCTGACACCGGCTGTGCCTCAGCAGCCAGACAACCTCCCTCCCTCTGGTCGGGCACTGCAAGCCACACAGCCACTTGTGTCCCCTGTGTCCCTGGAGGCCGCAGCGCGTTTTGGGTTTTGGCGCGGACGGGCCCCTCTCTGCTTCCATAGTCCATTTGCCCCGGAGCCTGCCAGACCCCTGGCCCCAGGGGCGGGCCCTGCTGAGTCCCCGAGCGCCTCCTGGGTTCCTGCCACCACCCTTGGGCCGGGATGAGGTGCCACCTTGTGCGTAGAAGCCCTGCACACAGGCAAGAAGCCCCCCAGGCCCGCGGGCGCGCCCGACCCTGGAGCCCCCTGGCTGGCTGCAGCCACAGGGAACGGGGGTTCTGAGTTGGCAGCCCCCATTCCCGAAGCATCCACGGGCAGTTCCCCGAAGGGCTGACACCGGCTGCGCCTCAGCAGCCAGACAACCTCCCTCCCTCTGGTCAGGCACTGCAAGCCACACAGCCACTTGTGTCCCCTGTGTCCCTGGAGCCCGCAGCGCGTTTTGGGTTTTGGCGCGGACGGGCCCCTCTCGGCTTCCGTAGTCCATTTGCCCCGGAGCCTGCCAGACCCCTGGCCCCAGGGGCGGGCCCTGCTGAGTCCCCGAGCGCCTCCTGGGTTCCTGCCACCACCCTTGGGCCGGGATGAGGTGCCACCTTGTGCGTAGAAGCCCTGCACACAGGCAAGAAGCCCCCAAGGCCCGCCCGAACCTGGTGCCCCCTGGCTGGCTGCAGCCACAGGGAACGGGGGTTCTGAGTTGGCAGCCCCCATTCCCGAAGCATCCACGGGCAGTTCCCCGAAGGGCTGACACCGGCTGCGCCTCAGCAGCCAGACAACCTCCCTCCCTCTGGTCGGGCACTGCAAGCCACACAGCCACTTGTGTGCCCTGTGTCCCTGGAGGCCGCAGCGCGTTTTGGGTTTTGGCGCGGACGGGCCCCTCTCGGCTTCCGTAGTCCATTTGCCCCGGAGCCTGCCAGACCCCTGGCCCCAGGGGCGGGCCCTGCTGAGTCCCCGAGCGCCTCCTGGGTTCCTGCCACCACCCTTGGGCCGGGATGAGGTGCCACCTTGTGCGTAGAAGCCCTGCACACAGGCAAGAAGCCCCCCAGGCCCGCGGGCGCGCCCGACCCTGGAGCCCCCTGGCTGGCTGCAGCCACAGGGAACGGGGGTTCTGAGTTGGCAGCCCCCATTCCCGAAGCATCCACGGGCAGTTCCCCGAAGGGCTGACACCGGCTGCGCCTCAGAAGCCAGACAACCTCCCTCCCTCTGGTCGGGCACTGCAAGCCACACAGCCACTTGTGTCCCCTGTGTCCCTGGAGGCCGCAGCGCGTTTTGGGTTTTGGCGCGGACGGGCCCCTCTCGGCTTCCGTAGTCCATTTGCCCCGGAGCCTGCCAGACCCCTGGCCCCAGGGGCGGGCCCTGCTGAGTCCCCGAGCGCCTCCTGGGTTCCTGCCACCACCCTTGGGCCGGGATGAGGTGCCACCTTGTGCGTAGAAGCCCTGCACACAGGCAAGAAGCCCCCCAGGCCCGCCCGAAACTGGAGCCCCCTGGCTGGCTGCAGCCACAGGGAACGGGGGTTCTGAGTTGGCAGCCCCCATTCCCGAAGCATCCACGGGCAGTTCCCCGAAGGGCTGACACCGGCTGCGCCTCAGCAGCCAGACAACCTCCCTCCCTCTGGTCGGGCACTGCAAGCCACACAGCCACTTGTGTCCCCTGTGTCCCTCCCTGGAGGCCGCAGCGCGTTTTGGGTTTTGGCGCGGACGGGCCCCTCTCGGCTTCCGTAGTCCATTTGCCCCGGAGCCTGCCAGACCCCTGGCCCCAGGGGCGGGCCCTGCTGAGTCCCCGAGCGCCTCCTGGGTTCCTGCCACCACCCTTGGGCCGGGATGAGGTGCCACCTTGTGCGTAGAAGCCCTGCACACAGGCAAGAAGCCCCCCAGGCCCGCCCGAAACTGGAGCCCCCTGGCTGGCTGCAGCCACAGGGAACGGGGGTTCTGAGTTGGCAGCCCCCATTCCCGAAGCATCCACGGGCAGTTCCCCGAAGGGCTGACACCGGCTGCGCCTCAGCAGCCAGACAACCTCCCTCCCTCTGGTCGGGCACTGCAAGCCACACAGCCACTTGTGTCCCCTGTGTCACTGGAGGCCGCAGCGCGTTTTGGGTTTTGGCGCGGACGGGCCCCTCTCTGCTTCCATAGTCCATTTGCCCCGGAGCCTGCCAGATCCCTGGCCCCAGGGGCGGGCCCTGCTGAGTCCCCGAGCGCCTCCTGGGTTCCTGCCACCACCCTTGGGCCGGGATGAGGTGCCACCTTGTGCGTAGAAGCCCTGCACACAGGCAAGAAGCCCCCCAGGCCCGCGGGCGCGCCCGACCCTGGAGCCCCCTGGCTGGCTGCAGCCACAGGGAACGGGGGTTCTGAGTTGGCAGCCCCCATTCCCGAAGCATCCACGGGCAGTTCCCCGAAGGGCTGACACCGGCTGCGCCTCAGCAGCCAGACAACCTCCCTCCCTCTGGTCGGGCACTGCAAGCCACACAGCCACTTGTGTCCCCTGTGTCCCTGGAGGCCGCAGCGCGTTTTGGGTTTTGGCGCGGACGGGCCCCTCTCGGCTTCCGTAGTCCATTTGCCCCGGAGCCTGCCAGACCCCTGGCCCCAGGGGCGGGCCCTGCTGAGTCCCCGAGCGCCTCCTGGGTTCCTGCCACCACCCTTGGGCCGGGATGAGGTGCCACCTTGTGCGTAGAAGCCCTGCACACAGGCAAGAAGCCCCCAAGGCCCGCCCGACCCTGGAGCCCCCTGGCTGGCTGCAGCCACAGGGAACGGGGGTTCTGAGTTGGCAGCCCCCATTCCCGAAGCATCCACGGGCAGTTCCCCGAAGGGCTGACACCGGCTCGCCTCAGCAGCCAGACAACCTCCCTCCCTCTGGTCGGGCACTGCAAGCCACACAGCCACTTGTGTCCCCTGTGTCCCTGGAGGCCGCAGCGCGTTTTGGGTTTTGGCGCGGACGGGCCCCTCTCGGCTTCCGTAGTCCATTTGCCCCGGAGCCTGCCAGACCCCTGGCCCCAGGGGCGGGCCCTGCTGAGTCCCCGAGCGCCTCCTGGGTTCCTGCCACCACCCTTGGGCCGGGATGAGGTGCCACCTTGTGCGTAGAAGCCCTGCACACAGGCAAGAAGCCCCCCAGGCCCGCCCGAAACTGGAGCCCCCTGGCTGGCTGCAGCCACAGGGAACGGGGGTTCTGAGTTGGCAGCCCCCATTCCCGAAGCATCCACGGGCAGTTCCCCGAAGGGCTGACACCGGCTGCGCCTCAGCAGCCAGACAACCTCCCTCCCTCTGGTCGGGCACTGCAAGCCACACAGCCACTTGTGTCCCCTGTGTCCCTCCCTGGAGGCCGCAGCGCATTTTGGGTTTTGGCGCGGACGGGCCCCTCTCGGCTTCCGTAGTCCATTTGCCCCCAGAGCCTGCCAGACCCCTGGCCCCAGGGGCGGGCCCTGCTGAGTCCCCGAGCGCCTCCTGGGTTCCTGCCACCACCCTTGGGCCGGGATGAGGTGCCACCTTGTGCGTAGAAGCCCTGCACACAGGCAAGAAGCCCCCCAGGCCCGCGCGCGCGCCCGACCCTGGAGCCCCCTGGCTGGCTGCAGCCACAGGGAACGGGGGTTCTGAGTTGGCAGCCCCCATTCCCGAAGCATCCACGGGCAGTTCCCCGAAGGGCTGACACCGGCTGCGCCTCAGCAGCCAGACAACCTCCCTCCCTCTGGTCGGGCACTGCAAGCCACACAGCCACTTGTGTCCCCTGTGTCCCTGGAGGCCGCAGCGCGTTTTGGGTTTTGGCGCGGACGGGCCCCTCTCGGCTTCCGTAGTCCATTTGCCCCGGAGCCTGCCAGACCCCTGGCCCCAGGGGCGGGCCCTGCTGAGTCCCCGAGCGCCTCCTGGGTTCCTGCCACCACCCTTGGGCCGGGATGAGGTGCCACCTTGTGCGTAGAAGCCCTGCACACAGGCAAGAAGCCCCCCAGACCCACCCGACCCTGGAGCCCCCTGGCTGGCTGCAGCCACAGGGAACGGGGGTTCTGAGTTGGCAGCCCCCATTCCCGAAGCATCCACGGGCAGTTCCCCGAAGGGCTGACACCGGCTGCGCCTCAGCAGCCAGACAACCTCCCTCCCTCTGGTCGGGCACTGCAAGCCACACAGCCACTTGTGTCCCCTGTGTCCCTGGAGGCCGCAGCGCGTTTTGGGTTTTGGCGCGGACGGGCCCCTCTCTGCTTCCATAGTCCATTTGCCCCGGAGCCTGCCAGACCCCTGGCCCCAGGGGCGGGCCCTGCTGAGTCCCCGAGTGCCTCCTGGGTTCCTGCCACCACCCTTGGGCCGGGATGAGGTGCCACCTTGTGCGTAGAAGCCCTGCACACAGGCAAGAAGCCCCCCAGGCCCGCGGGCGCGCCCGACCCTGGAGCCCCCTGGCTGGCTGCAGCCACAGGGAACGGGGGTTCTGAGTTGGCAGCCCCCATTCCCGAAGCATCCACGGGCAGTTCCCCGAAGGGCTGACACCGGCTGCGCCTCAGCAGCCAGACAACCTCCCTCCCTCTGGTCGGGCACTGCAAGCCACACAGCCACTTGTGTCCCCTGTGTCCCTGGAGCCCGCAGCGCGTTTTGGGTTTTGGCGTGGACGGGCCCCTCTCGGCTTCCGTAGTCCATTTGCCCCGGAGCCTGCCAGACCCCTGGCCCCAGGGGCGGGCCCTGCTGAGTCCCCGAGCGCCTCCTGGGTTCCTGCCACCACCCTTGGGCCGGGATGAGGTGCCACCTTGTGCGTAGAAGCCCTGCACACAGGCAAGAAGCCCCCAAGGCCCGCCCGACCCTGGAGCCCCCTGGCTGGCTGCAGCCACAGGGAACGGGGGTTCTGAGTTGGCAGCCCCCATTCCCGAAGCATCCACGGGCAGTTCCCCGAAGGGCTGACACCGGCTGCGCCTCAGCAGCCAGACAACCTCCCTCCCTCTGGTCGGGCACTGCAAGCCACACAGCCACTTGTGTCCCCTGTGTCCCTGGAGGCCGCAGCGCGTTTTGGGTTTTGGCGCGGACGGGCCCCTCTCGGCTTCCGTAGTCCATTTGCCCCGGAGCCTGCCAGACCCCTGGCCCCAGGGGCGGGCCCTGCTGAGTCCCGAGCGCCTCCTGGGTTCCTGCCACCACCCTTGGGCCGGGATGAGGTGCCACCTTGTGCGTAGAAGCCCTGCACACAGGCAAGAAGCCCCCCAGGCCCGCGGGCGCGCCCGACCCTGGAGCCCCCTGGCTGGCTGCAGCCACAGGGAACGGGGGTTCTGAGTTGGCAGCCCCCATTCCCGAAGCATCCACGGGCAGTTCCCCGAAGGGCTGACACCGGCTGCGCCTCAGAAGCCAGACAACCTCCCTCCCTCTGGTCGGGCACTGCAAGCCACACAGCCACTTGTGTCCCCTGTGTCCCTGGAGGCCGCAGCGCGTTTTGGGTTTTGGCGCGGACGGGCCCCTCTCGGCTTCCGTAGTCCATTTGCCCCGGAGCCTGCCAGACCCCTGGCCCCCGGGGCGGGCCCTGCTGAGTCCCCGAGCGCCTCCTGGGTTCCTGCCACCACCCTTGGGCTGGGATGAGGTGCCACCTTGTGCGTAGAAGCCCTGCACACAGGCAAGAAGCCCCCCAGGCCCGCGGGCGCGCCCGACCCTGGAGCCCCCTGGCTGGCTGCAGCCACAGGGAACGGGGGTTCTGAGTTGGCAGCCCCCATTCCCGAAGCATCCACGGGCAGTTCCCCGAAGGGCTGACACCGGCTGCGCCTCAGCAGCCAGACAACCTCCCTCCCTCTGGTCGGGCACTGCAAGCCACACAGCCACTTGTGTCCCCTGTGTCCCTGGAGCCCGCAGCGCGTTTTGGGTTTTGGCGTGGACGGGCCCCTCTCGGCTTCCGTAGTCCATTTGCCCCGGAGCCTGCCAGACCCCTGGCCCCAGGGGCGGGCCCTGCTGAGTCCCCGAGCGCCTCCTGGGTTCCTGCCACCACCCTTGGGCCGGGATGAGGTGCCACCTTGTGCGTAGAAGCCCTGCACACAGGCAAGAAGCCCCCAGGCCCGCAGGCGCGCCCGACCCTGGAGCCCCCTGGCTGGCTGCAG
This sequence comes from Lepus europaeus, assembly GCF_033115175.1. NCBI lineage: Eukaryota > Metazoa > Chordata > Mammalia > Lagomorpha > Leporidae > Lepus > Lepus europaeus. Next base: position 244,797 of record NW_026909052.1, on the reverse strand, counting down.
CCACAGGGAACGGGGGTTCTGAGTTGGCAGCCCCCATTCCCGAAGCATCCACGGGCAGTTCCCCGAAGGGCTGACACCGGCTGCGCCTCAGCAGCCAGACAACCTCCCTCCCTCTGGTCGGGCACTGCAAGCCACACAGCCACTTGTGTCCCCTGTGTCCCTGGAGGCCGCAGCGCGTTTTGGGTTTTGGCGCGGACGGGCCCCTCTCTGCTTCCGTAGTCCATTTGCCCCGGAGCCTGCCAGACCCCTGGCCCCAGGAGCCGGCCCTGCTGAGTCCCCGAGTGCCTCCTGAGTTCCTGCCACCACCCTGGGCCGGGATGAGGTGCCACCTTGTGCGTAGAAGCCCTGCACACAGGCAAGAAGCCCCCCAGGCCCGCCCGACCCTGGAGCCCCCTGGCTCGCTGCAGCCACAGGGAACGGGGGTTCTGAGTTGGCAGCCCCCATTCCCGAAGCATCCATGGGCAGTTCCCCGAAGGGCTGACACCGGCTGCGCCTCAGCAGCCAGACAACCTCCCTCCCTCTGGTCGGGCACTGCAAGCCACACAGCCACTTGTGTCCCCTGTGTCCCTGGAGGCCGCAGCGCGTTTTGGGTTTTGGCGCGGACGGGCCACTCTCGGCTTCCGTAGTCCATTTGCCCCGGAGCCTGCCAGACCCCTGGCCCCAGGGGCGGGCCCTGCTGAGTCCCCGAGCGCCTCCTGGGTTCCTGCCACCACCCTTGGGCCGGGATGAGGTGCCACCTTGTGCGTAGAAGCCCTGCACACAGGCAAGAAGCCCCCCAGGCCCGCGGGCACGCCCGACCCTGGAGTCCCCTGGCTGGCTGCAGCCACAGGGAACGGGGGTTCTGAGTTGGCAGCCCCCATTCCCGAAGCATCCACGGGCAGTTCCCCGAAGGGCTGACACCGGCTGCGCCTCAGCAGCCAGACAACCTCCCTCCCTCTGGTCGGGCACTGCAAGCCACACAGCCACTTGTGTCCCCTGTGTCCCTGGAGGCCGCAGCGCGTTTTGGGTTTTGGCGCGGACGGGCCCCTCTCGGCTTCCGTAGTCCATTTGCCCCGGAGCCTGCCAGACCCCTGGCCCCAGGGGCGGGCCCTGCTGAGTCCCCGAGCGCCTCCTGGGTTCCTGCCACCACCCTTGGGCCGGGATGAGGTGCCACCTTGTGCGTAGAAGCCCTGCACACAGGCAAGAAGCCCCCAGGCCCGCGGGCGCGCCCGACCCTGGAGCCCCCTGGCTGGCTGCAGCCACAGGGAACGGGGGTTCTGAGTTGGCAGCCCCCATTCCCGAAGCATCCACGGGCAGTTCCCCGAAGGGCTGACACCGGCTGCGCCTCAGCAGCCAGACAACCTCCCTCCCTCTGGTCGGGCACTGCAAGCCACACAGCCACTTGTGTCCCCTGTGTCCCTGGAGGCCGCAGCGCGTTTTGGGTTTTGGCGCGGACGGGCCCCTCTCTGCTTCCGTAGTCCATTTGCCCCGGAGCCTGCCAGACCCCTGGCCCCAGGAGCGGGCCCTGCTGAGTCCCCGAGTGCCTCCTGAGTTCCTGCCACCACCCTGGGCCGGGATGAGGTGCCACCTTGTGCGTAGAAGCCCTGCACACATGCAAGAAGCCCCCCAGGCCCGCCCGACCCTGGAGCCCCCTGGCTGGCTGCAGCCACAGGGAACGGGGGTTCTGAGTTGGCAGCCCCCATTCCCGAAGCATCCACGGGCAGTTCCCCGAAGGGCTGACACCGGCTGCGCCTCAGCAGCCAGACAACCTCCCTCCCTCTGGTCGGGCACTGCAAGCCACACAGCCACTTGTGTCCCCTGTGTCCCTGGAGGCCGCAGCGCGTTTTGGGTTTTGGCGCAGACGGCACCCTCTCGGCTTCCGTAGTCCATTTGCCCCGGAGCCTGCCAGACCCCTGGCCCCAGGGGCGGGCCCTGCTGAGTCCCCGAGCGCCTCCTGGGTTCCTGCCACCACCCTTGGGCCGGGATGAGGTGCCACCTTGTGCGTAGAAGCCCTGCACACAGGCAAGAAGCCCCCCAGGCCCGCCCGACCCTGGAGCCCCCTGGCTGGCTGCAGCCACAGGGAACGGGGGTTCTGAGTTGGCAGCCCCCATTCCCGAAGCATCCACGGGCAGTTCCCCGAAGGGCTGACACCGGCTGCGCCTCAGAAGCCAGACAACCTCCCTCCCTCTGGTCGGGCACTGCAAGCCACACAGCCACTTGTGTCCCCTGTGTCCCTGGAGGCCGCAGCGCGTTTTGGGTTTTGGCGCGGACGGGCCCCTCTCTGCTTCCATAGTCCATTTGCCCCGGAGCCTGCCAGACCCCTGGCCCCAGGGGCGGGCCCTGCTGAGTCCCCGAGCGCCTCCTGGGTTCCTGCCACCACCCTTGGGCCGGGATGAGGTGCCACCTTGTGCGTAGAAGCCCTGCACACAGGCAAGAAGCCCCCCAGGCCCGCGGGCGCGCCCGACCCTGGAGCCCCCTGGCTGGCTGCAGCCACAGGGAACGGGGGTTCTGAGTTGGCAGCCCCCATTCCCGAAGCATCCACGGGCAGTTCCCCGAAGGGCTGACACCGGCTGCGCCTCAGCAGCCAGACAACCTCCCTCCCTCTGGTCGGGCACTGCAAGCCACACAGCCACTTGTGTCCCCTGTGTCCCTAAAGCCAGCAGCGCGTTTTGGGTTTTGGCGCGGACGGGCCCCTCTCGGCTTCCGTAGTCCATTTGCCCCGGAGCCTGCCAGACCCCTGGCCCCAGGGGCGGGCCCTGCTGAGTCCCCGAGCGCCTCCTGGGTTCCTGCCACCACCCTTGGGCCGGGATGAGGTGCCACCTTGTGCGTAGAAGCCCTGCACACAGGCAAGAAGCCCCCCAGGCCCGCCCGACCCTGGAGCCCCCTGGCTGGCTGCAGCCACAGGGAACGGGGGTTCTGAGTTGGCAGCCCCCATTCCCGAAGCATCCACGGGCAGTTCCCCGAAGGGCTGACACCGGCTGCGCCTCAGCAGCCAGACAACCTCCCTCCCTCTGGTCGGGCACTGCAAGCCACACAGCCACTTGTGTCCCCTGTGTCCCTGGAGGCCGCAGCGCGTTTTGGGTTTTGGCGCGGACGGGCCCCTCTCGGCTTCCGTAGTCCATTTGCCCCGGAGCCTGCCAGACCCCTGGCCCCAGGGGCGGGGCCTGCTGAGTCCCCGAGCGCCTCCTGGGTTCCTGCCACCACCCTTGGGCCGGGATGAGGTGCCACCTTGTGCGTAGAAGCCCTGCACACAGGCAAGAAGCCCCCCAGGCCCGCGGGCGCGCCCGACCCTGGAGCCCCCTGGCTGGCTGCAGCCACAGGGAACGGGGGTTCTGAGTTGGCAGCCCCCATTCCCGAAGCATCCACGGGCAGTTCCCCGAAGGGCTGACACCGGCTGCGCCTCAGAAGCCAGACAACCTCCCTCCCTCTGGTCGGGCACTGCAAGCCACACAGCCACTTGTGTCCCCTGTGTCCCTGGAGGCCGCAGCGCGTTTTGGGTTTTGGCGCGGACGGGCCCCTCTCGGCTTCCGTAGTCCATTTGCCCCGGAGCCTGCCAGACCCCTGGCCCCAGGGGCGGGCCCTGCTGAGTCCCCGAGCGCCTCCTGGGTTCCTGCCACCACCCTTGGGCCGGGATGAGGTGCCACCTTGTGCGTAGAAGCCCTGCACACAGGCAAGAAGCCCCCCAGGCCCGCGGGCGCGCCCGACCCTGGAGCCCCCTGGCTGTCTGCAGCCACAGGGAACGGGGGTTCTGATTTGGCAGCCCCCGTTCCCGAAGCATCCACGGGCAGTTCCCCGAAGGGCTGACACCGGCTGCGCCTCAGCAGCCAGACAACCTCCCTCCCTCTGGTCGGGCACTGCAAGCCACACAGCCACTTGTGTCCCCTGTGTCCCTGGAGGCCGCAGCGCGTTTTGGGTTTTGGCGCGGACGGGCCCCTCTCGGCTTCCGTAGTCCATTTGCCCCGGAGCCTGCCAGACCCCTGGCCCCATGGGCGGGCCCTGCTGAGTCCCCGAGCGCCTCCTGGGTTCCTGCCACCACCCTTGGGCCGGGATGAGGTGCCACCTTGTGCGTAGAAGCCCTGCACACAGGCAAGAAGCCCCCCAGGCCCGCCCGAAACTGGAGCCCCCTGGCTGGCTGCAGCCACAGGGAACGGGGGTTCTGAGTTGGCAGCCCCCATTCCCGAAGCATCCACGGGCAGTTCCCCGAAGGGCTGACACCGGCTGCGCCTCAGCAGCCAGACAACCTCCCTCCCTCTGGTCGGGCACTGCAAGCCACACAGCCACATGTGTCCCCTGTGTCCCTGGAGCCCGCAGCGCGTTTTGGGTTTTGGCGCGGACGGGCCCCTCTCGGCTTCCGTAGTCCATTTGCCCCGGAGCCTGCCAGACCCCTGGCCCCAGGGGCGGGCCCTGCTGAGTCCCCGAGCGCCTCCTGGGTTCCTGCCACCACCCTTGGGCCGGGATGAGGTGCCACCTTGTGCGTAGAAGCCCTGCACACAGGCAAGAAGCCCCCCAGACCCGCCCGACCCTGGAGCCCCCTGGCTGGCTGCAGCCACAGGGAACGGGGGTACTGTGTTGGCAGCCCCCATTCCTGAAGCATCCACGGGCAGTTCCCCGAAGGGCTGACACCGGCTGCGCCTCAGCAGCCAGACAACCTCCCTCCCTCTGGTCGGGCACTGCAAGCCACACAGCCACTTGTGTCCCCTGTGTCACTGGAGGCCGCAGCGCGTTTTGGGTTTTGGCGCGGACGGGCCCCTCTCTGCTTCCATAGTCCATTTGCCTCGGAGCCTGCCAGACCCCTGGCCCCAGGGGCGGGCCCTGCTGAGTCCCCGAGCGCCTCCTGGGTTCCTGCCACCACCCTTGGGCCGGGATGAGGTGCCACCTTGTGCGTAGAAGCCCTGCACACAGGCAAGAAGCCCCCCAGGCCCGCGGGCGCGCCCGACCCTGGAGCCCCCTGGCTGGCTGCAGCCACAGGGAACGGGGGTTCTGAGTTGGCAGCCCCCATTCCCGAAGCATCCACGGGCAGTTCCCCGAAGGGCTGACACCGGCTGCGCCTCAGCAGCCAGACAACCTCCCTCCCTCTGGTCGGGCACTGCAAGCCACACAGCCACTTGTGTCCCCTGTGTCCCTGGAGCCCGCAGCGCGTTTTGGGTTTTGGCGCGGACGGGCCCCTCTCGGCTTCCGTAGTCCATTTGCCCCGGAGCCTGCCAGACCCCTGGCCCCAGGGGCGGGCCCTGCTGAGTCCCCGAGCGCCTCCTGGGTTCCTGCCACCACCCTTGGGCCGGGATGAGGTGCCACCTTGTGCGTAGAAGCCCTGCACACAGGCAAGAAGCCCCCAAGGCCCGCCCGACCCTGGAGCCCCCTGGCTGGCTGCAGCCACAGGGAACGGGGGTTCTGAGTTGGCAGCCCCCATTCCCGAAGCATCCACGGGCAGTTCCCCGAAGGGCTGACACCGGCTGCGCCTCAGCAGCCAGACAACCTCCCTCCCTCTGGTCGGGCACTGCACGAAGGGCTGACACCGGCTGCGCCTCAGCAGCCAGACAACCTCCCTCCCTCTGGTCGGGCACTGCAAGCCACACAGCCACTTGTGTCCCCTGTGTCCCTGGAGGCCGCAGCGCGTTTTGGGTTTTGGCGCGGACGGGCCCCTCTTGGCTTCCGTAGTCCATTTGCCCCGGGAGCCTGCCAGACCCCTGGCCCCAGGGGCGGGCCCTGCTGAGTCCCCGAGCGCCTCCTGGGTTCCTGCCACCACCCTTGGGCCGGGATGAGGTGCCACCTTGTGCGTAGAAGCCCTGCACACAGGCAAGAAGCCCCCCAGGCCCGCGGGCGCGCCCGACCCTGGAGCCCCCTGGCTGGCTGCAGCCACAGGGAACGGGGGTTCTGAGTTGGCAGCCCCCATTCCCGAAGCATCCACGGGCAGTTCCCCGAAGGGCTGACACCGGCTGCGCCTCAGCAGCCAGACAACCTCCCTCCCTCTGGTCGGGCACTGCAAGCCACACAGCCACTTGTGTCCCCTGTGTCCCTGGAGGCCGCAGCGCGTTTTGGGTTTTGGCGCGGACGGGCCCCTCTCGGCTTCCGTAGTCCATTTGCCCCCGGAGCCTGCCAGACCCCTGGCCCCAGGGGCGGGCCCTGCTGAGTCCCCGAGCGCCTCCTGGGTTCCTGCCACCACCCTTGGGCCGGGATGAGGTGCCACCTTGTGCGTAGAAGCCCTGCACACAGGCAAGAAGCCCCCCAGGCCCGCGGGCGCGCCCGACCCTGGAGCCCCCTGGCTGGCTGCAGCCACAGGGAACGGGGGTTCTGATTTGGCAGCCCCCATTCCCGAAGCATCCACGGGCAGTTCCCCGAAGGGCTGACACCGGCTGCGCCTCAGCAGCCAGACAACCTCCCTCCCTCTGGTCGGGCACTGCAAGCCACACAGCCACTTGTGTCCCCTGTGTCCCTGGAGGCTGCAGCGCGTTTTGGGTTTTGGCGCGGACGGGCCCCTCTCGGCTTCCGTAGTCCATTTGCCCCCGGAGCCTGCAGACCCCTGGCCCCAGGGGCGGGCCCTGCTGAGTCTCCGAGCGCCTCCTGGGTTCCTGCCACCACCCTTGGGCCGGGATGAGGTGCCACCTTGTGCGTAGAAGCCCTGCACACAGGCAAGAAGCCCCCCAGGCCCGCGGGCGCGCCCGACCCTGGAGCCCCCTGGCTGGCTGCAGCCACAGGGAACGGGGGTTCTGAGTTGGCAGCCCCCATTCCCGAAGCATCCACGGGCAGTTCCCCGAAGGGCTGACACCGGCTGCGCCTCAGCAGCCAGACAACCTCCCTCCCTCTGGTCGGGCACTGCAAGCCACACAGCACTTGTGTCCCCTGTGTCCCTGGAGGCCGCAGCGCGTTTTGGGTTTTGGCGCGGACGGGCCCCTCTCGGCTTCCGTAGTCCATTTGCCCCCGGAGCCTGCCAGACCCCTGGCCCCAGGGGCGGGCCCTGCTGAGTCCCCGAGCGCCTCCTGGGTTCCTGCCACCACCCTTGGGCCGGGATGAGGTGCCACCTTGTGCGTAGAAGCCCTGCACACAGGCAAGAAGCCCCCCAGGCCCGCGGGCGCGCCCGACCCTGGAGCCCCCTGGCTGGCTGCAGCCACAGGGAACGGGGGTTCTGAGTTGGCAGCCCCCCATTCCCGAAGCATCCACGGGCAGTTCCCCGAAGGGCTGACACCGGCTGCGCCTCAGCAGCCAGACAACCTCCCTCCCTCTGGTCGGGCACTGCAAGCCACACAGCCACTTGTGTCCCCTGTGTCCCTGGAGGCCGCAGCGCGTTTTGGGTTTTGGCGCGGACGGGCCCCTCTCGGCTTCCGTAGTCCATTTGCCCCGGAGCCTGCCAGACCCCTGGCCCCAGGGGCGGGCCCTGCTGAGTCCCCGAGCGCCTCCTGGGTTCCTGCCACCACCCTTGGGCCGGGATGAGGTGCCACCTTGTGCGTAGAAGCCCTGCACACAGGCAAGAAGCCCCCCAGGCCCGCGGGCGCGCCCGACCCTGGAGCCCCCTGGCTGGCTGCAGCCACAGGGAACGGGGGTTCTGAGTTGGCAGCCCCCCATTCCCGAAGCATCCACGGGCAGTTCCCCGAAGGGCTGACACCGGCTGCGCCTCAGCAGCCAGACAACCTCCCTCCCTCTGGTCGGGCACTGCAAGCCACACAGCCACTTGTGTCCCCTGTGTCCCTGGAGGCCGCAGCGCGTTTTGGATTTTGGCGCGGACGGGCCCCTCTCGGCTTCCGTAGTCCATTTGCCCCCGGAGCCTGCCAGACCCCTGGCCCCAGGGGCGGGCCCTGCTGAGTCCCCGAGCGCCTCCTGGGTTCCTGCCACCACCCTTGGGCCGGGATGAGGTGCCACCTTGTGCGTAGAAGCCCTGCACACAGGCAAGAAGCCCCCCAGGCCCGCGGGCGCGCCCGACCCTGGAGCCCCCTGGCTGGCTGCAGCCACAGGGAACGGGGGTTCTGAGTTGGCAGCCCCCATTCCCGAAGCATCCACGGGCAGTTCCCCGAAGGGCTGACACCGGCTGCGCCTCAGCAGCCAGACAACCTCCCTCCCTCTGGTCGGGCACTGCAAGCCACACAGCCACTTGTGTCCCCTGTGTCCCTGGAGGCCGCAGCGCGTTTTGGGTTTTGGCGCGGACGGGCCCCTCTCGGCTTCCGTAGTCCATTTGCCCCGGAGCCTGCCAGACCCCTGGCCCCAGGGGCGGGCCCTGCTGAGTCCCCGAGCGCCTCCTGGGTTCCTGCCACCACCCTTGGGCCGGGATGAGGTGCCACCTTGTGCGTAGAAGCCCTGCACACAGGCAAGAAGCCCCCCAGGCCCGCGGGCGCGCCCGACCCTGGAGCCCCCTGGCTGGCTGCAGCCACAGGGAACGGGGGTTCTGAGTTGGCAGCCCCCATTCCCCCGCGAAAGCATCCACGGGGCAGTTCCCCGAAGGGCTGACACCGGCTGCGCCTCAGCAGCCAGACAACCTCCCTCCCTCTGGTCGGGCACTGCAAGCCACACAGCCACTTGTGTCCCCTGTGTCCCTGGAGGCCGCAGCGCGTTTTGGGTTTTGGCGCGGACGGGCCCCTGTCGGCTTCCGTAGTCCATTTGCCCCCGGAGCCTGCCAGACCCCTGGCCCCAGGGGCGGGCCCTGCTGAGTCCCCGAGCGCCTCCTGGGTTCCTGCCACCACCCTTGGGCCGGGATGAGGTGCCACCTTGTGCGTAGAAGCCCTGCACACAGGCAAGAAGCCCCCCAGGCCCGCGGGCGCGCCCGACCCTGGAGCCCCCTGGCTGGCTGCAGCCACAGGGAACGGGGGTTCTGATTTGGCAGCCCCCATTCCCGAAGCATCCACGGGCAGTTCCCCGAAGGGCTGACAACCGGCTGCGCCTCAGCAGCCAGACAACCTCCCTCCCTCTGGTCGGGCACTGCAAGCCACACAGCCACTTGTGTCCCCTGTGTCCCTGGAGGCCGCAGCGCGTTTTGGGTTTTGGCGCGGATGGGCCCCCTCTCGGCTTCCGTAGTCCATTTGCCCCCGGAGCCTGCCAGACCCCTGGCCCCAGGGGTGGGCCCTGCTGAGTCCCCGAGCGCCTCCTGGGTTCCTGCCACCACCCTTGGGCCGGGATGAGGTGCCACCTTGTGCGTAGAAGCCCTGCACACAGGCAAGAAGCCCCCCAGGCCCGCGGGCGCGCCCGACCCTGGAGCCCCCTGGCTGGCTGCAGCCACAGGGAACGGGGGTTCTGAGTTGGCAGCCCCCATTCCCGAAGCATCCACGGGCAGTTCCCCGAAGGGCTGACACCGGCTGCGCCTCAGCAGCCAGACAACCTCCCTCCCTCTGGTCGGGCACTGCAAGCCACACAGCCACTTGTGTCCCCTGTGTCCCTGGAGGCCGCAGCGCGTTTTGGGTTTTGGCGCGGACGGGCCCCTCTCGGCTTCCGTAGTCCATTTGCCCCCGGAGCCCTGCCAGACCCCTGGCCCCAGGGGCGGGCCCTGCTGAGTCCCCGAGCGCCTCCTGGGTTCCTGCCACCACCCTTGGGCTGGGATGAGGTGCCACCTTGTGCGTAGAAGCCCTGCACACAGGCAAGAAGCCCCCCAGGCCCGCGGGCGCGCCCGACCCTGGAGCCCCCTGGCTGGCTGCAGCCACAGGGAACGGGGGTTCTGAGTTGGCAGCCCCCATTCCCGAAGCATCCACGGGCAGTTCCCCGAAGGGCTGACACCGGCTGCGCCTCAGCAGCCAGACAACCTCCCTCCCTCTGGTCGGGCACTGCAAGCCACACAGCCACTTGTGTCCCCTGTGTCCCTGGAGGCCGCAGCGCGTTTTGGGTTTTGGCGCGGACGGGCCCCTCTCGGCTTCCGTAGTCCATTTGCCCCGGAGCCTGCCAGACCCCTGGCCCCAGGGGCGGGCCCTGCTGAGTCCCCGAGCGCCTCCTGGGTTCCTGCCACCACCCTTGGGCCGGGATGAGGTGCCACCTTGTGCGTAGAAGCCCTGCACACAGGCAAGAAGCCCCCCAGGCCCCGGGGCGCGCCCGACCCTGGAGCCCCCTGGCTGGCTGCAGCCACAGGGAACGGGGGTTCTGAGTTGGCAGCCCCCATTCCCGAAGCATCCACGGGCAGTTCCCCGAAGGGCTGACACTGGCTGCGCCTCAGCAGCCAGACAACCTCCCTCCCTCTGGTCGGGCACTGCAAGCCACACAGCCACTTGTGTCCCCTGTGTCCCTGGAGGCCGCAGCGCGTTTTGGGTTTTGGCGCGGACGGGCCCCTCTCGGCTTCCGTAGTCCATTTGCCCCCGGAGCCTGCCAGACCCCTGGCCACAGGGGCGGGCCCTGCTGAGTCCCCGAGCGCCTCCTGGGTTCCTGCCACCACCCTTGGGCCGGGATGAGGTGCCACCTTGTGCGTAGAAGCCCTGCACACAGGCAAGAAGCCCCACAGGCCCGCGGGCGCGCCCGACCCTGGAGCCCCCTGGCTGGCTGCAGCCACAGGGAACGGGGGTTCTGATTTGGCAGCCCCCATTCCCGAAGCATCCACGGGCAGTTCCCCGAAGGGCTGACACCGGCTGCGCCTCAGCAGCCAGACAACCTCCCTCCCTCTGGTCGGGCACTGCAAGCCACACAGCCACTTGTGTCCCCTGTGTCCCTGGAGGCCGCAGCGCGTTTTGCGTTTTGGCGCGGACGGGCCCCTCTCGGCTTCCGTAGTCCATTTGCCCCCGGAGCCTGCAGACCCCTGGCCCCAGTGGCGGGCCCTGCTGAGTCCCCGAGCGCCTCCTGGGTTCCTGCCACCACCCTTGGGCTGGGATGTGGTGCCACCTTGTGCGTAGAAGCCCTGCACACAGGCAAGAAGCCCCCCAGGCCCGCGGGCGCGCCCGACCCTGGAGCCCCCTGGCTGGCTGCAGCCACAGGGAACGGGGGTTCTGAGTTGGCAGCCCCCATTCCCGAAGCATCCACGGGCAGTTCCCCGAAGGGCTGACACCGGCTGCGCCTCAGCAGCCAGACAACCTCCCTCCCTCTGGTCGGGCACTGCAAGCCACACAGCCACTTGTGTCCCCTGTGTCCCTGGAGGCCGCAGCGCGTTTTGGGTTTTGGCGCGGACGGGCCCCTCTCGGCTTCCGTAGTCCATTTGCCCCGGAGCCTGCCAGACCCCTGGCCCCAGGGGCGGGCCCTGCTGAGTCCCCGAGCGCCTCCTGGGTTCCTGCCACCACCCTTGGGCCGGGATGAGGTGCCACCTTGTGCGTAGAAGCCCTGCACACAGGCAAGAAGCCCCCAGGCCTGCGGGCGCGCCCGACCCTGGAGCCCCCTGGCTGGCTGCAGCCACAGGGAACGGGGGTTCTGAGTTGGCAGCCCCCATTCCCGAAGCATCCACGGGCAGTTCCCCGAAGGGCTGACACCGGCTGCGCCTCAGCAGCCAGACAAACATCCTCCCTCTGTTCGGGCACTGCAAGCCACACAGCCACTTGTGTCCCCTGTGTCCCTGGAGGCCGCAGCGCGTTTTGGGTTTTGGCGCGGACGGGCCCCTCTCGGCTTCCGTAGTCCATTTGCCCCGTAGCCTGCCAGACCTCTGGCCCCAGGGGCGGGCCCTGCTGAGTCCCCGAACGCCTCCTGGGTTCCTGCCACCACCCTTGGGCCGGGATGAGGTGCCACCTTGTGCGTAGAAGCCCTGCACACAGGCAAGAAGCCCCCCAGGCCCACGGGCGCGCCCGACCCTGGAGCCCCCTGGCTGGCTGCAGCCACAGGGAACGGGGGTTCTGAGTTGGCAGCCCCCATTCCCGAAGCATCCACGGGCAGTTCCCCGAAGGGCTGACACCGGCTGCGCCTCAGCAGCCAGACAACCTCCCTCCCTCTGGTCGGGCACTGCAAGCCACACAGCCACTTGTGTCCCCTGTGTCCCTGGAGGCCGCAGCGCGTTTTGGGTTTTGGCGCGGACGGGCCCCTCTCGGCTTCCGTAGTCCATTTGCCCCGGAGCCTGCCAGACCCCTGGCCCCAGGGGCGGGCCCTGCTGAGTCCCCGAGCGCCTCCTGGGTTCCTGCCACCACCCTTGGGCCGGGATGAGGTGCCACCTTGTGCGTAGAAGCCCTGCACACAGGCAAGAAGCCGCCCAGGCCCGCGGGCGTGCCCGACCCTGGAGCCCCCTGGCTGGCTGCAGCCACAGGGAACGGGGGTTCTGAGTTGGCAGCTCCCATTCCCGAAGCATCCACGGGCAGTTCCCCGAAGGGCTGACACCGGCTGCGCCTCAGCAGCCAGACAACCTCCCTCCCTCTGGTCGGGCACTGCAAGCCACACAGCCACTTGTGTCCCCTGTGTCCCTGGAGGCCGCAGCGCGTTTTGGGTTTTGGCGCGGACGGGCCCCTCTCGGCTTCCGTAGTCCATTTGCCCCGGAGCCTGCCAGACTCCTGGCCCCAGGGGCGGGCCCTGCTGAGTTCCCGAGCGCCTCCTGGGTTCCTGCCACCACCCTTGGGCCGGGATGAGGTGCCACCTTGTGCGTAGAAGCCCTGCACACAGGCAAGAAGCCCCCCAGGCCCGCGGGCGCGCCCGACCCTGGAGCCCCCTGGCTGGCTGCAGCCACAGGGAACGGGGGTTCTGAGTTGGCAGCCCCCATTCCCGAAGCATCCACGGGCAGTTCCCCGAAGGGCTGACACCGGCTGCGCCTCAGCAGCCAGACAACCTCCCTCCCTCTGCTCGGGCACTGCAAGCCAAACAGCCACTTGTGTCCCCTGTGTCCCTGGAGGCCGCAGCGCATTTTGTGTTTTGGTGCGGACGGGCCCATCTCGGCTTCCGTAGTCCATTTGCCCCGGAGCCTGCCAGACCCCTGGCCCCAGGGGCGGGCCTTGCTGAGTCCCCGAGCGCCTCCTGGGTTCCTGCCACCACCCTTGGGCCGGGATGAGGTGCCACCTTGTGCGTAGAAGCCCTGCACACAGGCAAGAAGCCCCCCAGGCCCGCGGGCGTGCCCGACCCTGGAGCCCCCTGGCTGGCTGCAGCCACAGGGAACGGGGGTTCTGAGTTGGCAGCCCCCATTCCCGAAGCATCCACGGGCAGTTCCCCGAAGGGCTGACACCGGCTGCGCCTCAGCAGCCAGACAACCTCCCTCCCTCTGGTCGGGCACTGCAAGCCACACAGCCACTTGTGTCCCCTGTGTCCCTGGAGGCCGCAGCGCGTTTTGGGTTTTGGCGGGGACGGGCCCCTCTCGGCTTCCGTAGTCCATTTGCCCCGGAGCCTGCCAGACCCCTGGCGCCAGGGGCCGGCCCTGCTGAGTTCCCGAGCGCCTCCTTGGTTCCTGCCACCACCCTTGGGCCGGGATGAGGTGCCACCTTGTGCGTAGAAGCCCTGCACACAGGCAAGAAGCTCCCCAGGCCCGCGGGCGCGCCCTACCCTGGAGCCCCCTGGCTGGCTGCAGCCACAGGGAACGGGGGTTCTGAGTTGGCAGCCCCCATTCCCGAAGCATCCACGGGCAGTTCCCCGAAGGGCTGACACCGGCTGCGCCTCAGCAGCCAGACAACCTCCCTCCCTCTGGTCGGGCACTGCAAGCCACACAGCCACTTGTGTCCCCTGTGTCCCTGGAGGCCGCAGCGCGTTTTGGGTTTTGGCGCGGACGGGCCCCTTTCGGCTTCCGTAGTCCATTTGCCCCCGGAGCTTGCCAGACCCCTGTCCCCAGGGGCGGGCCCTGCTGAGTCCCCGAGCGCCTCCTGGGTTCCTGCCACCACCCTTGGGCCGGGATGAGGTGCCACCTTGTGCGTAGAAGCCCTGCACACAGGCAAGAAGCCCCCCAGGCCCGCGGGCGCGCCCGACCCTGGAGCCCCCTGGCTGGCTGCAGCCACAGGGAACGGGGGTTCTGAGTTGGCAGCCCCCATTCCCGAAGCATCCACGGGCAGTTCCCCGAAGGGCTGACACCGGCTGCGCCTCAGCAGCCAGACAACCATCCTCCCTCTGGTCGGGCACTGCAAGCCACACAGCCACTTGTGTCCCCTGTGTCCCTGGAGGCCGCAACGCGTTTTGGGTTTTGGCGCGGACGGGCCCCTCTCGGCTTCCGTAGTCCATTTGCCCCGTAGCCTGCCAGACCTCTGGCCCCAGGGGCGAGCCCTGCTGAGTCCCCGAGCGCCTCCTGGGTTCCTGCCACCACCCTTGGGCCGGGATGAGGTGCCACCTTGTGCGTAGAAGCCCTGCACACAGGCAAGAAGCCCCCCAGGCCCGCGGGCGCGCCCGACCCTGGAGCCCCCTGGCTGGCTGCAGCCACAGGGAACGGGGGTTCTGAGTTGGCAGCCCCCATTCCCGAAGCATCCACGGGCAGTTCCCCGAAGGGCTGACACCGGCTGCGCCTCAGCAGCCAGACAACCTCCCTCCCTCTGGTCGGGCACTGCAAGCCACACAGCCACTTGTGTCCCCTGTGTCCCTGGAGGCCGCAGCGCGTTTTGGGTTTTGGCGCGGACGGGCCCCTCTCGGCTTCCGTAGTCCATTTGCCCCGGAGCCTGCCAGACCCCTGGCCCCAGGGGCGGGCCCTGCTGAGTCCCCGAGCGCCTCCTGGGTTCCTGCCACCACCCTTGGGCCGGGATGAGGTGCCACCTTGTGCGTAGAAGCCCTGCACACAGGCAAGAAGCCGCCCAGGCCCGCGGGCGTGCCCGACCCTGGAGCCCCCTGGCTGGCTGCAGCCACAGGGAACGGGGGTTCTGAGTTGGCAGCTCCCATTCCCGAAGCATCCACGGGCAGTTCCCCGAAGGGCTGACACCGGCTGCGCCTCAGCAGCCAGACAACCTCCCTCCCTCTGGTCGGGCACTGCAAGCCACACAGCCACTTGTGTCCCCTGTGTCCCTGGAGGCCGCAGCGCGTTTTGGGTTTTGGCGCGGACGGGCCCCTCTCGGCTTCCGTAGTCCATTTGCCCCGGAGCCTGCCAGACTCCTGGCCCCAGGGGCGGGCCCTGCTGAGTTCCCGAGCGCCTCCTGGGTTCCTGCCACCACCCTTGGGCCGGGATGAGGTGCCACCTTGTGCGTAGAAGCCCTGCACACAGGCAAGAAGCCCCCCAGGCCCGCGGGCGCGCCCGACCCTGGAGCCCCCTGGCTGGCTGCAGCCACAGGGAACGGGGGTTCTGAGTTGGCAGCCCCCATTCCCGAAGCATCCACGGGCAGTTCCCCGAAGGGCTGACACCGGCTGCGCCTCAGCAGCCAGAAAACCTCCCTCCCTCTGCTCGGGCACTGCAAGCCAAACAGCCACTTGTGTCCCCTGTGTCCCTGGAGGCCGCAGCGCATTTTGTGTTTTGGTGCGGACGGGCCCATCTCGGCTTCCGTAGTCCATTTGCCCCGGAGCCTGCCAGACCCCTGGCCCCAGGGGCGGGCCTTGCTGAGTCCCCGAGCGCCTCCTGGGTTCCTGCCACCACCCTTGGGCCGGGATGAGGTGCCACCTTGTGCGTAGAAGCCCTGCACACAGGCAAGAAGCCCCCCAGGCCCGCGGGCGTGCCCGACCCTGGAGCCCCCTGGCTGGCTGCAGCCACAGGGAACGGGGGTTCTGAGTTGGCAGCCCCCATTCCCGAAGCATCCACGGGCAGTTCCCCGAAGGGCTGACACCGGCTGCGCCTCAGCAGCCAGACAACCTCCCTCCCTCTGGTCGGGCACTGCAAGCCACACAGCCACTTGTGTCCCCTGTGTCCCTGGAGGCCGCAGCGCGTTTTGGGTTTTGGCGGGGACGGGCCCCTCTCGGCTTCCGTAGTCCATTTGCCCCGGAGCCTGCCAGACCCCTGGCCCCAGGGGCCGGCCCTGCTGAGTTCCCGAGCGCCTCCTTGGTTCCTGCCACCACCCTTGGGCCGGGATGAGGTGCCACCTTGTGCGTAGAAGCCCTGCACACAGGCAAGAAGCTCCCCAGGCCCGCGGGCGCGCCCTACCCTGGAGCCCCCTGGCTGGCTGCAGCCACAGGGAACGGGGGTTCTGAGTTGGCAGCCCCCATTCCCGAAGCATCCACGGGCAGTTCCCCGAAGGGCTGACACCGGCTGCGCCTCAGCAGCCAGACAACCTCCCTCCCTCTGGTCGGGCACTGCAAGCCACACAGCCACTTGTGTCCCCTGTGTCCCTGGAGGCCGCAGCGCGTTTTGGGTTTTGGCGCGGACGGGCCCCTTTCGGCTTCCGTAGTCCATTTGCCCCCGGAGCTTGCCAGACCCCTGTCCCCAGGGGCGGGCCCTGCTGAGTCCCCGAGCGCCTCCTGGGTTCCTGCCACCACCCTTGGGCCGGGATGAGGTGCCACCTTGTGCGTAGAAGCCCTGCACACAGGCAAGAAGCCCCCCAGGCCCGCGGGCGCGCCCGACCCTGGAGCCCCCTGGCTGGCTGCAGCCACAGGGAACGGGGGTTCTGAGTTGGCAGCCCCCATTCCCGAAGCATCCACGGGCAGTTCCCCGAAGGGCTGACACCGGCTGCGCCTCAGCAGCCAGACAACCATCCTCCCTCTGGTCGGGCACTGCAAGCCACACAGCCACTTGTGTCCCCTGTGTCCCTGGAGGCCGCAGCGCGTTTTGGGTTTTGGCGCGGACGGGCCCCTCTCGGCTTCCGTAGTCCATTTGCCCCGTAGCCTGCCAGACCTCTGGCCCCAGGGGCGAGCCCTGCTGAGTCCCCGAGCGCCTCCTGGGTTCCTGCCACCACCCTTGGGCCGGGATGAGGTGCCACCTTGTGCGTAGAAGCCCTGCACACAGGCAAGAAGCCCCCCAGGCCCACGGGCGCGCCCGACCCTGGAGCCCCCTGGCTGGCTGCAGCCACAGGGAACGGGGGTTCTGAGTTGGCAGCCCCCATTCCCGAAGCATCCACGGGCAGTTCCCCGAAGGGCTGACACCGGCTGCGCCTCAGCAGCCAGACAACCTCCCTCCCTCTGGTCGGGCACTGCAAGCCACACAGCCACTTGTGTCCCCTGTGTCCCTGGAGGCCGCAGCGCGTTTTGGGTTTTGGCGCGGACGGGCCCCTCTCGGCTTCCGTAGTCCATTTGCCCCGGAGCCTGCCAGACCCCTGGCCCCAGGGGCGGGCCCTGCTGAGTCCCCGAGCGCCTCCTGGGTTCCTGCCACCACCCTTGGGCCGGGATGAGGTGCCACCTTGTGCGTAGAAGCCCTGCACACAGGCAAGAAGCCGCCCAGGCCCGCGGGCGTGCCCGACCCTGGAGCCCCTGGCTGGCTGCAGCCACAGGGAACGGGGGTTCTGAGTTGGCAGCTCCCATTCCCGAAGCATCCACGGGCAGTTCCCCGAAGGGCTGACACCGGCTGCGCCTCAGCAGCCAGACAACCTCCCTCCCTCTGGTCGGGCACTGCAAGCCACACAGCCACTTGTGTCCCCTGTGTCCCTGGAGGCCGCAGCGCGTTTTGGGTTTTGGCGCGGACGGGCCCCTCTCGGCTTCCGTAGTCCATTTGCCCCGGAGCCTGCCAGACTCCTGGCCCCAGGGGCGGGCCCTGCTGAGTTCCCGAGCGCCTCCTGGGTTCCTGCCACCACCCTTGGGCCGGGATGAGGTGCCACCTTGTGCGTAGAAGCCCTGCACACAGGCAAGAAGCCCCCCAGGCCCGCGGGCGCGCCCGACCCTGGAGCCCCCTGGCTGGCTGCAGCCACAGGGAACGGGGGTTCTGAGTTGGCAGCCCCCATTCCCGAAGCATCCACGGGCAGTTCCCCGAAGGGCTGACACCGGCTGCGCCTCAGCAGCCAGACAACCTCCCTCCCTCTGCTCGGGCACTGCAAGCCAAACAGCCACTTGTGTCCCCTGTGTCCCTGGAGGCCGCAGCGCATTTTGTGTTTTGGTGCGGACGGGCCCATCTCGGCTTCCGTAGTCCATTTGCCCCGGAGCCTGCCAGACCCCTGGCCCCAGGGGCGGGCCTTGCTGAGTCCCCGAGCGCCTCCTGGGTTCCTGCCACCACCCTTGGGCCGGGATGAGGTGCCACCTTGTGCGTAGAAGCCCTGCACACAGGCAAGAAGCCCCCCAGGCCCGCGGGCGTGCCCGACCCTGGAGCCCCTGGCTGGCTGCAGCCACAGGGAACGGGGGTTCTGAGTTGGCAGCCCCCATTCCCGAAGCATCCACGGGCAGTTCCCCGAAGGGCTGACACCGGCTGCGCCTCAGCAGCCAGACAACCTCCCTCCCTCTGGTCGGGCACTGCAAGCCACACAGCCACTTGTGTCCCCTGTGTCCCTGGAGGCCGCAGCGCGTTTTGGGTTTTGGCGGGGACGGGCCCCTCTCGGCTTCCGTAGTCCATTTGCCCCGGAGCCTGCCAGGCCCCTGGCCCCAGGGGCCGGCCCTGCTGAGTTCCCGAGCGCCTCCTTGGTTCCTGCCACCACCCTTGGGCCGGGATGAGGTGCCACCTTGTGCGTAGAAGCCCTGCACACAGGCAAGAAGCTCCCCAGGCCCGCGGGCGCGCCCTACCCTGGAGCCCCCTGGCTGGCTGCAGCCACAGGGAACGGGGGTTCTGAGTTGGCAGCTCCCATTCCCGAAGCATCCACGGGCAGTTCCCCGAAGGGCTGACACCGGCTGCGCCTCAGCAGCCAGACAACCTCCCTCCCTCTGGTCGGGCACTGCAAGCCACACAGCCACTTGTGTCCCCTGTGTCCCTGGAGGCCGCAGCGCGTTTTGGGTTTTGGCGCGGACGGGCCCCTCTCGGCTTCCGTAGTCCATTTGCCCCGGAGCCTGCCAGACTCCTGGCCCCAGGGGCGGGCCCTGCTGAGTTCCCGAGCGCCTCCTGGGTTCCTGCCACCACCCTTGGGCCGGGATGAGGTGCCACCTTGTGCGTAGAAGCCCTGCACACAGGCAAGAAGCCCCCCAGGCCCGCGGGCGCGCCCGACCCTGGAGCCCCCTGGCTGGCTGCAGCCACAGGGAACGGGGGTTCTGAGTTGGCAGCCCCCATTCCCGAAGCATCCACGGGCAGTTCCCCGAAGGGCTGACACCGGCTGCGCCTCAGCAGCCAGACAACCTCCCTCCCTCTGCTCGGGCACTACAAGCCAAACAGCCACTTGTGTCCCCTGTGTCCCTGGAGGCCGCAGCGCATTTTGTGTTTTGGTGCGGACGGGCCCATCTCGGCTTCCGTAGTCCATTTGCCCCGGAGCCTGCCAGACCCCTGGCCCCAGGGGCGGGCCTTGCTGAGTCCCCGAGCGCCTCCTGGGTTCCTGCCACCACCCTTGGGCCGGGATGAGGTGCCACCTTGTGCGTAGAAGCCCTGCACACAGGCAAGAAGCCCCCCAGGCCCGCGGGCGTGCCCGACCCTGGAGCCCCCTGGCTGGCTGCAGCCACAGGGAACGGGGGTTCTGAGTTGGCAGCCCCAATTCCCAAAGCATCCACGGGCAGTTCCCCGAAGGGCTGACACCGGCTGCGCCTCAGCAGCCAGACAACCTCCCTCCCTCTGGTCGGGCACTGCAAGCCACACAGCCACTTGTGTCCCCTGTGTCCCTGGAGGCCGCAGCGCGTTTTGGGTTTTGGCGGGGACGGGCCCCTCTCGGCTTCCGTAGTCCATTTGCCCCGGAGCCTGCCAGGCCCCTGGCCCCAGGGGCCGGCCCTGCTGAGTTCCCGAGCGCCTCCTTGGTTCCTGCCACCACCCTTGGGCCGGGATGAGGTGCCACCTTGTGCGTAGAAGCCCTGCACACAGGCAAGAAGCTCCCCAGGCCCGCGGGCGCGCCCTACCCTGGAGCCCCCTGGCTGGCTGCAGCCACAGGGAACGGGGGTTCTGAGTTGGCAGCCCCCATTCCCGAAGCATCCACGGGCAGTTCCCCGAAGGGCTGACACCGGCTGCGCCTCAGCAGCCAGACAACCTCCCTCCCTCTGGTCGGGCACTGCAAGCCACACAGCCACTTGTGTCCCCTGTGTCCCTGGAGGCCGCAGCGCGTTTTGGGTTTTGGCGCGGACGGGCCCCTTTCGGCTTCCGTAGTCCATTTGCCCCCGGAGCTTGCCAGACCCCTGTCCCCAGGGGCGGGCCCTGCTGAGTCCCCGAGCGCCTCCTGGGTTCCTGCCACCACCCTTGGGCCGGGATGAGGTGCCACCTTGTGCGTAGAAGCCCTGCACACAGGCAAGAAGCCCCCCAGGCCTGCGGGCGCGCCCGACCCTCGAGCCCCCTGGCTGGCTGCAGCCACAGGGAACGGGGGTTCTGAGTTGGCAGCCCCCATTCCCGAAGCATCCACGGGCAGTTCCCCGAAGGGCTGACACCGGCTGCGCCTCAGCAGCCAGACAACCATCCTCCCTCTGGTCGGGCACTGCAAGCCACACAGCCACTTGTGTCCCCTGTGTCCCTGGAGGCCGCAGCGCGTTTTGGGTTTTGGCGCGGACGGGCCCCTCTCGGCTTCCGTAGTCCATTTGCCCCGTAGCCTGCCAGACCTCTGGCCCCAGGGGCGGGCCCTGCTGAGTCCCCGAGCGCCTCCTGGGTTCCTGCCACCACCCTTGGGCCGGGATGAGGTGCCACCTTGTGCGTAGAAGCCCTGCACACAGGCAAGAAGCCCCCCAGGCCCACGGGCGCGCCCGACCCTGGAGCCCCCTGGCTGGCTGCAGCCACAGGGAACGGGGGTTCTGAGTTGGCAGCCCCCATTCCCGAAGCATCCACGGGCAGTTCCCCGAAGGGCTGACACCGGCTGCGCCTCAGCAGCCAGACAACCTCCCTCCCTCTGGTCGGGCACTGCAAGCCACACAGCCACTTGTGTCCCCTGTGTCCCTGGAGGCCGCAGCGCGTTTTGGGTTTTGGCGCGGACGGGCCCCTCTCGGCTTCCGTAGTCCATTTGCCCCGGAGCCTGCCAGACCCCTGGCCCCAGGGGCGGGCCCTGCTGAGTTCCCGAGCGCCTCCTTGGTTCCTGCCACCACCCTTGGGCCGGGATGAGGTGCCACCTTGTGCGTAGAAGCCCTGCACACAGGCAAGAAGCCCCCCAGGCCCGCGGGCGCGCCCGACCCTGGAGCCCCCTGGCTGGCTGCAGCCACAGGGAACGGGGGTTCTGAGTTGGCAGCCCCCATTCCCGAAGCATCCACGGGCAGTTCCCCGAAGGGCTGACACCGGCTGCGCCTCAGCAGCCAGACAACCTCCCTCCCTCTGGTCGGGCACTGCAAGCCACACAGCCACTTGTGTCCCCTGTGTCCCTGGAGGCCGCAGCGCGTTTTGGGTTTTGGCGCGGACGGGCCCCTGTCGGCTTCCGTAGTCCATTTGCCCCGGAGCCTGCCAGACCCCTGGCCGCAGGGGCGGGCCCTGCTGAGTTCCCGAGCGCCTCCTGGGTTCCTGCCACCACCCTTGGGCCGGGATGAGGTGCCACCTTGTGCGTAGAAGCCCTGCACACAGGCAAGAAGCCCCCCAGGCCCGCGGGCGCGCCCGACCCTGGAGCCCCCTGGCTGGCTGCAGCCACAGGGAATGGGGGTTCTGAGTTGGCAGCCCCCATTCCCGAAGCATCCACGGGCAGTTCCCCGAAGGGCTGACACCGGCTGCGCCTCAGCAGCCAGACAACCTCCCTCCCTCTGGTCGGGCACTGCAAGCCACACAGCCACTTGTGTCCCCTGTGTCCCTGGAGGCCGCAGCGCGTTTTGGGTTTTGGCGCGGACGGGCCCCTCTCGGCTTCCGTAGTCCATTTGCCCCGGAGCCTGCCAGACTCCTGGCCCCAGGGGCGGGCCCTGCTGAGTTCCCGAGCGCCTCCTGGGTTCCTGCCACCACCCTTGGGCCGGGATGAGGTGCCACCTTGTGCGTAGAAGCCCTGCACACAGGCAAGAAGCCCCCCAGGCCCGCGGGCGCGCCCGACCCTGGAGCCCCCTGGCTGGCTGCAGCCACAGGGAACGGGGGTTCTGAGTTGGCAGCCCCCATTCCCGAAGCATCCACGGGCAGTTCCCCGAAGGGCTGACACCGGCTGCGCCTCAGCAGCCAGACAACCTCCCTCCCTCTGCTCGGGCACTGCAAGCCACACAGCCACTTGTGTCCCCTGTGTCCCTGGAGGCCGCAGCGCGTTTTGTGTTTTGGTGCGGACGGGCCCATCTCGGCTTCCGTAGTCCATTTGCCCCGGAGCCTGCCAGACCCCTGGCCCCAGGGGCGGGCCTTGCTGAGTCCCCGAGCGCCTCCTGGGTTCCTGCCACCACCCTTGGGCCGGGATGAGGTGCCACCTTGTGCATAGAAGCCCTGCACACAGGCAAGAAGCCCCCCAGGCCCGCGGGCGTGCCCGACCCTGGAGCCCCCTGGCTGGCTGCAGCCACAGGGAACGGGGGTTCTGAGTTGGCAGCCCCCATTCCCGAAGCATCCACGGGCAGTTCCCCGAAGGGCTGACACCGGCTGCGCCTCAGCAGCCAGACAACCTCCCTCCCTCTGGTCGGGCACTGCAAGCCACACAGCCACTTGTGTCCCCTGTGTCCCTGGAGGCCGCAGCGCGTTTTGGGTTTTGGCGGGGACGGGCCCCTCTCGGCTTCCGTAGTCCATTTGCCCCGGAGCCTGCCAGACCCCTGGCCCCAGGGGCCGGCCCTGCTGAGTTCCCGAGCGCCTCCTTGGTTCCTGCCACCACCCTTGGGCCGGGATGAGGTGCCACCTTGTGCGTAGAAGCCCTGCACACAGGCAAGAAGCTCCCCAGGCCCGCGGGCGCGCCCTACCCTGGAGCCCCCTGGCTGGCTGCAGCCACAGGGAACGGGGGTTCTGAGTTGGCAGCCCCCATTCCCGAAGCATCCACGGGCAGTTCCCCGAAGGGCTGACACCGGCTGCGCCTCAGCAGCCAGACAACCTCCCTCCCTCTGGTCGGGCACTGCAAGCCACACAGCCACTTGTGTCCCCTGTGTCCCTGGAGGCCGCAGCGCGTTTTGGGTTTTGGCGCGGACGGGCCCCTTTCGGCTTCCGTAGTCCATTTGCCCCCGGAGCTTGCCAGACCCCTGTCCCCAGGGGCGGGCCCTGCTGAGTCCCCGAGCGCCTCCTGGGTTCCTGCCACCACCCTTGGGCCGGGATGAGGTGCCACCTTGTGCGTAGAAGCCCTGCACACAGGCAAGAAGCCCCCCAGGCCTGCGGGCGCGCCCGACCCTGGAGCCCCCTGGCTGGCTGCAGCCACAGGGAACGGGGGTTCTGAGTTGGCAGCCCCCATTCCCGAAGCATCCACGGGCAGTTCCCCGAAGGGCTGACACCGGCTGCGCCTCAGCAGCCAGACAACCATCCTCCCTCTGGTCGGGCACTGCAAGCCACACAGCCACTTGTGTCCCCTGTGTCCCTGGAGGCCGCAGCGCGTTTTGGGTTTTGGCGCGGACGGGCCCCTCTCGGCTTCCGTAGTCCATTTGCCCCGGAGCCTGCCAGACCCCTGGCCCCAGGGGCGGGCCCTGCTGAGTCCCCGAGCGCCTCCTGGGTTCCTGCCACCACCCTTGGGCCGGGATGAGGTGCCACCTTGTGCGTAGAAGCCCTGCACACAGGCAAGAAGCCGCCCAGGCCCGCGGGCGTGCCCGACCCTGGAGCCCCCTGGCTGGCTGCAGCCACAGGGAACGGGGGTTCTGAGTTGGCAGCTCCCATTCCCGAAGCATCCACGGGCAGTTCCCCGAAGGGCTGACACCGGCTGCGCCTCAGCAGCCAGACAACCTCCCTCCCTCTGGTCGGGCACTGCAAGCCACACAGCCACTTGTGTCCCCTGTGTCCCTGGAGGCCGCAGCGCGTTTTGGGTTTTGGCGCGGACGGGCCCCTCTCGGCTTCCGTAGTCCATTTGCCCCGGAGCCTGCCAGACTCCTGGCCCCAGGGGCGGGCCCTGCTGAGTTCCCGAGCGCCTCCTGGGTTCCTGCCACCACCCTTGGGCCGGGATGAGGTGCCACCTTGTGCGTAGAAGCCCTGCACACAGGCAAGAAGCCCCCAGGCCCGCGGGCGCGCCCGACCCTGGAGCCCCCTGGCTGGCTGCAGCCACAGGGAACGGGGGTTCTGAGTTGGCAGCCCCCATTCCCGAAGCATCCACGGGCAGTTCCCCGAAGGGCTGACACCGGCTGCGCCTCAGCAGCCAGACAACCTCCCTCCCTCTGCTCGGGCACTGCAAGCCAAACAGCCACTTGTGTCCCCTGTGTCCCTGGAGGCCGCAGCGCATTTTGTGTTTTGGTGAGGACGGGCCCATCTCGGCTTCCGTAGTCCATTTGCCCCGGAGCCTGCCAGACCCCTGGCCCCAGGGGCGGGCCTTGCTGAGTCCCCGAGCGCCTCCTGGGTTCCTGCCACCACCCTTGGGCCGGGATGAGGTGCCACCTTGTGCGTAGAAGCCCTGCACACAGGCAAGAAGCCCCCCACCAGGCCCGCGGGCGTGCCCGACCCTGGAGCCCCCTGGCTGGCTGCAGCCACAGGGAACGGGGTTCTGAGTTGGCAGCCCCCATTCCCGAAGCATCCACGGGCAGTTCCCCGAAGGGCTGACACCGGACTGCGCCTCAGCAGCCAGACAACCTCCCTCCCTCTGGTCGGGCACTGCAAGCCACACAGCCACTTGTGTCCCCTGTGTCCCTGGAGGCCGCAGCGCGTTTTGGGTTTTGGCGGGGACGGGCCCCTCTCGGCTTCCGTAGTCCATTTGCCCCGGAGCCTGCCAGACCCCTGGCCCCAGGGGCCGGCCCTGCTGAGTTCCCGAGCGCCTCCTTGGTTCCTGCCACCACCCTTGGGCCGGGATGAGGTGCCACCTTGTGCGTAGAAGCCCTGCACACAGGCAAGAAGCTCCCCAGGCCCGCGGGCGCGCCCTACCCTGGAGCCCCCTGGCTGGCTGCAGCCACAGGGAACGGGGGTTCTGAGTTGGCAGCTCCCATTCCCGAAGCATCCACGGGCAGTTCCCCGAAGGGCTGACACCGGCTGCGCCTCAGCAGCCAGACAACCTCCCTCCCTCTGGTCGGGCACTGCAAGCCACACAGCCACTTGTGTCCCCTGTGTCCCTGGAGCCGCACCGCGTTATGGGTTTTGGCGCGGACGGGCCCCTCTCGGCTTCCGTAGTCCATTTGCCCCGGAGCCTGCCAGACTCCTGGCCCCAGGGGCGGGCCCTGCTGAGTTCCCGAGCGCCTCCTGGGTTCCTGCCACCAACCTTGGGCCGGGATGAGGTGCCACCTTGTGCGTAGAAGCCCTGCACACAGGCAAGAAGCCCCCCAGGCCCGCGGGCGCGCCCGACCCTGGAGCCCCCTGGCTGGCTGCAGCCACAGGGAACGGGGGTTCTGAGTTGGCAGCCCCCATTCCGAAGCATCCACGGGCAGTTCCCCGAAGGGCTGACACCGGCTGCACCTCAGCAGCCAGACAACCTCCCTCCCTCTGGTCGGGCACTGCAAGCCACACAGCCACTTGTGTCCCCTGTGTCCCTGGAGGCCGCAGCGCGTTTTGTGTTTTGGTGCGGACGGGCCCATCTCGGCTTCCGTAGTCCATTTGCCCCGGAGCCTGCCAGACCCCTGGCCCCAGGGGCGGGCCTTGCTGAGTCCCCGAGCGCCTCCTGGGTTCCTGCCACCACCCTTGGCCGGGATGAGGTGCCACCTTGTGCGTAGAAGCCCTGCACACAGGCAAGAAGCCCCCCAGGCCCGCGGGCGTGCCCGACCCTGGAGCCCCCTGGCTGGCTGCAGCCACAGGGAACGGGGCTTCTGAGTTGGCAGCCCCCATTCCCGAAGCATCCACGGGCAGTTCCCCGAAGGGCTGACACCGGCTGCGCCTCAGCAGCCAGACAACCTCCCTCCCTCTGGTCGGGCACTGCAAGCCACACAGCCACTTGTGTCCCCCTGTGTCCCTGGAGGCCGCAGCGCGTTTTGGGTTTTGGCGCGGACGGGCCCCTCTCGGCTTCCGTAGTCCATTTGCCCCGGAGCCTGCCAGACCCCTGGCCCCAGGGGCGGGCCCTGCTGAGTCCCCGAGCGCCTCCTGGGTTCCTGCCACCACCCTTGGGCCGGGATGAGGTGCCACCTTGTGCGTAGAAGCCCTGCACACAGGCAAGAAGCCGCCCAGGCCCGCGGGCGTGCCCGACCCTGGAGCCCCCTGGCTGGCTGCAGCCACAGGGAACGGGGGTTCTGAGTTGGCAGCTCCCATTCCCGAAGCATCCACGGGCAGTTCCCCGAAGGGCTGACACCGGCTGCGCCTCAGCAGCCAGACAACCTCCCTCCCTCTGGTCGGGCACTGCAAGCCACACAGCCACTTGTGTCCCCTGTGTCCCTGGAGGCCGCAGCGCGTTTTGGGTTTTGGCGCGGACGGGCCCCTCTCGGCTTCCGTAGTCCATTTGCCCCGGAGCCTGCCAGACTCCTGGCCCCAGGGGCGGGCCCTGCTGAGTTCCCGAGCGCCTCCTGGGTTCCTGCCACCACCCTTGGGCCGGGATGAGGTGCCACCCTTGTGCGTAGAAGCCCTGCACACAGGCAAGAAGCCCCCAGGCCCGCGGGCGCGCCCGACCCTGGAGCCCCCTGGCTGGCTGCAGCCACAGGGAACGGGGGTTCTGAGTTGGCAGCCCCCATTCCCGAAGCATCCACGGGCAGTTCCCCGAAGGGCTGACACCGGCTGCGCCTCAGCAGCCAGACAACCTCCCTCCCTCTGCTCGGGCACTGCAAGCCAAACAGCCACTTGTGTCCCCTGTGTCCCTGGAGGCCGCAGCGCATTTTGTGTTTTGGTGAGGACGGGCCCATCTCGGCTTCCGTAGTCCATTTGCCCCGGAGCCTGCCAGACCCCTGGCCCCAGGGGCGGGCCTTGCTGAGTCCCCGAGCGCCTCCTGGGTTCCTGCCACCACCCTTGGGCCGGGATGAGGTGCCACCTTGTGCGTAGAAGCCCTGCACACAGGCAAGAAGCCCCCCAGGCCCGCGGGCGTGCCCGACCCTGGAGCCCCCTGGCTGGCTGCAGCCACAGGGAACGGGGGTTCTGAGTTGGCAGCCCCCATTCCCGAAGCATCCACGGGCAGTTCCCCGAAGGGCTGACACCGGCTGCGCCTCAGCAGCCAGACAACCTCCCTCCCTCTGGTCGGGCACTGCAAGCCACACAGCCACTTGTGTCCCCTGTGTCCCTGGAGGCCGCAGCGCGTTTTGGGTTTTGGCGGGGACGGGCCCCTCTCGGCTTCCGTAGTCCATTTGCCCCGGAGCCTGCCAGACCCCTGGCCCCAGGGGCCGGCCCTGCTGAGTCCCCGAGCGCCTCCTTGGTTCCTGCCACCACCCTTGGGCCGGGATGAGGTGCCACCTTGTGCGTAGAAGCCCTGCACACAGGCAAGAAGCTCCCCAGGCCCGCGGGCGCGCCCTACCCTGGAGCCCCCTGGCTGGCTGCAGCCACAGGGAACGGGGGTTCTGAGTTGGCAGCTCCCATTCCCGAAGCATCCACGGGCAGTTCCCCGAAGGGCTGACACCGGCTGCGCCTCAGCAGCCAGACAACCTCCCTCCCTCTGGTCGGGCACTGCAAGCCACACAGCCACTTGTGTCCCCTGTGTCCCTGGAGCCGCACCGCGTTATGGGTTTTGGCGCGGACGGGCCCCTCTCGGCTTCCGTAGTCCATTTGCCCCGGAGCCTGCCAGACTCCTGGCCCCAGGGGCGGGCCCTGCTGAGTTCCCGAGCGCCTCCTGGGTTCCTGCCACCAACCTTGGGCCGGGATGAGGTGCCACCTTGTGCGTAGAAGCCCTGCACACAGGCAAGAAGCCCCCCAGGCCCGCGGGCGCGCCCGACCCTGGAGCCCCCTGGCTGGCTGCAGCCACAGGGAACGGGGGTTCTGAGTTGGCAGCCCCCATTCCCGAAGCATCCACGGCAGTTCCCCGAAGGGCTGACACCGGCTGCACCTCAGCAGCCAGACAACCTCCCTCCCTCTGCTCGGGCACTGCAAGCCACACAGCCACTTGTGTCCCCTGTGTCCCTGGAGGCCGCAGCGCGTTTTGTGTTTTGGTGCGGACGGGCCCATCTCGGCTTCCGTAGTCCATTTGCCCCGGAGCCTGCCAGACCCCTGGCCCCAGGGGCGGGCCTTGCTGAGTCCCCGAGCGCCTCCTGGGTTCCTGCCACCACCCTTGGGCCGGGATGAGGTGCCACCTTGTGCGTAGAAGCCCTGCACACAGGCAAGAAGCCCCCCAGGCCCGCGGGCGTGCCCGACCCTGGAGCCCCTGGCTGGCTGCAGCCACAGGGAACGGGGCTTCTGAGTTGGCAGCCCCCATTCCCGAAGCATCCACGGGCAGTTCCCCGAAGGGCTGACACCGGCTGCGCCTCAGCAGCCAGACAACCTCCCTCCCTCTGGTCGGGCACTGCAAGCCACACAGCCACTTGTGTCCCCTGTGTCCCTGGAGGCCGCAGCGCGTTTTGGGTTTTGGCGGGGACGGGCCCCTCTCGGCTTCCGTAGTCCATTTGCCCCGGAGCCTGCCAGACCCCTGGCCCCAGGGGCGGGCCCTGCTGAGTTCCCGAGCGCCTCCTTGGTTCCTGCCACCACCCTTGGGCCGGGATGAGGTGCCACCTTGTGCGTAGAAGCCCTGCACACAGGCAAGAAGCCCCCCAGGCCCGCGGGCGCGCCCGACCCTGGAGCCCCCTGGCTGGCTGCAGCCACAGGGAATGGGGGTTCTGAGTTGGCAGCCCCCATTCCCGAAGCATCCACGGGCAGTTCCCCGAAGGGCTGACACCGGCTGCGCCTCAGCAGCCAGACAACCTCCCTCCCTCTGGTCGGGCACTGCAAGCCACACAGCCACTTGTGTCCCCTGTGTCCCTGGAGGCCGCAGCGCGTTTTGGGTTTTGGCGCGGACGGGCCCCTGTCGGCTTCCGTAGTCCATTTGCCCCGGAGCCTGCCAGACCCCCTGGCCGCAGGGGCGGGCCCTGCTGAGTTCCCGAGCGCCTCCTGGGTTCCTGCCACCACCCTTGGGCCGGGATGAGGTGCCACCTTGTGCGTAGAAGCCCTGCACACAGGCAAGAAGCCCCCCAGGCCCGCGGGCGCGCCCGACCCTGGAGCCCCCTGGCTGGCTGCAGCCACAGGGAATGGGGGTTCTGAGTTGGCAGCCCCCATTCCCGAAGCATCCACGGGCAGTTCCCCGAAGGGGCTGACACCGGCTGCGCCTCAGCAGCCAGACAACCTCCCTCCCTCTGCTCGGGCACTGCAAGCCACACAGCCACTTGTGTCCCCTGTGTCCCTGGAGGCCGCAGCGCGGTTGGTGTTTTGGCGCGGACGGGCCCCTCTCGGCTTCCGTAGTCCATTTGCCTCCGGAGCCTGCCAGACCCCTGGCCCCAGGGGCGGGCCCTGCTGAGTCCCCGAGCGCCTCCTGGGTTCCTGCCACCACCCTTGGGCCGGGATGAGGTGCCACCTTGTGCGTAGAAGCCCTGCACACAGGCAAGAAGCCCCCCAGGCCCGCGGGCGCGCCCGACCCTGGAGCCCCCTGGCTGGCTGCAGCCACAGGGAATGGGGGTTCTGAGTTGGCAGCCCCCATTCCCGAAGCATCCACGGGCAGTTCCCCGAAGGGCTGACACCGGCTGCGCCTCAGCAGCCAGACAACCTCCCTCCCTCTGGTCGGGCACTGCAAGCCACACAGCCACTTGTGTCCCCTGTGTCCCTGGAGGCCGCAGCGCGTTTTGGGTTTCGGCGCGGACGGGCCCCTCTCGGCTTCCGTAGTCCATTTGCCCCGGAGCCTGCCAGACCCCTGGCCCCAGGGGCGGGCCCTGCTGAGTCCCCGAGCGCCTCCTGGGTTCCTGCCACCACCCTTGGGCCGGGATGAGGTGCCACCTTGTGCGTAGAAGCCCTGCACACAGGCAAGAAGCCCCCAGGCCCGCGGGCGCGCCCGACCCTGGAGCCCCCTGGCTGGCTGCAGCCACAGGGAACGGGGGTTCTGAGTTGGCAGCCCCCATTCCCGAAGCATCCACGGGCAGTTCCCCGAAGGGCTGACACCGGCTGCGCCTCAGCAGCCAGACAACCTCCCTCCCTCTGGTCGGGCACTGCAAGCCACACAGCCACTTGTGTCCCCTGTGTCCCTGGAGGCCGCAGCGCGTTTTGGGTTTTGGCGCGGACGGGCCCCTCTCGGCTTCCGTAGTCCATTTGCCCCCGGAGCCTGCCAGACCCCTGGCCCCAGGGGCGGGCCCTGCTGAGTCCCCGAGCGCCTCCTGGGTTCCTGCCACCACCCTTGGGCCGGGATGAGGTGCCACCTTGTGCGTAGAAGCCCTGCACACAGGCAAGAAGCCCCCCAGGCCCGCGGGCGCGCCCGACCCTGGAGCCCCCTGGCTGGCTGCAGCCACAGGGAACGGGGGTTCTGAGTTGGCAGCCCCCATTCCCGAAGCATCCACGGGCAGTTCCCCGAAGGGCTGACACCGGCTGCGCCTCAGCAGCCAGACAACCTCCCTCCCTCTGGTCGGGCACTGCAAGCACACAGCCACTTGTGTCCCCTGTGTCCCTGGAGGCCGCAGCGCGTTTTGGGTTTTGGCGCGGACGGGGCCCCTCTCGGCTTCCGTAGTCCATTTGCCTCCGGAGCCTGCCAGACCCCTGGCCCAAGGGGCGGGCCCTGCTGAGTCCCCGAGCGCCTCCTGGGTTCCTGCCACCACCCTTGGGCCGGGATGAGGTGCCACCTTGTGCGTAGAAGCCCTGCACACAGGCAAGAAGCCCCCCAGGCCCGCGGGCGCGCCGACCATGGAGCCCCCTGGCTGGCTGCAGCCACAGGGAACGGGGGTTCTGAGTTGGCAGCCCCCATTCCCGAAGCATCCACGGGCAGTTCCCCGAAG
Source organism: Lepus europaeus (assembly GCF_033115175.1). Lineage (NCBI taxonomy): Eukaryota > Metazoa > Chordata > Mammalia > Lagomorpha > Leporidae > Lepus > Lepus europaeus. The sequence continues at coordinate 214,335 of NW_026909052.1, read as the reverse complement.
GGCTGACACCGGCTGCGCCTCAGCAGCCAGACAACCTCCCTCCCTCTGGTCGGGCACTGCAAGCCACACAGCCACTTGTGTCCCCTGTGTCCCTGGAGGCCGCAGCGCGTTTTGGGTTTTGGCGCGGACGGGCCCCTGTCGGCTTCCGTAGTCCATTTGCCCCGGAGCCTGCCAGACCCCTGTCCCCAGGGGCGGGCCCTGCTGAGTCCCCGAGTGCCTCCTGGGTTCCTGCCACCACCCTTGGGCCGGGATGAGGTGCCACCTTGTGCGTAGAAGCCCTGCACACAGGCAAGAAGCCCCCCAGGCCCGCGGGCGCGCCCGACCCTGGAGCCCCCTGGCTGGCTGCAGCCACAGGGAACGGGGGTTCTGAGTTGGCAGCCCCCATTCCCGAAGCATCCACGGGCAGTTCCCCGAAGGGCTGACACCGGCTGCGCCTCAGCAGCCAGACAACCTCCCTCCCTCTGGTCGGGCACTGCAAGCCACACAGCCACTTGTGTCCCCTGTGTCCCTGGAGGCCGCAGCGCGTTTTGGGTTTTGGCGCGGACGGGCCCCTCTCGGCTTCCGTAGTCCATTTGCCCCCGGAGCCTGCCAGACCCCTGGCCCCAGGGGCGGGCCCTGCTGAGTCCCCGAGCGCCTCCTGGGTTCCTGCCACCACCCTTGGGCCGGGATGAGGTGCCACCTTGTGCGTAGAAGCCCTGCACACAGGCAAGAAGCCCCCCAGGCCCGCGGGCGCAGCCCGACCCTGGAGCCCCCTGGCTGGCTGCAGCCACAGGGAACGGGGGTTCTGAGTTGGCAGCCCCCATTCCCGAAGCATCCACGGGCAGTTCCCCGAAGGGCTGACACCGGCTGCGCCTCAGCAGCCAGACAACCTCCCTCCCTCTGGTCGGGCACTGCAAGCCACACAGCCACTTGTGTCCCCTGTGTCCCTGGAGGCCGCAGCGCGTTTTGGGTTTTGGCGCGGACGGGCCCCTCTCGGCTTCCGTAGTCCATTTGCCCCGGAGCCTGCCAGACCCCTGGCCCCAGGGGCGGGCCCTGCTGAGTTCCCCGAGCGCCTCCTGGGTTCCTGCCACCACCCTTGGGCCGGGATGAGGTGCCACCTTGTGCGTAGAAGCCCTGCACACAGGCAAGAAGCCCCCCAGGCCCGCGGGCGCGCCCGACCCTGGAGCCCCCTGGCTGGCTGCAGCCACAGGGAACGGGGGTTCTGAGTTGGCAGCCCCCATTCCCGAAGCATCCATGGGCAGTTCCCCGAAGGGCTGACACCGGCTGCGCCTCAGCAGCCAGACAACCTCCCTCCCTCTGGTCGGGCACTGCAAGCCACACAGCCACTTGTGTCCCCTGTGTCCCTGGAGGCCGCAGCGCGTTTTGGGTTTTGGCGCGGACGGGCCCCTCTCGGCTTCCGTAGTCCATTTGCCCCGGAGCCTGCCAGACCCCTGGCCCCAGGGGCGGGCCCTGCTGAGTCCCCGAGCGCCTCCTGGGTTCCTGCCACCACCCTTGGGCCGGGATGAGGTGCCACCTTGTGCGTAGAAGCCCTGCACACAGGCAAGAAGCCCCCCAGGCCCGCGGGCGCGCCGGACCCTGGAGCCCCCTGGCTGGCTGCAGCCACAGGGAACGGGGGTTCTGAGTTGGCAGCCCCCATTCCCGAAGCATCCACGGGCAGTTCCCCGAAGGGCTGACACCGGCTGCGCCTCAGCAGCCAGACAACCTCCCTCCCTCTGCTCGGGCACTGCAAGCCACACAGCCACTTGTGTCCCCTGTGTCCCTGGAGGCCGCAGCGCGTTTTGGGTTTTGGCGCGGACGGGCCCCTCTCGGCTTCCGTAGTCCATTTGCCCCCGGAGCCTGCCAGACCCCTGGCCCCAGGGGCGGGCCCTGCTGAGTCCCCGAGCGCCTCCTGGGTTCCTGCCACCACCCTTGGGCCGGGATGAGGTGCCACCTTGTGCGTAGAAGCCCTGCACACAGGCAAGAAGCCCCCAGGCCCGCGGGTGCGCCCGACCCTGGAGCCCCCTGGCTGGCTGCAGCCACAGGGAACGGGGGTTCTGAGTTGGCAGCCCCCATTCCCGAAGCATCCACGGGCAGTTCCCCGAAGGGCTGACACCGGCTGCGCCTCAGCCGCCAGACAACCTCCCTCCCTCTGGTCGGGCACTGCAAGCCACACAGCCACTTGTGTCCCCTGTGTCCCTGGAGGCCGCAGCGCGTTTTGGGTTTTGGCGCGGACGGGCCCCTGTCGGCTTCCGTAGTCCATTTGCCCCCGGAGCCTGCCAGACCCCTGGCCCCAGGGGCGGGCCCTGCTGAGTCCCCGAGCGCCTCCTGGGTTCCTGCCACCACCCTTGGGCCGGGATGAGGTGCCACCTTGTGCGTAGAAGCCCTGCACACAGGCAAGAAGCCCCCCAGGCCCGCGGGCGCGCCCGACCCTGGAGCCCCCTGGCTGGCTGCAGCCACAGGGAACGGGGGTTCTGAGTTGGCAGCCCCCATTCCCGAAGCATCCACGGGCAGTTCCCCGAAGGGCTGACACCGCTGCGCCTCAGCAGCCAGACAACCTCCCTCCCTCTGCTCGGGCACTGCAAGCCACACAGCCACTTGTGTCCCCTGTGTCCATGGAGGCCGCAGCGCGTTTTGGGTTTCGGCGCGGACGGGCCCCTCTCGGCTTCCGTAGTCCATTTGCCCCCGGAGCCTGCCAGACCCCTGGCCCCAGGGGCGGGCCCTGCTGAGTCCCCGAGCGCCTCCTGGGTTCCTGCCACCACCCTTGGGCCGGGATGAGGTGCCACCTTGTGCGTAGAAGCCCTGCACACAGGCAAGAAGCCCCCCAGGCCCGCGGGCGCGCCCGACCCTGGAGCCCCCTGGCTGGCTGCAGCCACAGGGAACGGGGGTTCTGAGTTGGCAGCCCCCATTCCCGAAGCATCCACGGGCAGTTCCCCGAAGGGCTGACACCGGCTGCGCCTCAGCAGCCAGACAACCTCCCTCCCTCTGGTCGGGCACTGCAAGCCACACAGCCACTTGTGTCCCCTGTGTCCCTGGAGGCCGCAGCGCGTTTTGGGTTTTGGCGCGGACGGGCCCCTCTCGGCTTCCGTAGTCCATTTGCCCCCGGAGCCTGCCAGACCCCTGGCCCCAGGGGCGGGCCCTGCTGAGTCCCCGAGCGCCTCCTGGGTTCCTGCCACCACCCTTGGGCCGGGATGAGGTGCCACTTGTGCGTAGAAGCCCTGCACACAGGCAAGAAGCCCCCCAGGCCCGCGGGCGCGCCCGACCCTGGAGCCCCCTGGCTGGCTGCAGCCACAGGGAACGGGGGTTCTGAGTTGGCAGCCCCCATTCCCGAAGCATCCACGGGCAGTTCCCCGAAGGGCTGACACCGGCTGCGCCTCAGCAGCCAGACAACCTCCCTCCCTCTGGTCGGGCACTGCAAGCCACACAGCCACTTGTGTCCCCTGTGTCCCTGGAGGCCGCAGCGCGTTTTGGGTTTTGCGCGGACGGGCCCCTCTCGGCTTCTGTAGTCCATTTGCCCCGGAGCCTGCCAGACCCCTGGCCGCAGGGGCGGGCCCTGCTGAGTTCCCGAGCGCCTCCTGGGTTCCTGCCACCACCCTTGGGCCGGAAGAGGTGCCACCTTGTGCGTAGAAGCCCTGCACACAGGCAAGAAGCCCCCCAGGCCCGCGGGCGCGCCCGACCCTGGAGCCCCCTGGCTGGCTGCAGCCACAGGGAACGGGGGTTCTGAGTTGGCAGCCCCCATTCCCGAAGCATCCACGGGCAGTTCCCCGAAGGGCTGACACCGGCTGCGCCTCAGCAGCCAGACAACCTCCCTCCCTCTGGTCGGGCACTGCAAGCCACACAGCCACTTGTGTCCCCTGTGTCCCTGGAGGCCGCAGCGCGTTTTGGGTTTTGGCGCGGACGGGCCCCTCTCGGCTTCTGTAGTCCATTTGCCCCGGAGCCTGCCAGACCCCTGGCCGCAGGGGCCGGCCCTGCTGAGTTCCCGAGCGCCTCCTGGGTTCCTGCCACCACCCTTGGGCCGGGATGAGGTGCCACCTTGTGCGTAGAAGCCCTGCACACAGGCAAGAAGCCCCCCAGGCCCGCGGGCGCGCCCGACCCTGGAGCCCCCTGGCTGGCTGCAGCCACAGGGAACGGGGGTTCTGAGTTGGCAGCCCCCATTCCCGAAGCATCCACGGGCAGTTCCCCGAAGGGCTGACACCGGCTGCGCCTCAGCCGCCAGACAACCTCCCTCCCTCTGCTCGGGCACTGCAAGCCACACAGCCACTTGTGTCCCCTGTGTCCCTGGAGGCCGCAGCGCGTTTGGTGTTTTGGCGGGGACGGGCCCCTCTCGGCTTCCGTAGTCCATTTGCCCCGGAGCCTGCCAGACCCCTGGCCCCAGGGGCGGGCCCTGCTGAGTCCCCGAGCGCCTCCTGGGTTCCTGCCACCACCCTTGGGCCGGGATGAGGTGCCACCTTGTGCGTAGAAGCCCTGCACACAGGCAAGAAGCCCCCCAGGCCCGCGGGCGCGCCCGACCCTGGAGCCCCCTGGCTGGCTGCAGCCACAGGGAACGGGGGTTCTGAGTTGGCAGCCCCCATTCCCGAAGCATCCACGGGCAGTTCCCGAAGGGCTGACACCGGCTGCGCCTCAGCAGCCAGACAACCTCCCTCCCTCTGGTCGGGCACTGCAAGCCACACAGCCACTTGTGTCCCCTGTGTGTGTCCCTGGAGGCCGCAGCGCATTTTGTGTTTTGGTGCGGACGGGCCCATCTCGGCTTCCGTAGTCCATTTGCCCCGGAGCCTGCCAGACCCCTGGCCCCAGGGGCGGGCCTTGCTGAGTCCCCGAGCGCCTCCTGGGTTCCTGCCACCACCCTTGGGCCGGGATGAGGTGCCACCTTGTGCGTAGAAGCCCTGCACACAGGCAAGAAGCCCCCCAGGCCCGCGGGCGTGCCCGACCCTGGAGCCCCCTGGCTGGCTGCAGCCACAGGGAACGGGGGTTCTGAGTTGGCAGCCCCCCGAAGCATCCACGGGCAGTTCCCCGAAGGGCTGACACCGGCTGCGCCTCAGCAGCCAGACAACCTCCCTCCCTCTGGTCGGGCACTGCAAGCCACACAGCCACTTGTGTCCCCTGTGTCCCTGGAGGCCGCAGCGCGTTTTGGGTTTTGGCGGGGACGGGCCCCTCTCGGCTTCCGTAGTCCATTTGCCCCGGAGCCTGCCAGACCCCTGGCCCCAGGGGCCTGCCCTGCTGAGTTCCCGAGCGCCTCCTTGGTTCCTGCCACCACCCTTGGGCCGGGATGAGGTGCCACCTTGTGCGTAGAAGCCCTGCACACAGGCAAGAAGCTCCCCAGGCCCGCGGGCGCGCCCTACCCTGGAGCCCCCTGGCTGGCTGCAGCCACAGGGAACGGGGGTTCTGAGTTGGCAGCCCCCATTCCCGAAGCATCCACGGGCAGTTCCCCGAAGGGCTGACACCGGCTGCGCCTCAGCAGCCAGACAACCTCCCTCCCTCTGGTCGGGCACTGCAAGCCACACAGCCACTTGTGTCCCCTGTGTCCCTGGAGGCCGCAGCGCGTTTTGGGTTTTGGCGCGGACGGGCCCCTTTCGGCTTCCGTAGTCCATTTGCCCCCGGAGCTTGCCAGACCCCTGGCCCCAGGGGCGGGCCCTGCTGAGTCCCCGAGCGCCTCCTGGGTTCCTGCCACCACCCTTGGGCCGGGATGAGGTGCCACCTTGTGCGTAGAAGCCCTGCACACAGGCAAGAAGCCCCCCAGGCCTGCGGGCGCGCCCGACCCTGGAGCCCCCTGGCTGGCTGCAGCCACAGGGAACGGGGGTTCTGAGTTGGCAGCCCCCATTCCCGAAGCATCCACGGGCAGTTCCCCGAAGGGCTGACACCGGCTGCGCCTCAGCAGCCAGACAACCATCCTCCCTCTGGTCGGGCACTGCAAGCCACACAGCCACTTGTGTCCCCTGTGTCCCTGGAGGCCGCAGCACGTTTTGGGTTTTGGCGCGGACGGGCCCCTCTCGGCTTCCGTAGTCCATTTGCCCCCGGAGCCTGCCAGACCCCTGGCCCCAGGGGCGGGCCCTGCTGAGTCCCCGAGCGCCTCCTGGGTTCCTGCCACCACCCTTGGGCCGGGATGAGGTGCCACCTTGTGCGTAGAAGCCCTGCACACAGGCAAGAAGCCCCCCAGGCCCACGGGCGCGCCCGACCCTGGAGCCCCCTGGCTGGCTGCAGCCACAGGGAACGGGGGTTCTGAGTTGGCAGCCCCCATTCCCGAAGCATCCACGGGCAGTTCCCCGAAGGGCTGACACCGGCTGCGCCTCAGCAGCCAGACAACCTCCCTCCCTCTGGTCGGGCACTGCAAGCCACACAGCCACTTGTGTCCCCTGTGTCCCTGGAGGCCGCAGCGCGTTTTGGGTTTTGGCGCGGACGGGCCCCTCTCGGCTTCCGTAGTCCATTTGCCCCGGAGCCTGCCAGACCCCTGGCCCCAGGGGCGGGCCCTGCTGAGTCCCCGAGCGCCTCCTGGGTTCCTGCCACCACCCTTGGGCCGGGATGAGGTGCCACCTTGTGCGTAGAAGCCCTGCACACAGGCAAGAAGCCGCCCAGGCCCGCGGGCGTGCCCGACCCTGGAGCCCCCTGGCTGGCTGCAGCCACAGGGAACGGGGGTTCTGAGTTGGCAGCTCCCATTCCCGAAGCATCCACGGGCAGTTCCCCGAAGGGCTGACACCGGCTGCGCCTCAGCAGCCAGACAACCTCCCTCCCTCTGGTCGGGCACTGCAAGCCACACAGCCACTTGTGTCCCCTGTGTCCCTGGAGGCCGCAGCGCGTTTTGGGTTTTGGCGCGGACGGGCCCCTGTCGGCTTCCGTAGTCCATTTGCCCCGGAGCCTGCCAGACTCCTGGCCCCAGGGGCGGGCCCTGCTGAGTTCCCGAGCGCCTCCTGGGTTCCTGCCACCACCCTTGGGCCGGGATGAGGTGCCACCTTGTGCGTAGAAGCCCTGCACACAGGCAAGAAGCCCCCCAGGCCCGCGGGCGCGCCCGACCCTGGAGCCCCCTGGCTGGCTGCAGCCACAGGGAACGGGGGTTCTGAGTTGGCAGCCCCCATTCCCGAAGCATCCACGGGCAGTTCCCCGAAGGGCTGACACCGGCTGCGCCTCAGCAGCCAGACAACCTCCCTCCCCTCGGGCACTGCAAGCCAAACAGCCACTTGTGTCCCCTGTGTCCCTGGAGGCCGCAGCGCATTTTGTGTTTTGGTGCGGACGGGCCCATCTCGGCTTCCGTAGTCCATTTGCCCCGGAGCCTGCCAGACCCCTGGCCCCAGGGGCGGGCCTTGCTGAGTCCCCGAGCGCCTCCTGGGTTCCTGCCACCACCCTTGGGCCGGGATGAGGTGCCACCTTGTGCGTAGAAGCCCTGCACACAGGCAAGAAGCCCCCCAGGCCCGCGGGCGTGCCCGACCCTGGAGCCCCCTGGCTGGCTGCAGCCACAGGGAACGGGGGTTCTGAGTTGGCAGCCCCCATTCCCGAAGCATCCACGGGCAGTTCCCCGAAGGGCTGACACCGGCTGCGCCTCAGCAGCCAGACAACCTCCCTCCCTCTGGTCGGGCACTGCAAGCCACACAGCCACTTGTGTCCCCTGTGTCCCTGGAGGCCGCAGCGCGTTTTGGGTTTTGGCGGGGACGGGCCCCTCTCGGCTTCCGTAGTCCATTTGCCCCGGAGCCTGCCAGACCCCTGGCCCCAGGGGCCGGCCCTGCTGAGTTCCCGAGCGCCTCCTTGGTTCCTGCCACCACCCTTGGGCCGGGATGAGGTGCCACCTTGTGCGTAGAAGCCCTGCACACAGGCAAGAAGCCCCCCAGGCCCGCGGGCGCGCCCTACCCTGGAGCCCCCTGGCTGGCTGCAGCCACAGGGAACGGGGGTTCTGAGTTGGCAGCTCCCATTCCCGAAGCATCCACGGGCAGTTCCCCGAAGGGCTGACACCGGCTGCGCCTCAGCAGCCAGACAACCTCCCTCCCTCTGGTCGGGCACTGCAAGCCACACAGCCACTTGTGTCCCCTGTGTCCCTGGAGGCCGCACCGCGTTATGGGTTTTGGCGCGGACGGGCCCCTCTCGGCTTCCGTAGTCCATTTGCCCCGGAGCCTGCCAGACTCCTGGCCCCAGGGGCGGGCCCTGCTGAGTTCCCGAGCGCCTCCTGGGTTCCTGCCACCAACCTTGGGCCAGGATGAGGTGCCACCTTGTGCGTAGAAGCCCTGCACACAGGCAAGAAGCCCCCCAGGCCCGCGGGCGCGCCCGACCCTGGAGCCCCCTGGCTGGCTGCAGCCACAGGGAACGGGGGTTCTGAGTTGGCAGCCCCCATTCCCGAAGCATCCACGGGCAGTTCCCCGAAGGGCTGACACCGGCTGCGCCTCAGCAGCCAGACAACCTCCCTCCCTCTGCTCGGGCACTGCAAGCCACACAGCCACTTGTGTCCCCTGTGTCCCTGGAGGCCGCAGCGCGTTTTGTGTTTTGGTGCGGACGGGCCCATCTCGGCTTCCGTAGTCCATTTGCCCCGGAGCCTGCCAGACCCCTGGCCCCAGGGGCGGGCCTTGCTGAGTCCCCGAGCGCCTCCTGGGTTCCTGCCACCACCCTTGGGCCGGGATGAGGTGCCACCTTGTGCGTAGAAGCCCTGCACACAGGCAAGAAGCCCCCCAGGCCCGCGGGCGCGCCCGACCCTGGAGCCCCCTGGCTGGCTGCAGCCACAGGGAACGGGGGTTCTGAGTTGGCAGCCCCCATTCCCGAAGCATCCACGGGCAGTTCCCCGAAGGGCTGACACCGGCTGCGCCTCAGCAGCCAGACAACCTCCCTCCCTCTGGTCGGGCACTGCAAGCCACACAGCCACTTGTGTCCCCTGTGTCCCTGGAGGCCGCAGCGCGTTTTGGGTTTTGGCGCGGACGGGCCCCTGTCGGCTTCCGTAGTCCATTTGCCCCGGAGCCTGCCAGACCCCTGGCCGCAGGGGCGGGCCCTGCTGAGTTCCCGAGCGCCTCCTGGGTTCCTGCCACCACCCTTGGGCCGGGATGAGGTGCCACCTTGTGCGTAGAAGCCCTGCACACAGGCAAGAAGCCCCCCAGGCCCGCGGGCACGCCCGACCCTGGAGCCCCCTGGCTGGCTGCAGCCACAGGGAATGGGGGTTCTGAGTTGGCAGCCCCCATTCCCGAAGCATCCACGGGCAGTTCCCCGAAGGGCTGACACCGGCTGCGCCTCAGCAGCCAGACAACCTCCCTCCCTCTGCTCGGGCACTGCAAGCCACACAGCCACTTGTGTCCCCTGTGTCCCTGGAGGCCGCAGCGCGGTTGGTGTTTTGGCGCGGACGGGCCCCTCTCGGCTTCCGTAGTCCATTTGCCTCCGGAGCCTGCCAGACCCCTGGCCCCAGGGGCGGGCCCTGCTGAGTCCCCGAGCGCCTCCTGGGTTCCTGCCACCACCCTTGGGCCGGGATGAGGTGCCACCTTGTGCGTAGAAGCCCTGCACACAGGCAAGAAGCCCCCCAGGCCCGCGGGCGCGCCCGACCCTGGAGCCCCCTGGCTGGCTGCAGCCTCAGGGAATGGGGGTTCTGAGTTGGCAGCCCCCATTCCCGAAGCATCCACGGGCAGTTCCCCGAAGGGCTGACACCGGCTGCGCCTCAGCAGCCAGACAACCTCCCTCCCTCTGGTCGGGCACTGCAAGCCACACAGCCACTTGTGTCCCCTGTGTCCCTGGAGGCCGCAGCGCGTTTTGGGTTTTGGCGCGGACGGGCCCCTCTCGGCTTCCGTAGTCCATTTGCCCCGGAGCCTGCCAGACCCCTGGCCCCAGGGGCGGGCCCTGCTGAGTCCCCGAGCGCCTCCTGGGTTCCTGCCACCACCCTTGGGCCGGGATGAGGTGCCACCTTGTGCGTAGAAGCCCTGCACACAGGCAAGAAGCCCCCCAGGCCCGCGGGCGCGCCCGACCCTGGAGCCCCCTGGCTGGCTGCAGCCACAGGGAACGGGGGTTCTGAGTTGGCAGCCCCCATTCCCGAAGCATCCACGGGCAGTTCCCCGAAGGGCTGACACCGGCTGCGCCTCAGCAGCCAGACAACCTCCCTCCCTCTGCTCGGGCACTGCAAGCCACACAGCCACTTGTGTCCCCTGTGTCCCTGGAGGCCGCAGCGCGTTTTGGGTTTTGGCGCGGACGGGCCCCTCTCGGCTTCCGTAGTCCATTTGCCCCCGGAGCCTGCCAGACCCCTGGCCCCAGGGGCGGGCCCTGCTGAGTCCCCGAGCGCCTCCTGGGTTCCTGCCACCACCCTTGGGCCGGGATGAGGTGCCACCTTGTGCGTAGAAGCCCTGCACACAGGCAAGAAGCCCCCCAGGCCCGCGGGCGCGCCCGACCCTGGAGCCCCCTGGCTGGCTGCAGCCACAGGGAACGGGGGTTCTGAGTTGGCAGCCCCCATTCCCGAAGCATCCACGGGCAGTTCCCCGAAGGGCTGACACCGGCTGCGCCTCAGCAGCCAGACAACCTCCCTCCCTCTGGTCGGGCACTGCAAGCCACACAGCCACTTGTGTCCCCTGTGTCCCTGGAGGCCGCAGCGCGTTTTGGGTTTTGGCGCGGACGGGCCCCTCTCGGCTTCCGTAGTCCATTTGCCTCCGGAGCCTGCCAGACCCCTGGCCCCAGGGGCGGGCCCTGCTGAGTCCCCGAGCGCCTCCTGGGTTCCTGCCACCACCCTTGGGCCGGGATGAGGTGCCACCTTGTGCGTAGAAGCCCTGCACACAGGCAAGAAGCCCCCCAGGCCCGCGGGCGCGCCCGACCATGGAGCCCCCTGGCTGGCTGCAGCCACAGGGAACGGGGGTTCTGAGTTGGCAGCCCCCATTCCCGAAGCATCCACGGGCAGTTCCCCGAAGGGCTGACACCGGCTGCGCCTCAGCAGCCAGACAACCTCCCTCCCTCTGGTCGGGCACTGCAAGCCACACAGCCACTTGTGTCCCCTGTGTCCCTGGAGGCCGCAGCGCGTTTTGGGTTTTGGCGCGGACGGGCCCCTGTCGGTTTCCGTAGTCCATTTGCCCCCGGAGCCTGCCAGACCCCTGTCCCCAGGGGCGGGCCCTGCTGAGTCCCCGAGTGCCTCCTGGGTTCCTGCCACCACCCTTGGGCCGGGATGAGGTGCCACCTTGTGCGTAGAAGCCCTGCACACAGGCAAGAAGCCCCCCAGGCCCGTGGGCGCGCCCGACCCTGGAGCCCCCTGGCTGGCTGCAGCCACAGGGAACGGGGGTTCTGAGTTGGCAGCCCCCATTCCCGAAGCATCCACGGGCAGTTCCCCGAAGGGCTGACACCGGCTGCGCCTCAGCAGCCAGACAACCTCCCTCCCTCTGGTCGGGCACTGCAAGCCACACAGCCACTTGTGTCCCCTGTGTCCCTGGAGGCCGCAGCGCGTTTTGGGTTTTGGCGCGGACGGGCCCCTCTCGGCTTCCGTAGTCCATTTGCCCCCGGAGCCTGCCAGACCCCTGGCCCCAGGGGCGGGCCCTGCTGAGTCCCCGAGCGCCTCCTGGGTTCCTGCCACCACCCTTGGGCCGGGATGAGGTGCCACCTTGTGCGTAGAAGCCCTGCACACAGGCAAGAAGCCCCCCAGGCCCGCGGGCGCGCCCGACCCTGGAGCCCCCTGGCTGGCTGCAGCCACAGGGAACGGGGGTTCTGAGTTGGCAGCCCCCATTCCCGAAGCATCCACGGGCAGTTCCCCGAAGGGCTGACACCGGCTGCGCCTCAGCAGCCAGACAACCTCCCTCCCTCTGGTCGGGCACTGCAAGCCACACAGCCACTTGTGTCCCCTGTGTCCCTGGAGGCCGCAGCGCGTTTTGGGTTTTGGCGCGGACGGGCCCCTCTCGGCTTCCGTAGTCCATTTGCCCCGGAGCCTGCCAGACCCCTGGCCCCAGGGGCGGGCCCTGCTGAGTCCCCGAGCGCCTCCTGGGTTCCTGCCACCACCCTTGGGCCGGGATGAGGTGCCACCTTGTGCGTAGAAGCCCTGCACACAGGCAAGAAGCCGCCCAGGCCCGCGGGCGTGCCCGACCCTGGAGCCCCCTGGCTGGCTGCAGCCACAGGGAACGGGGGTTCTGAGTTGGCAGCTCCCATTCCCGAAGCATCCACGGGCAGTTCCCCGAAGGGCTGACACCGGCTGCGCCTCAGCAGCCAGACAACCTCCCTCCCTCTGGTCGGGCACTGCAAGCCACACAGCCACTTGTGTCCCCTGTGTCCCTGGAGGCCGCAGCGCGTTTTGGGTTTTGGCGCGGACGGGCCCCTGTCGGCTTCCGTAGTCCATTTGCCCCGGAGCCTGCCAGACTCCTGGCCCCAGGGGCGGGCCCTGCTGAGTTCCCGAGCGCCTCCTGGGTTCCTGCCACCACCCTTGGGCCGGGATGAGGTGCCACCTTGTGCGTAGAAGCCCTGCACACAGGCAAGAAGCCCCCCAGGCCCGCGGGCGCGCCCGACCCTGGAGCCCCCTGGCTGGCTGCAGCCACAGGGAACGGGGGTTCTGAGTTGGCAGCCCCCATTCCCGAAGCATCCACGGGCAGTTCCCCGAAGGGCTGACACCGGCTGCGCCTCAGCAGCCAGACAACCTCCCTCCCCTCGGGCACTGCAAGCCAAACAGCCACTTGTGTCCCCTGTGTCCCTGGAGGCCGCAGCGCATTTTGTGTTTTGGTGCGGACGGGCCCATCTCGGCTTCCGTAGTCCATTTGCCCCGGAGCCTGCCAGACCCCTGGCCCCAGGGGCGGGCCTTGCTGAGTCCCCGAGCGCCTCCTGGGTTCCTGCCACCACCCTTGGGCCGGGATGAGGTGCCACCTTGTGCGTAGAAGCCCTGCACACAGGCAAGAAGCCCCCCAGGCCCGCGGGCGTGCCCGACCCTGGAGCCCCCTGGCTGGCTGCAGCCACAGGGAACGGGGGTTCTGAGTTGGCAGCCCCCATTCCCGAAGCATCCACGGGCAGTTCCCCGAAGGGCTGACACCGGCTGCGCCTCAGCAGCCAGACAACCTCCCTCCCTCTGGTCGGGCACTGCAAGCCACACAGCCACTTGTGTCCCCTGTGTCCCTGGAGGCCGCAGCGCGTTTTGGGTTTTGGCGGGGACGGGCCCCTCTCGGCTTCCGTAGTCCATTTGCCCCGGAGCCTGCCAGACCCCTGGCCCCAGGGGCCGGCCCTGCTGAGTTCCCGAGCGCCTCCTTGGTTCCTGCCACCACCCTTGGGCCGGGATGAGGTGCCACCTTGTGCGTAGAAGCCCTGCACACAGGCAAGAAGCCCCCCAGGCCCGCGGGCGCGCCCTACCCTGGAGCCCCCTGGCTGGCTGCAGCCACAGGGAACGGGGGTTCTGAGTTGGCAGCTCCCATTCCCGAAGCATCCACGGGCAGTTCCCCGAAGGGCTGACACCGGCTGCGCCTCAGGAGCCAGACAACCTCCCTCCCTCTGGTCGGGCACTGCAAGCCACACAGCCACTTGTGTCCCCTGTGTCCCTGGAGGCCGCACCGCGTTATGGGTTTTGGCGCGGACGGGCCCCTCTCGGCTTCCGTAGTCCATTTGCCCCGGAGCCTGCCAGACTCCTGGCCCCAGGGGCGGGCCCTGCTGAGTTCCCGAGCGCCTCCTGGGTTCCTGCCACCAACCTTGGGCCGGGATGAGGTGCCACCTTGTGCGTAGAAGCCCTGCACACAGGCAAGAAGCCCCCCAGGCCCGCGGGCGCGCCCGACCCTGGAGCCCCCTGGCTGGCTGCAGCCACAGGGAACGGGGGTTCTGAGTTGGCAGCCCCCATTCCCGAAGCATCCACGGGCAGTTCCCCGAAGGGCTGACACCGGCTGCGCCTCAGCAGCCAGACAACCTCCCTCCCTCTGCTCGGGCACTGCAAGCCACACAGCCACTTGTGTCCCCTGTGTCCCTGGAGGCCGCAGCGCGTTTTGTGTTTTGGTGCGGACGGGCCCATCTCGGCTTCCGTAGTCCATTTGCCCCGGAGCCTGCCAGACCCCTGGCCCCAGGGGCGGGCCTTGCTGAGTCCCCGAGCGCCTCCTGGGTTCCTGCCACCACCCTTGGGCCGGGATGAGGTGCCACCTTGTGCGTAGAAGCCCTGCACACAGGCAAGAAGCCCCCCAGGCCCGCGGGCGTGCCCGACCCTGGAGCCCCCTGGCTGGCTGCAGCCACAGGGAACGGGGGTTCTGAGTTGGCAGCCCCCATTCCCGAAGCATCCACGGGCAGTTCCCCGAAGGGCTGACACCGGCTGCGCCTCAGCAGCCAGACAACCTCCCTCCCTCTGGTCGGGCACTGCAAGCCACACAGCCACTTGTGTCCCCTGTGTCCCTGGAGGCCGCAGCGCGTTTTGGGTTTTGGCGGGGACGGGCCCCTCTCGGCTTCCGTAGTCCATTTGCCCCGGAGCCTGCCAGACCCCTGGCCCCAGGGGCGGGCCCTGCTGAGTTCCCGAGCGCCTCCTTGGTTCCTGCCACCACCCTTGGGCCGGGATGAGGTGCCACCTTGTGCGTAGAAGCCCTGCACACAGGCAAGAAGCCCCCCAGGCCCGCGGGCGCGCCCGACCCTGGAGCCCCCTGGCTGGCTGCAGCCACAGGGAACGGGGGTTCTGAGTTGGCAGCCCCCATTCCCGAAGCATCCACGGGCAGTTCCCCGAAGGGCTGACACCGGCTGCGCCTCAGCAGCCAGACAACCTCCCTCCCTCTGGTCGGGCACTGCAAGCCACACAGCCACTTGTGTCCCCTGTGTCCCTGGAGGCCGCAGCGCGTTTTGGGTTTTGGCGCGGACGGGCCCCTGTCGGCTTCCGTAGTCCATTTGCCCCGGAGCCTGCCAGACCCCTGGCCGCAGGGGCGGGCCCTGCTGAGTTCCCGAGCGCCTCCTGGGTTCCTGCCACCACCCTTGGGCCGGGATGAGGTGCCACCTTGTGCGTAGAAGCCCTGCACACAGGCAAGAAGCCCCCCAGGCCCGCGGGCGCGCCCGACCCTGGAGCCCCCTGGCTGGCTGCAGCCACAGGGAATGGGGGTTCTGAGTTGGCAGCCCCCATTCCCGAAGCATCCACGGGCAGTTCCCCGAAGGGCTGACACCGGCTGCGCCTCAGCAGCCAGACAACCTCCCTCCCTCTGCTCGGGCACTGCAAGCCACACAGCCACTTGTGTCCCCTGTGTCCCTGGAGGCCGCAGCGCGGTTGGTGTTTTGGCGCGGACGGGCCCCTCTCGGCTTCCGTAGTCCATTTGCCTCCGGAGCCTGCCAGACCCCTGGCCCCAGGGGCGGGCCCTGCTGAGTCCCCGAGCGCCTCCTGGGTTCCTGCCACCACCCTTGGGCCGGGATGAGGTGCCACCTTGTGCGTAGAAGCCCTGCACACAGGCAAGAAGCCCCCCAGGCCCGCGGGCGCGCCCGACCCTGGAGCCCCCTGGCTGGCTGCAGCCTCAGGGAATGGGGGTTCTGAGTTGGCAGCCCCCATTCCCGAAGCATCCACGGGCAGTTCCCCGAAGGGCTGACACCGGCTGCGCCTCAGCAGCCAGACAACCTCCCTCCCTCTGGTCGGGCACTGCAAGCCACACAGCCACTTGTGTCCCCTGTGTCCCTGGAGGCCGCAGCGCGTTTTGGGTTTTGGCGCGGACGGGCCCCTCTCGGCTTCCGTAGTCCATTTGCCCCGGAGCCTGCCAGACCCCTGGCCCCAGGGGCGGGCCCTGCTGAGTCCCCGAGCGCCTCCTGGGTTCCTGCCACCACCCTTGGGCCGGGATGAGGTGCCACCTTGTGCGTAGAAGCCCTGCACACAGGCAAGAAGCCCCCCAGGCCCGCGGGCGCGCCCGACCCTGGAGCCCCCTGGCTGGCTGCAGCCACAGGGAACGGGGGTTCTGAGTTGGCAGCCCCCATTCCCGAAGCATCCACGGGCAGTTCCCCGAAGGGCTGACACCGGCTGCGCCTCAGCAGCCAGACAACCTCCCTCCCTCTGCTCGGGCACTGCAAGCCACACAGCCACTTGTGTCCCCTGTGTCCCTGGAGGCCGCAGCGCGTTTTGGGTTTTGGCGCGGACGGGCCCCTCTCGGCTTCCGTAGTCCATTTGCCCCCGGAGCCTGCCAGACCCCTGGCCCCAGGGGCGGGCCCTGCTGAGTCCCCGAGCGCCTCCTGGGTTCCTGCCACCACCCTTGGGCCGGGATGAGGTGCCACCTTGTGCGTAGAAGCCCTGCACACAGGCAAGAAGCCCCCCAGGCCCGCGGGCGCGCCCGACCCTGGAGCCCCCTGGCTGGCTGCAGCCACAGGGAACGGGGGTTCTGAGTTGGCAGCCCCCATTCCCGAAGCATCCACGGGCAGTTCCCCGAAGGGCTGACACCGGCTGCGCCTCAGCAGCCAGACAACCTCCCTCCCTCTGGTCGGGCACTGCAAGCCACACAGCCACTTGTGTCCCCTGTGTCCCTGGAGGCCGCAGCGCGTTTTGGGTTTTGGCGCGGACGGGCCCCTCTCGGCTTCCGTAGTCCATTTGCCTCCGGAGCCTGCCAGACCCCTGGCCCCAGGGGCGGGCCCTGCTGAGTCCCCGAGCGCCTCCTGGGTTCCTGCCACCACCCTTGGGCCGGGATGAGGTGCCACCTTGTGCGTAGAAGCCCTGCACACAGGCAAGAAGCCCCCCAGGCCCGCGGGCGCGCCCGACCATGGAGCCCCCTGGCTGGCTGCAGCCACAGGGAACGGGGGTTCTGAGTTGGCAGCCCCCATTCCCGAAGCATCCACGGGCAGTTCCCCGAAGGGCTGACACCGGCTGCGCCTCAGCAGCCAGACAACCTCCCTCCCTCTGGTCGGGCACTGCAAGCCACACAGCCACTTGTGTCCCCTGTGTCCCTGGAGGCCGCAGCGCGTTTTGGGTTTTGGCGCGGACGGGCCCCTGTCGGTTTCCGTAGTCCATTTGCCCCCGGAGCCTGCCAGACCCCTGTCCCCAGGGGCGGGCCCTGCTGAGTCCCCGAGTGCCTCCTGGGTTCCTGCCACCACCCTTGGGCCGGGATGAGGTGCCACCTTGTGCGTAGAAGCCCTGCACACAGGCAAGAAGCCCCCCAGGCCCGTGGGCGCGCCCGACCCTGGAGCCCCCTGGCTGGCTGCAGCCACAGGGAACGGGGGTTCTGAGTTGGCAGCCCCCATTCCCGAAGCATCCACGGGCAGTTCCCCGAAGGGCTGACACCGGCTGCGCCTCAGCAGCCAGACAACCTCCCTCCCTCTGGTCGGGCACTGCAAGCCACACAGCCACTTGTGTCCCCTGTGTCCCTGGAGGCCGCAGCGCGTTTTGGGTTTTGGCGCGGACGGGCCCCTCTCGGCTTCCGTAGTCCATTTGCCCCCGGAGCCTGCCAGACCCCTGGCCCCAGGGGCGGGCCCTGCTGAGTCCCCGAGCGCCTCCTGGGTTCCTGCCACCACCCTTGGGCCGGGATGAGGTGCCACCTTGTGCGTAGAAGCCCTGCACACAGGCAAGAAGCCCCCCAGGCCCGCGGGCGCGCCCGACCCTGGAGCCCCCTGGCTGGCTGCAGCCACAGGGAACGGGGGTTCTGAGTTGGCAGCCCCCATTCCCGAAGCATCCACGGGCAGTTCCCCGAAGGGCTGACACCGGCTGCGCCTCAGCAGCCAGACAACCTCCCTCCCTCTGGTCGGGCACTGCAAGCCACACAGCCACTTGTGTCCCCTGTGTCCCTGGAGGCCGCAGCGCGTTTTGGGTTTTGGCGCGGACGGGCCCCTCTCGGCTTCCGTAGTCCATTTGCCCCGGAGCCTGCCAGACCCCTGGCCCCAGGGGCGGGCCCTGCTGAGTTCCCGAGCGCCTCCTGGGTTCCTGCCACCACCCTTGGGCCGGGATGAGGTGCCACCTTGTGCGTAGAAGCCCTGCACACAGGCAAGAAGCCCCCCAGGCCCGCGGGCGCGCCCGACCCTGGAGCCCCCTGGCTGGCTGCAGCCACAGGGAACGGGGGTTCTGAGTTGGCAGCCCCCATTCCCGAAGCATCCACGGGCAGTTCCCCGAAGGGCTGACACCGGCTGCGCCTCAGCAGCCAGACAACCTCCCTCCCTCTGGTCGGGCACTGCAAGCCACACAGCCACTTGTGTCCCCTGTGTCCCTGGAGGCCGCAGCGCGTTTTGGGTTTTGGCGCGGACGGGCCCCTCTCGGCTTCCGTAGTCCATTTGCCCCGGAGCCTGCCAGACCCCTGGCCCCAGGGGCGGGCCCTGCTGAGTCCCCGAGCGCCTCCTGGGTTCCTGCCACCACCCTTGGGCCGGGATGAGGTGCCACCTTGTGCGTAGAAGCCCTGCACACAGGCAAGAAGCCCCCCAGGCCCGCGGGCGCGCCGGACCCTGGAGCCCCCTGGCTGGCTGCAGCCACAGGGAACGGGGGTTCTGAGTTGGCAGCCCCCATTCCCGAAGCATCCACGGGCAGTTCCCCGAAGGGCTGACACCGGCTGCGCCTCAGCAGCCAGACAACCTCCCTCCCTCTGGTCGGGCACTGCAAGCCACACAGCCACTTGTGTCCCCTGTGTCCCTGGAGGCCGCAGCGCGTTTTGGGTTTTGGCGCGGACGGGCCCCTCTCGGCTTCCGTAGTCCATTTGCCCCCGGAGCCTGCCAGACCCCTGGCCCCAGGGGCGGGCCCTGCTGAGTCCCCGAGCGCCTCCTGGGTTCCTGCCACCACCCTTGGGCCGGGATGAGGTGCCACCTTGTGCGTAGAAGCCCTGCACACAGGCAAGAAGCCCCCCAGGCCCGCGGGTGCGCCCGACCCTGGAGCCCCCTGGCTGGCTGCAGCCACAGGGAACGGGGGTTCTGAGTTGGCAGCCCCCATTCCCGAAGCATCCACGGGCAGTTCCCCGAAGGGCTGACACCGGCTGCGCCTCAGCAGCCAGACAACCTCCCTCCCTCTGGTCGGGCACTGCAAGCCACACAGCCACTTGTGTCCCCTGTGTCCCTGGAGGCCGCAGCGCGTTTTGGGTTTTGGCGCGGACGGGCCCCTCTCGGCTTCCGTAGTCCATTTGCCCCCGGAGCCTGCCAGACCCCTGGCCCCAGGGGCGGGCCCTGCTGAGTCCCCGAGCGCCTCCTGGGTTCCTGCCACCACCCTTGGGCCGGGATGAGGTGCCACCTTGTGCGTAGAAGCCCTGCACACAGGCAAGAAGCCCCCCAGGCCCGCGGGCGCGCCCGACCCTGGAGCCCCCTGGCTGGCTGCAGCCACAGGGAACGGGGGTTCTGAGTTGGCAGCCCCCATTCCCGAAGCATCCACGGGCAGTTCCCCGAAGGGCTGACACCGGCTGCGCCTCAGCAGCCAGACAATCTCCCTCCCTCTGGTCGGGCACTGCAAGCCACACAGCCACTTGTGTCCCCTGTGTCCCTGGAGGCCGCAGCGCGTTTTGGGTTTTGGCGCGGACGGGCCCCTCTCGGCTTCCGTAGTCCATTTGCCCCGGAGCCTGCCAGACCCCTGGCCCCAGGGGCGGGCCCTGCTGAGTTCCCGAGCGCCTCCTGGGTTCCTGCCACCACCCTTGGGCCGGGATGAGGTGCCACCTTGTGCGTAGAAGCCCTGCACACAGGCAAGAAGCCCCCCAGGCCCGCGGGCGCGCCCGACCCTGGAGCCCCCTGGCTGGCTGCAGCCACAGGGAACGGGGGTTCTGAGTTGGCAGCCCCCATTCCCGAAGCATCCACGGGCAGTTCCCCGAAGGGCTGACACCGGCTGCGCCTCAGCAGCCAGACAACCTCCCTCCCTCTGGTCGGGCACTGCAAGCCACACAGCCACTTGTGTCCCCTGTGTCCCTGGAGGCCGCAGCGCGTTTTGGGTTTTGGCGCGGACGGGCCCCTCTCGGCTTCCGTAGTCCATTTGCCCCGGAGCCTGCCAGACCCCTGGCCCCAGGGGCGGGCCCTGCTGAGTCCCCGAGCGCCTCCTGGGTTCCTGCCACCACCCTTGGGCCGGGATGAGGTGCCACCTTGTGCGTAGAAGCCCTGCACACAGGCAAGAAGCCCCCCAGGCCCGCGGGCGCGCCGGACCCTGGAGCCCCCTGGCTGGCTGCAGCCACAGGGAACGGGGGTTCTGAGTTGGCAGCCCCCATTCCCGAAGCATCCACGGGCAGTTCCCCGAAGGGCTGACACCGGCTGCGCCTCAGCAGCCAGACAACCTCCCTCCCTCTGGTCGGGCACTGCAAGCCACACAGCCACTTGTGTCCCCTGTGTCCCTGGAGGCCGCAGCGCGTTTTGGGTTTTGGCGCGGACGGGCCCCTCTCGGCTTCCGTAGTCCATTTGCCCCCGGAGCCTGCCAGACCCCTGGCCCCAGGGGCGGGCCCTGCTGAGTCCCCGAGCGCCTCCTGGGTTCCTGCCACCACCCTTGGGCCGGGATGAGGTGCCACCTTGTGCGTAGAAGCCCTGCACACAGGCAAGAAGCCCCCCAGGCCCGCGGGTGCGCCCGACCCTGGAGCCCCCTGGCTGGCTGCAGCCACAGGGAACGGGGGTTCTGAGTTGGCAGCCCCCATTCCCGAAGCATCCACGGGCAGTTCCCCGAAGGGCTGACACCGGCTGCGCCTCAGCAGCCAGACAACCTCCCTCCCTCTGGTCGGGCACTGCAAGCCACACAGCCACTTGTGTCCCCTGTGTCCCTGGAGGCCGCAGCGCGTTTTGGGTTTTGGCGCGGACGGGCCCCTGTCGGCTTCCGTAGTCCATTTGCCCCCGGAGCCTGCCAGACCCCTGGCCCCAGGGGCGGGCCCTGCTGAGTCCCCGAGCGCCTCCTGGGTTCCTGCCACCACCCTTGGGCCGGGATGAGGTGCCACCTTGTGCGTAGAAGCCCTGCACACAGGCAAGAAGCCCCCCAGGCCCGCGGGCGCGCCCGACCCTGGAGCCCCCTGGCTGGCTGCAGCCACAGGGAACGGGGGTTCTGAGTTGGCAGCCCCCATTCCCGAAGCATCCACGGGCAGTTCCCCGAAGGGCTGACACCGGCTGCGCCTCAGCAGCCAGACAACCTCCCTCCCTCTGCTCGGGCACTGCAAGCCACACAGCCACTTGTGTCCCCTGTGTCCATGGAGGCCGCAGCGCGTTTTGGGTTTCGGCGCGGACGGGCCCCTCTCGGCTTCCGTAGTCCATTTGCCCCCGGAGCCTGCCAGACCCCTGGCCCCAGGGGCGGGCCCTGCTGAGTCCCCGAGCGCCTCCTGGGTTCCTGCCACCACCCTTGGGCCGGGATGAGGTGCCACCTTGTGCGTAGAAGCCCTGCACACAGGCAAGAAGCCCCCCAGGCCCGCGGGCGCGCCCGACCCTGGAGCCCCCTGGCTGGCTGCAGCCACAGGGAACGGGGGTTCTGAGTTGGCAGCCCCCATTCCCGAAGCATCCACGGGCAGTTCCCCGAAGGGCTGACACCGGCTGCGCCTCAGCAGCCAGACAACCTCCCTCCCTCTGGTCGGGCACTGCAAGCCACACAGCCACTTGTGTCCCCTGTGTCCCTGGAGGCCGCAGCGCGTTTTGGGTTTTGGCGCGGACGGGCCCCTCTCGGCTTCCGTAGTCCATTTGCCCCCGGAGCCTGCCAGACCCCTGGCCCCAGGGCGGGCCCTGCTGAGTCCCCGAGCGCCTCCTGGGTTCCTGCCACCACCCTTGGGCCGGGATGAGGTGCCACCTTGTGCGTAGAAGCCCTGCACACAGGCAAGAAGCCCCCCAGGCCCGCGGGCGCGCCCGACCCTGGAGCCCCCTGGCTGGCTGCAGCCACAGGGAACGGGGGTTCTGAGTTGGCAGCCCCCATTCCCGAAGCATCCACGGGCAGTTCCCCGAAGGGCTGACACCGGCTGCGCCTCAGCCGCCAGACAACCTCCCTCCCTCTGCTCGGGCACTGCAAGCCACACAGCCACTTGTGTCCCCTGTGTCCCTGGAGGCCGCAGCGCGTTTGGTGTTTTGGCGGGGACGGGCCCCTCTCGGCTTCCGTAGTCCATTTGCCCCCGGAGCCTGCCAGACCCCTGGCCCCAGGGGCGGGCCCTGCTGAGTCCCCGAGCGCCTCCTGGGTTCCTGCCACCACCCTTGGGCCGGGATGAGGTGCCACCTTGTGCGTAGAAGCCCTGCACACAGGCAAGAAGCCCCCCAGGCCCGCGGGCGCGCCCGACCCTGGAGCCCCCTGGCTGGCTGCAGCCACAGGGAACGGGGGTTCTGAGTTGGCAGCCCCCATTCCCGAAGCATCCACGGGCAGTTCCCCGAAGGGCTGACACCGGCTGCGCCTCAGCAGCCAGACAACCTCCCTCCCTCTGCTCGGGCACTGCAAGCCACACAGCCACTTGTGTCCCCTGTGTCCCTGGAGGCCGCAGCGCGTTTTGGGTTTTGGCGCGGACGGGCCCCTCTCGGCTTCCGTAGTCCATTTGCCCCCGGAGCCTGCCAGACCCCTGGCCCCAGGGGCGGGCCCTGCTGAGTCCCCAAGCGCCTCCTGAGTTCCTGCCACCACCCTTGGGCCGGGATGAGGTGCCACCTTGTGCGTAGAAGCCCTGCACACAGGCAAGAAGCCCCCCAGGCCCGCCCGACCCTGGAGCCCCCTGGCTGGCTGCAGCCACAGGGAACGGGGGTTCTGAGTTGGCAGCCCCCATTCCCGAAGCATCCACGGGCAGTTCCCTGAAGGGCTGACACCGGCTGCGCCTCAGCAGCCAGACAACTTCCCTCCCTCTGGTCGGGCACTGCAAGCCACACAGCCACTTGTGTCCCCTGTGTCCCTGGAGGCCACAGCGCGTTTTGGGTTTTGGCGCGGACGGGCCCCTCTCGGTTTCCGTAGTCCATTTGCCCCCGGAGCCTGCCAGACCCCTGGCCCCAGGGGCGGGCCCTGCTGAGTCCCCGAGCACCTCCTGGGTTCCTGCCACCACCCTTGGGCCGGGATGAGGTGCCACCTTGTGCGTAGAAGCCCTGCACACAGGCAAGAAGCCCCCCAGGCCCGCGGGCGCGCCCGACCCTAGAGCCCCCTGGCTGGCTGCAGCCACAGGGAACGGGGGTTCTGAGTTGGCAGCCCCCATTCCCGAAGCATCCACGGGCAGTTCCCCGAAGGGCTGACACCGGCTGCGCCTCAGCAGCCAGACAACCTCCCTCCCTCTGGTCGGGCACTGCAAGCCACACAGCCACTTGTGTCCCCTGTGTCCCTGGAGGCCGCAGCGTGTTTTGGGTTTTGGTGCGGACGGGCCCCTCTCGGCTTCCGTAGTCCATTTGCCCGGAGCCTGCCAGACCCCTGGCCCCAGGGGCGGGCCCTGCTGAGTCCCCGAGCGCCTCCTGGGTTCCTGCCACCACCCTTGGGCCGGGATGAGGTGCCACCTTGTGCGTAGAAGCCCTGCACACAGGCAAGAATCCCCCCAGGCCCGCGAGCGTTCCCGACCTGGAGCCCCCTGGCTGGCTGCAGCCACAGGGATCGGGGGTTCTGAGTTGGCAGCCCCCATTCCCGAAGCATCCATGGGCAGTTCCCCGAAGGGCTGACACCGGCTGCGCCTCAGCAGCCAGACAACCTCCCTCCCTCTGCTCGGGCACTGCAAGCCACACAGCCACTTGTGTCCCCTGTGTCCCTCCCTGGAGGCCGCAGCGCGTTTTGGGTTTTGGCGCGGACGGGCCCCTCTCGGCTTCCGTAGTCCATTTGCCCCCGGAGCCTGCCAGACCCCTGGCTCTAGGAGGCTGCCCAGGGGCGCTGCCAACAGCCCCCAGGTGCTGGCTAGCCGCAGCAGCCGGCCACGGGGGAGCACACACACCTGCGGGTGTCCCCAGGCCGCACACACGGACTGCCCCGCACTTCCCGGCATTGCAAATAGGTCCCCCGGGAAGCCCCGCGGGCCCTAGGGGCTTGTCGGGCGGGGCCGACGCACGGTGGGTGAGTGGGGAGGGCTGCTGCTGGCACACACCCACTCCTGAAGCCCACTGGGGCGGTCCAAGGGCGAGGAGCTCGGAGCTCGGGCACGGGCTGTCCCAGCAGGGCCTCCCGGGAGGGTGGACCGATAACGCCCGCGGGCCCTCCAGTGTCGCCTAAAGCCCCGGGGGGCCTAGCCCTCTTGCATCCCCCAGCGCCGGCTGGGTTCCCGCCACCACCCTTGGGCCGGGATGAGGTGCCACCTTGTGCGTGGAAGCCCCGCCCACAGGCAAGAAGCCCCCAAGGCCCGCGGGCGCGCCCGACCCTGCAGCCCCGCTGCAGCCCCAGGGAACGGGATGTCTGAGTGGGCAGCCCCCACTGCCCAAGCCTCCGCTGCCAGTTCCCCGAAGGGCTGGTGGCGGCTGCGCCTCAGCAGCCAGACAACCTCCCTCCCTCTGGTCGAGTACTGCAAGCCACACAGCCACTTGTGTCCCCTGTGTCCCTGGAGGCCGCAGCGCATTTTGGATTTTGGCGCTTACGGGCCCCTCTCAGCTTCCGTAGTCCATTTGCCCCCGGAGCCTGCCAGACCCCCGGCTCTAGGAGGCTGCCCAGGGGCGCTGCCAACAGCCCCCAGGTGCTGGCTAGCCGCAGCGGCCGGCCACGGGGGGAGCACACACACCTGCGGGTGTCCCCGGGCCGCACACACGGACTGCCCCGCGCCTCCCCGGCTTGCAAATAGGCCCCCCCGGGAAGCCCCGCCCGCCCTAGGGACTTGTCGGGCGGGGCCGATGCAGGGTGGGTGAGTGGGGAGGGCTGCTGCTGGCACACACCCACTCCTGAAGCCCACTGGCGTACGGTCCAAGGGCGAGGAGCTCGGAGCTCGGGCACGGGCTGTCCCAGCAGGGCCTCCCGGGAGGGTGGACCGATAACGCCCGCGGGCCCTCCAGTGTCGCCTAAAGCCCCGGGGGGCCTAGCCCTCTTGCATCCCCCAGCGCCGGCTGGGTTCCCGCCACCACCCTTGGGCCGGGATGAGGTGCCACCTTGTGCGTGGAAGCCCCGCCCACAGGCAAGAAGCCCCCAAGGCCCGCGGGCGCGCCCGACCCTGCAGCCCCGCTGCAGCCCCAGGGAACGGGATGTCTGAGTGGGCAGCCCCCACTGCCCAAGCCTCCGCTGCCAGTCCCCGAAGGGCTGGTGGCGGCTGCGCCTCAGCAGCCAGCCTCCCTCCCTCCCTCCCTCCTTCCCTGCCTCCCTCTGTTCGGGCACTGCAAGCCACAGAGCCACTTGTGTCCCCTGTGTCCCTGGAGGCCGCAGCGCGTTTTGGGGTTTGGCGCGGACGGGCCCCTCTCGGCTTCCGTAGTGCATTTGCCCCCGGAGCCTGCCAGACCTCTGGCTCTAGGAGGCTGCCCAGGTGGTGCTGCCAACAGCCCCCAGGTGCTGGCTAGCCGCAGCGGCCGGCCACGGGGGGAGCACACACACCTGCAGGTGTCCCCGGGCCGCACACACGGACTGCCCCGCGCCTCCCCGTGTTGCAAATAGGAACCCCGGGAAGCCCCGCCCACCCTAGGGGCTTGTCGGGCGGGGCCGATGCACGGTGGGTGAGTGGGGAGGGCTGCTGCTGGCACACACCCACTCCTGAAGCCCACTGGGGTACGGCAAGGGCGATGAGCTCGGAGCTCGGGCACGGGCTGTTCCCGCATGGCCTCGCGGGAGGGTAGACCGATAATGCCCGCGGGCCTTCTTGCGTCCCCCAGCGCCGGCTGGGTTCCCGCCACCACCCTTGGTCCGGGATGAGGTGCCATCTTGTGCGTGGAAGCCCCGCCCACAGGCAAGAAGCCCCCAAGGCCCGCCTGCACACCCGACCCTGCAGCCCCGCTGCAGCCCCAGGGAACGGGATGTCTGAGTGGGCAGCCCCCACTGCCCAAGCCTCCGCTTCCAGTTCCCCGAAGGGCTGGTGGCGGCTGCGCCTCAGCAGCCAGCCTCCCTCCCTCCCTCCCTCCTTCCCTGCCTCCCTCTGGTCGGGCACTGCAAGCCACACAGCCACTTGTGTCCCCTGTGTCCCTGGAGGCCTCAGCGCGTTTTGGGTTTTGGCGCGGACGGGCCCCTCTCGGCTTCCGTAGTGCATTTGCCCCCGGAGCCTGCCAGACCTCTGGCTCTAGGAGGCTGCCCAGGCGGTGCTGCCAACAGCCCCCAGGTGCTGGCTAGCCGCAGCGGCCGGCCACGGGGGGAGCACACACACCGGCAGGTGTCCCCGGGACGCACACACGGACTGCCCCGCGCCTGCCCGGGTTGCAAATAGGACCCCCGGTAGCCCCGCCCACCCTAGGGGCTTGTTGGGCGGGGCCGATGCACGGTGGGTGAGTGGGGAGGGCTGCTGCTGGCACACACCCACTCCTGAAGCCCACTGGGGTACGGTCCAAGGGCGATGAGCTCGGAGCTCGGGCACGGGCTGTCCCAGCAGGGCCTCCCGGGAGGGTGGACCGATTATGCCCGCGGGCCTTCTTGCGTCCCCCAGCGCCGGCTGGGTTCCCGCCACCACCCTTGGTCCAGGATGAGGTGCCACCTTGTGCGTGGAAGCCCCGCCCACAGGCAAGAAGCCCCCAAGGCCCGCGGGCGCGCCCGACCCTGCAGCCCCGCTGCAGCCCCAGGGAACGGGATGTCTGAGTGGGCAGCCCCCACTGCCCAAGCCTCCGCTGCCAGTCCCCGAAGGGCTGGTGGCGGCTGCGCCTCAGCAGCCAGCCTCCCTCCCTCCCTCCTTCCTTCCCTGCCTCCCTCTGTTCGGGCACTGCAAGCCACACAGCCACTTGTGTCCCCTGTGTCCCTGGAGGCCGCAGCGCGTTTTGGGTTTTGGCGCGCACGGGCCCCTTTCGGCTTCCGTAGTCCATTTGCCCCCGGAGCCTGCCAGACCCCCGGCTCTAGGAGGCTGCCCAGCGGCGCTGCACACAGCCCCCAGGTGCTGGCTAGCCACAGCGGCCGGCCACGGGGGGAGCACACACACCTGCGGGTGTCCCCAGGCCGCACACACGGACTGCCCCGCGCCTCCCTGGGTTGCAAATCCGCCGCCCGGGAAACCCCGCCCGCCCTAGGGTCTTGGGTGGGGCCGATGCACGGTGGGTGAGTGGGGAGGGCTGCTGCTGGCACACACCCACTCCTGAAGCCCACTGGGGTACGGTCCAAGGGCGAGGAGCTCGGAGCTCGGGCACGGGCTGTCCCAGCAGGGCCTCCCGGGAGGGTGGACCGATAACGCCCGCGGGCCCTCCAGTGTCGCCTAAAGCCCCGGGAGGCCTAGCCCTCTTGCATCCCCCAGCGCCGGCTGGGTTCCCGCCACCACCCTTGGGCCGGGATGAGGTGCCACCTTGTGCGTGGAAGCCCCGCCCACAGGCAAGAAGCCACCAAGGGCCGCGGGCGCGACGGACCCTGCAGCCCCGCTGCAGCCCCAGGGAACGGGATGTCTGAGTGGGCAGCCCCCACTGCCCAAGCCTCCGCTGCCAGTTCCCCGAAGGGCTGGTGGCGGCTGCGCCTCAGCAGCCAGCTAACCTCCCTCCCTCCCTCCTTCCCTGCCTCCCTCTGGTCGGGCACTGCAAGCCACACAGCCACTTGTGTCCCCTGTGTCCCTGGAGGCCGCAGCGCGTTTTGGGTTTTGGCGCGGACGGGCCCCTCTCGGCTTCCGTAGTGCATTTGCCCCTGGAGCCTGCCAGACCCCTGGCTCTAGGAGGCTGCCCAGGTGGCGCTGCCAACAGCCCCCAGGTGCTGGCTAGCCGCAGCGGCCGGCCACGGGGGGAGCACACACACCTGCGGGTGTCCCCAGGCCGCACACACGGACTGCCCCGCGCCTCCCCGGCTTGCAAATAGGCCTCCCCCCCCCGGGAAGCCCCGCCCGCCCTAGGGACTTGTCGGGCGGGGCCGATGCACGGTGGGTGAGTGGGGTGGGCTGCTGCTGGCACACACCCACTCCTGAAGCCCACTGGCGTACGGTCCAAGGGCGAGGAGCTCGGAGCTCGGGCACGGGCTGTCCCAGCAGGGCCTCCCGGGAGGGTGGACCGATAACGCCCGCGGGCCCTCCAGTGTCGCCTAAAGCCCCGGGGGGCCTAGCCCTCTTGCATCCCCCAGCGCCGGCTGGGTTCCCGCCACCACCCTTGGGCCGGGATGAGGTGCCACCTTGTGCGTGGAAGCCCCGCCCACAGGCAAGAAGCCCCCAAGGGCCGCGGGTGCGCCGGACCCTGAAGCCCCGCTGCAGCCCCAGGGAACGGGATGTCTGAGTGGGCAGCCCCCACTGCCCAAGCCTCCGCTGCCAGTTCCCCGAAGGGCTGGTGGCGGCTGCGCCTCAGCAGCCAGCCAACCTCCCTCCCTCTGGTCGGGCACTGCAAGCCACACAGCCACTTGTGTCCCCTGTGTCCCTGGAGGCCGCAGCGCGTTTTGGGTTTTGGCGCGGACGGGCCCCTGTCGGCTTCCGTAGTCCATTTGCCCCGGAGCCTGCCAGAACCCTGGCCGCAGGGGCGGGCCCTGCTGAGTTCCCGAGCGCCTCCTGGGTTCCTGCCACCACCCTTGGGCCGGGATGAGGTGCCACCTTGTGCGTAGAAGCCCTGCACACAGGCAAGAAGCCCCCCAGGCCCGCGGGCGCGCCCGACCCTGGAGCCCCCTGGCTGGCTGCAGCCACAGGGAACGGGGGTTCTGAGTTGGCAGCCCCCATTCCCGAAGCATCCACGGGCAGTTCCCCGAAGGGCTGACACCGGCTGCGCCTCAGCCGCCAGACAACCTCCCTCCCTCTGCTCGGGCACTGCAAGCCACACAGCCACTTGTGTCCCCTGTGTCCCTGGAGGCCGCAGCGCGTTTGGTGTTTTGGCGGGGACGGGCCCCTCTCGGCTTCCGTAGTCCATTTGCCCCCGGAGCCTGCCAGACCCCTGGCCCCAGGGGCGGGCCCTGCTGAGTCCCCGAGCGCCTCCTGGGTTCCTGCCACCACCCTTGGGCCGGGATGAGGTGCCACCTTGTGCGTAGAAGCCCTGCACACAGGCAAGAAGCCCCCAGGCCCGCGGGCGCGCCCGACCCTGGAGCCCCCTGGCTGGCTGCAGCCACAGGGAACGGGGGTTCTGAGTTGGCAGCCCCCATTCCCGAAGCATCCACGGGCAGTTCCCCGAAGGGCTGACACCGGCTGCGCCTCAGCAGCCAGACAACCTCCCTCCCTCTGCTCGGGCACTGCAAGCCACACAGCCACTTGTGTCCCCTGTGTCCCTGGAGGCCGCAGCGTGTTTTGGGTTTTGGTGCGGACGGGCCCCTCTCGGCTTCCGTAGTCCATTTGCCCGGAGCCTGCCAGACCCCTGGCCCCAGGGGCGGGCCCTGCTGAGTCCCCGAGCGCCTCCTGGGTTCCTGCCACCACCCTTGGGCCGGGATGAGGTGCCACCTTGTGCGTAGAAGCCCTGCACACAGGCAAGAATCCCCCCAGGCCCGCGAGCGTTCCCGACCTGGAGCCCCCTGGCTGGCTGCAGCCACAGGGATCGGGGGTTCTGAGTTGGCAGCCCCCATTCCCGAAGCATCCATGGGCAGTTCCCCGAAGGGCTGACACCGGCTGCGCCTCAGCAGCCAGACAACCTCCCTCCCTCTGCTCGGGCACTGCAAGCCACACAGCCACTTGTGTCCCCTGTGTCCCTCCCTGGAGGCCGCAGCGCGTTTTGGGTTTTGGCGCGGACGGGCCCCTCTCGGCTTCCGTAGTCCATTTGCCCCCGGAGCCTGCCAGACCCCTGGCTCTAGGAGGCTGCCCAGGGGCGCTGCCAACAGCCCCCAGGTGCTGGCTAGCCGCAGCAGCCGGCCACGGGGGAGCACACACACCTGCGGGTGTCCCCAGGCCGCACACACGGACTGCCCCGCACTTCCCGGCATTGCAAATAGGTCCCCCGGGAAGCCCCGCGGGCCCTAGGGGCTTGTCGGGCGGGGCCGACGCACGGTGGGTGAGTGGGGAGGGCTGCTGCTGGCACACACCCACTCCTGAAGCCCACTGGGGCGGTCCAAGGGCGAGGAGCTCGGAGCTCGGGCACGGGCTGTCCCAGCAGGGCCTCCCGGGAGGGTGGACCGATAACGCCCGCGGGCCCTCCAGTGTCGCCTAAAGCCCCGGGGGGCCTAGCCCTCTTGCATCCCCCAGCGCCGGCTGGGTTCCCGCCACCACCCTTGGGCCGGGATGAGGTGCCACCTTGTGCGTGGAAGCCCCGCCCACAGGCAAGAAGCCCCCAAGGCCCGCGGGCGCGCCCGACCCTGCAGCCCCGCTGCAGCCCCAGGGAACGGGATGTCTGAGTGGGCAGCCCCCACTGCCCAAGCCTCCGCTGCCAGTTCCCCGAAGGGCTGGTGGCGGCTGCGCCTCAGCAGCCAGACAACCTCCCTCCCTCTGGTCGAGTACTGCAAGCCACACAGCCACTTGTGTCCCCTGTGTCCCTGGAGGCCGCAGCGCGTTTGGTGTTTTGGCGGGGACGGGCCCCTCTCGGCTTCCGTAGTCCATTTGCCCCCGGAGCCTGCCAGACCCCTGGCCCCAGGGGCGGGCCCTGCTGAGTCCCCGAGCGCCTCCTGGGTTCCTGCCACCACCCTTGGGCCGGGATGAGGTGCCACCTTGTGCGTAGAAGCCCTGCACACAGGCAAGAAGCCCCCAGGCCCGCGGGCGCGCCCGACCCTGAAGCCCCCTGGCTGGCTGCAGCCACAGGGAACGGGGGTTCTGAGTTGGCAGCCCCCATTCCCGAAGCATCCACGGGCAGTTCCCCGAAGGGCTGACACCGGCTGCGCCTCAGCAGCCAGACAACCTCCCTCCCTCTGCTCGGGCACTGCAAGCCACACAGCCACTTGTGTCCCCTGTGTCCCTGGAGGCCGCAGCGCGTTTTGGGTTTTGGCGCGGACGGGCCCCTCTCGGCTTCCGTAGTCCATTTGCCCCCGGAGCCTGCCAGACCCCTGGCCCCAGGGGCGGGCCCTGCTGAGTCCCCGAGCGCCTCCTGAGTTCCTGCCACCACCCTTGGGCCGGGATGAGGTGCCACCTTGTGCGTAGAAGCCCTGCACACAGGCAAGAAGCCCCCCAGGCCCGCCCGACCCTGGAGCCCCCTGGCTGGCTGCAGCCACAGGGAACGGGGGTTCTGAGTTGGCAGCCCCCATTCCCGAAGCATCCACGGGCAGTTCCCTGAAGGGCTGACACCGGCTGCGCCTCAGCAGCCAGACAACTTCCCTCCCTCTGGTCGGGCACTGCAAGCCACACAGCCACTTGTGTCCCCTGTGTCCCTGGAGGCCACAGCGCGTTTTGGGTTTTGGCGCGGACGGGCCCCTCTCGGTTTCCGTAGTCCATTTGCCCCCGGAGCCTGCCAGACCCCTGGCCCCAGGGGCGGGCCCTGCTGAGTCCCCGAGCGCCTCCTGGGTTCCTGCCACCACCCTTGGGCCGGGATGAGGTGCCACCTTGTGCGTAGAAGCCCTGCACACAGGCAAGAAGCCCCCCAGGCCCGCGGGCGCGCCCGACCCTAGAGCCCCCTGGCTGGCTGCAGCCACAGGGAACGGGGGTTCTGAGTTGGCAGCCCCCATTCCCGAAGCATCCACGGGCAGTTCCCCGAAGGGCTGACACCGGCTGCGCCTCAGCAGCCAGACAACCTCCCTCCCTCTGGTCGGGCACTGCAAGCCACACAGCCACTTGTGTCCCCTGTGTCCCTGGAGGCCGCAGCGTGTTTTGGGTTTTGGTGCGGACGGGCCCCTCTCGGCTTCCGTAGTCCATTTGCCCGGAGCCTGCCAGACCCCTGGCCCCAGGGGCGGGCCCTGCTGAGTCCCCGAGCGCCTCCTGGGTTCCTGCCACCACCCTTGGGCCGGGATGAGGTGCCACCTTGTGCGTAGAAGCCCTGCACACAGGCAAGAATCCCCCCAGGCCCGCGAGCGTTCCCGACCTGGAGCCCCCTGGCTGGCTGCAGCCACAGGGATCGGGGGTTCTGAGTTGGCAGCCCCCATTCCCGAAGCATCCATGGGCAGTTCCCCGAAGGGCTGACACCGGCTGCGCCTCAGCAGCCAGACAACCTCCCTCCCTCTGCTCGGGCACTGCAAGCCACACAGCCACTTGTGTCCCCTGTGTCCCTCCCTGGAGGCCGCAGCGCGTTTTGGGTTTTGGCGCGGACGGGCCCCTCTCGGCTTCCGTAGTCCATTTGCCCCCGGAGCCTGCCAGACCCCTGGCTCTAGGAGGCTGCCCAGGGGCGCTGCCAACAGCCCCCAGGTGCTGGCTAGCCGCAGCAGCCGGCCACGGGGGAGCACACACACCTGCGGGTGTCCCCAGGCCGCACACACGGACTGCCCCGCACTTCCCGGCATTGCAAATAGGTCCCCCGGGAAGCCCCGCGGGCCCTAGGGGCTTGTCGGGCGGGGCCGACGCACGGTGGGTGAGTGGGGAGGGCTGCTGCTGGCACACACCCACTCCTGAAGCCCACTGGGGCGGTCCAAGGGCGAGGAGCTCGGAGCTCGGGCACGGGCTGTCCCAGCAGGGCCTCCCGGGAGGGTGGACCGATAACGCCCGCGGGCCCTCCAGTGTCGCCTAAAGCCCCGGGGGGCCTAGCCCTCTTGCATCCCCCAGCGCCGGCTGGGTTCCCGCCACCACCCTTGGGCCGGGATGAGGTGCCACCTTGTGCGTGGAAGCCCCGCCCACAGGCAAGAAGCCCCCAAGGCCCGCGGGCGCGCCCGACCCTGCAGCCCCGCTGCAGCCCCAGGGAACGGGATGTCTGAGTGGGCAGCCCCCACTGCCCAAGCCTCCGCTGCCAGTTCCCCGAAGGGCTGGTGGCGGCTGCGCCTCAGCAGCCAGACAACCTCCCTCCCTCTGGTCGAGTACTGCAAGCCACACAGCCACTTGTGTCCCCTGTGTCCCTGGAGGCCGCAGCGCATTTTGGATTTTGGCGCTTACGGGCCCCTCTCAGCTTCCGTAGTCCATTTGCCCCCGGAGCCTGCCAGACCCCCGGCTCTAGGAGGCTGCCCAGGGGCGCTGCCAACAGCCCCCAGGTGCTGGCTAGCCGCAGCGGCCGGCCACGGGGGGAGCACACACACCTGCGGGTGTCCCCGGGCCGCACACACGGACTGCCCCGCGCCTCCCCGGCTTGCAAATAGGCCCCCCCGGGAAGCCCCGCCCGCCCTAGGGACTTGTCGGGCGGGGCCGATGCAGGGTGGGTGAGTGGGGAGGGCTGCTGCTGGCACACACCCACTCCTGAAGCCCACTGGCGTACGGTCCAAGGGCGAGGAGCTCGGAGCTCGGGCACGGGCTGTCCAGCAGGGCCTCCCGGGAGGGTGGACCGATAACGCCCGCGGGCCCTCCAGTGTCGCCTAAAGCCCCGGGAGGCCTAGCCCTCTTGCATCCCCCAGCGCCGGCTGGGTTCCCGCCACCACCCTTGGGCGGGATGAGGTGCCACCTTGTGCGTGGAAGCCCCGCCCACAGGCAAGAAGCCCCCAAGGCCCGCGGGCGCGCCCGACCCTGCAGCCCCGCTGCAGCCCCAGGGAACGGGATGTCTGAGTGGGCAGCCCCCACTGCCCAAGCCTCCGCTGCCAGTCCCCGAAGGGCTGGTGGCGGCTGCGCCTCAGCAGCCAGCCTCCCTCCCTCCCTCCCTCCTTCCCTGCCTCCCTCTGTTCGGGCACTGCAAGCCACAGAGCCACTTTGTGTCCCTGTGTCCCTGGAGGCCGCAGCGCGTTTTTGGGTTTGGCGCGGACGGGCCCCTCTCGGCTTCCGTAGTGCATTTGCCCCCGGAGCCTGCCAGACCTCTGGCTCTAGGAGGCTGCCCAGGTGGTGCTGCCAACAGCCCCAGGTGCTGGCTAGCCGCAGCGGCCGGCCACGGGGGGAGCACACACACCTGCAGGTGTCCCCGGGCCGCACACACGGACTGCCCCGCGCCTCCCCGTGTTGCAAATAGGACCCCCGGAAGCCCCGCCCACCCTAGGGGCTTGTCGGGCGGGGCCGATGCACGGTGGGTGAGTGGGGAGGGCTGCTGCTGGCACACACCCACTCCTGAAGCCCACTGGGGTACGGCAAGGGCGATGAGCTCGGAGCTCGGGCACGGGCTGTTCCCGCATGGCCTCGCGGGAGGGTAGACCGATAATGCCCGCGGGCCTTCTTGCGTCCCCCAGCGCCGGCTGGGTTCCCCGCCACCACCCTTGGTCGGGATGAGGTGCCATCTTGTGCGTGGAAGCCCCGCCCACAAGGCAAGAAGCCCCCAAGGCCCGCCTACACACCCGACCCTGCAGCCCCGCTGCAGCCCCAGGAACGGGATGTCTGAGTGGGCAGCCCCCACTGCCCAAGCCTCCGCTTCCAGTTCCCCGAAGGGCTGGTGGCGGCTGCGCCTCAGCAGCCAGCCTCCCTCCCTCCCTCCCTCCTTCCCTGCCTCCCTCTGGTCGGGCACTGCAAGCCACACAGCCACTTGTGTCCCCTGTGTCCCTGGAGCCTCAGCGCGTTTTGGGTTTTGGCGCGGACGGGCCCCTCTCGGCTTCCGTAGTGCATTTGCCCCGGAGCCTGCCAGACCTCTGGCTCTAGGAGGCTGCCCAGGGCGGTGCTGCAACAGCCCCCAGGTGCTGGCTAGCCGCAGCGGCCGGCCACGGGGGGAGCACACACACCGGCAGGTGTCCCCGGGACGCACACACGGACTGCCCCGCGCCTGCCCGGGTTGCAAATAGGACCCCCGGGAAGCCCCGCCCACCCTAGGGGCTTGTTGGGCGGGGCCGATGCACGGTGGGTGAGTGGGGAGGGCTGCTGCTGGCACACACCCACTCCTGAAGCCCACTGGGGTACGGTCCAAGGGCGATGAGCTCGGAGCTCGGGCACGGGCTGTCCCAGCAGGGCCTCCCGGGAGGGTGGACCGATTATGCCCGCGGGCCTTCTTGCGTCCCCCAGCGCCGGCTGGGTTCCCGCCACCACCCTTGGTCCAGGATGAGGTGCCACCTTGTGCGTGGAAGCCCCGCCCACAGGCAAGAAGCCCCCAAGGCCCGCGGGCGCGCCCGACCCTGCAGCCCCGCTGCAGCCCCAGGGAACGGGATGTCTGAGTGGGCAGCCCCCACTGCCCAAGCCTCCGCTGCCAGTCCCCGAAGGGCTGGTGGCGGCTGCGCCTCAGCAGCCAGCCTCCCTCCCTCCCTCCTTCCTTCCCTGCCTCCCTCTGTTCGGGCACTGCAAGCCACACAGCCACTTGTGTCCCCTGTGTCCCTGGAGGCCGCAGCGCGTTTTGGGTTTTGGCGCGCACGGGCCCCTTTCGGCTTCCGTAGTCCATTTGCCCCCGGAGCCTGCCAGACCCCCGGCTCTAGGAGGCTGCCCAGCGGCGCTGCACACAGCCCCCAGGTGCTGGCTAGCCACAGCGGCCGGCCACGGGGGGAGCACACACACCTGCGGGTGTCCCCAGGCCGCACACACGGACTGCCCCGCGCCTCCCTGGGTTGCAAATCCGCCGCCCGGGAAACCCCGCCCGCCCTAGGGTCTTGGGTGGGGCCGATGCACGGTGGGTGAGTGGGGAGGGCTGCTGCTGGCACACACCCACTCCTGAAGCCCACTGGGGTACGGTCCAAGGGCGAGGAGCTCGGAGCTCGGGCACGGGCTGTCCCAGCAGGGCCTCCCGGGAGGGTGGACCGATAACGCCCGCGGGCCCTCCAGTGTCGCCTAAAGCCCCGGGAGGCCTAGCCCTCTTGCATCCCCCAGCGCCGGCTGGGTTCCCGCCACCACCCTTGGGCCGGGATGAGGTGCCACCTTGTGCGTGGAAGCCCCGCCCACAGGCAAGAAGCCACCAAGGGCCGCGGGCGCGACGGACCCTGCAGCCCCGCTGCAGCCCCAGGGAACGGGATGTCTGAGTGGGCAGCCCCCACTGCCCAAGCCTCCGCTGCCAGTTCCCCGAAGGGCTGGTGGCGGCTGCGCCTCAGCAGCCAGCTAACCTCCCTCCCTCCCTCCTTCCCTGCCTCCCTCTGGTCGGGCACTGCAAGCCACACAGCCACTTGTGTCCCCTGTGTCCCTGGAGGCCGCAGCGCGTTTTGGGTTTTGGCGCGGACGGGCCCCTCTCGGCTTCCGTAGTCCATTTGCCCCTGGAGCCTGCCAGACCCCTGGCTCTAGGAGGCTGCCCAGGTGGCGCTGCCAACAGCCCCCAGGTGCTGGCTAGCCGCAGCGGCCGGCCACGGGGGGAGCACACACACCTGCGGGTGTCCCCAGGCCGCACACACGGACTGCCCCGCGCCTCCCCGGCTTGCAAATAGGCCTCCCCCCCCCCGGGAAGCCCCGCCCGCCCTAGGGACTTGTCGGGCGGGGCCGATGCACGGTGGGTGAGTGGGGTGGGCTGCTGCTGGCACACACCCACTCCTGAAGCCCACTGGCGTACGGTCCAAGGGCGAGGAGCTCGGAGCTCGGGCACGGGCTGTCCCAGCAGGGCCTCCCGGGAGGGTGGACCGATAACGCCCGCGGGCCCTCCAGTGTCGCCTAAAGCCCCGGGGGGCCTAGCCCTCTTGCATCCCCCAGCGCCGGCTGGGTTCCCGCCACCACCCTTGGGCCGGGATGAGGTGCCACCTTGTGCGTGGAAGCCCCGCCCACAGGCAAGAAGCCCCCAAGGGCCGCGGGTGCGCCGGACCCTGAAGCCCCGCTGCAGCCCCAGGGAACGGGATGTCTGAGTGGGCAGCCCCCACTGCCCAAGCCTCCGCTGCCAGTTCCCCGAAGGGCTGGTGGCGGCTGCGCCTCAGCAGCCAGCCAACCTCCCTCCCTCTGGTCGGGCACTGCAAGCCACACAGCCACTTGTGTCCCCTGTGTCCCTGGAGGCCGCAGCGCGTTTTGGGTTTTGGCGCGGACGGGCCCCTGTCGGCTTCCGTAGTCCATTTGCCCCCGGAGCCTGCCAGACCCCCGGCTCTAGGAGGCTGCCCAGCGGCGCTGCCAACAGCCCCCAGGTGCTGGCTAGCCACAGTGGCCGGCCACGGGGGGAGCACACACACCTGCGGGTGTCCCCAGGCCGCACACACGGACTGCCCCGCGCCTCCCTGGGTTGCAAATACGCCGCCCGGGAAACCCCGCCCGCCCTAGGGTCTTGGGGGGGGCCGATGCACGGTGGGTGAGTGGGGAGGGCTGCTGCTGGCACACACCCACTCCTGAAGCCCACTGGCGTACGGTCCAAGGGCGAGGAGCTCGGAGCTCGGGCATGGGCTGTCCCAGCAGGGCCTCCCGGGAGGGTGGACCGATAACGCCCGCGGGCCCTCCAGTGTCGCTAAAGGCCCGGGGGGCCTAGCCCACTTGCGTCCCCCAGCGCCTGCTGGGTTCCGGTCACCACCCTTGGGCCGGGATGAGGTGCCACCTTGTGCGTGGAAGCCCCGCCCACAGGCAAGAAGCCCCCGAGGCCCGCGGGCGCGCCCGACCCTGCAGCCCCGCTGCAGCCCCAGGGAACGGGATGTCTGCGTGGGCAGCCCCCACTGCCCAAGCCTCCGCTGCCAGTTCCCCGAAGGGCTGGTGGCGGCTGCGCCTCAGAAGCCAGCCTCCCTCCCTCCCTCCCTCCTTCCCTGCCTCCCTCTGGTCGGGCACTGCAAGCCACACAGCCACTTGTGTCCCCTGTGTCCCTGGAGGCCGCAGCGCGTTTTGGGTTTTGGCGCGGACGGGCCCCTGTCGGCTTCCGTAGTCCATTTGCCCCCGGAGCCTGCCAGACCCCTGGCTCTAGGAGGCTGCCCATGCGGCGCTGCCAACAGCCCCCAGGTGCTGGCTAGCCGCAGCGGCCGGCCACGTGGGGAGCACACACACCTGCGGGTGTTCCCGGGGCCGCACACACGGACTGCCCCGCGCCTCTCCGGGTTGCAAATGAGCCCTCCGGGAATCCTACCTCCCCCTAGGGATTTTTTTGGCAAGGCTGACCCAGAATGGGTGGGTGGGGAGGGGTGCTGCTGGCACACACCCATTCCTGAAGCCCACTGGGGCAGTCTAAAGGCGATGAGCTCAGAGCTCGGTCAGGGCTGTCCCAGCAGGGCTTCCTGAGGGTGGAAAGACACGCCCGCGGGCAATCAGGTGTTGCCTGCAGGCCCCGGGGGGGGCCTTGCTGAGTCCCCGAGAGCCTCCTGGGCTCCTGCCACCACCCTTGGGCCGGGATGAGGTGCCACCTTGTGCGTAGAAGCCCTGCACACAGGCAAGAAGCCCCCCAGGCCCGCGGGCGCGCCCGACCCTGGAGCCCCCTGGCCGGCTGCAGCCACAGGGAACCGGGGTTCTGAGTTGGCAGGCCCCATTCCCGAAGCACCCACGGGCAGTTCCCCGAAGGGCTGACACCTGCTGCGCCTCAGCAGCCAGACAACCTCCCTCCCTCTGGTCGGGCACTGCAAGCCACACAGCCACTTGTGTCCCCTGTGTCCCTGGAGGCCGCAGCGCGTTTTGGGTTTTGGCGCGGATGGGCCCTCCTCAGCTTCCATCTTCTACTGCTATCCCAGGCCATAGCTGAGAGCTGGATTGGAAGAGGAACAGCCAGGACTAGAATTAGTGCCCATATGGGATACCGGCACTTCAGGCCAGGGCTTTAACCTGCTGTACCACGGCGCCAGCTCCTCGATTCTTCTGTAAGTTTCCACTAGAACCATGTAAATCATCTTGAACTATGACAATAAAAAAAATTGAAGCCAATGTGCATTCAGCTCAGATGGCTTTAAATCTTGCAGCCATGATCAGTTTGTCCTGATTCTGAATTATATTTCTTTATGCTTTTCCAACCTAACTAAATCTTATAAACATCTTAAAATACAATGTAGGCCGGAACCGCAGCTCACTAGGGTAATCCTCTGCCTGCGGTGCTGGTACCCTGGGTTCTAGTCCCGGTTGGGGTGCCAGATTCTGGCCCACTTGCTCCTCTTTCAGTCCAGCTCTCTGCTGTGGCCTGGGAAGGCAGTGGAGGATGGCCCAAGTCCTTGGGCCCCGCACATGTATGGGAGACCAGCAGGAAGTATCTGGCTCCTGGTTTCGGATTGGCACAGCGTGCCAGCCGTAGCGAGCATTTGGGGGGTAAACCAATGGAAGAAAAACCTTTCTCTCTCTCTCTCTGCCTGTTTCTAACTCTGCCTGTCAAAAATAAATACAATGTGAAAGAAGCTGAGGAATAAACAACTTACTGGCAACATATTCTTTTTTGTTGGTCTTGGGTACATGAAGATTTCTCCAGGATCTTATCTGCAAGAGAAATTATTCAGAGAATGTGGTGAGACAAATAGTCTAGATTCTCCCTAGATTCCATTGTGCTAGCAAGATCATGAAGGAACGGCATAGAGACAAATGGGCATATTAGCTGGGCAACAGAAATAAAGTACCCGCCCTATGGGGGAATATAGGCTTTACACATGGGAAGAGCAGCAAGGCCCTGAAAGAGCACACACAACTCTACCAATCCCTCAGGTTAAACAGAAACTATTGTTAGGCTAATTAAAATATTCATTTGTTACCAATTCTGTAAAAAAAAAAAAAATAATCAGTGCCAGGGCCATCACTGTGGGGTAGTGGGTAAAGCTTCCTGCTGCAGTGTGGGCGTCTCACATGGACACCAAATTGAGTCCTACCTGCTCCACTTCTGAGCTAGCTCTCTGCTATGGACTGGGAAAGCAGTGGATGAAAACCCAAGTCCTGGGACCAGCACTGTGGCACACTGGGTTAGTCTTCCACCTGCAGGACTGGCATCCCACATGGGCACTGGTTCTAGTCCCAGTTGCTTCTCTTCCAGTACAGCTCTCTGCTGTGGCCCGGGAGGGCAGTGGAGAACGGCCCCGGTGCTTGGGCTCCTGCACCCATGTGGGAGACCAGAAAGGGTCACCTGGCTCCTGTCTTCAGGTTGGCGCAGCTCCAGCTATGGTGGCCATTTGCAGGGTGAACCAATGGAAGGAAGACCTTTCTCTTTGTCTCTCTCTCTCTCACGGTCTATAACCCTTCTGTGGTGACTGTTCCTCGCCACTGCCGGAGAATTAGGCAGGCTGCCCACAGCTTGCCTTAACCGAGGAGGGGAAAGTGCGCCACCTGCCACTCAGCCTTCCCCAAACCCAGGGGACAATCAGGCGCGGTGTGGAGCCCAGTCGAAGCAGGGTCTCACTTTATTGTAAAAGAGAGGTTGTATAGGCTGGCGCCGTGGCTTAACAGGCTAATTCTCCACCTTGTGGCGCCGGCACACCGGCTTCTATTCCCGGTTGCCCCTCTTCCAGGCCAGCTCTCTGCTATGGCCCGGGAAGGCAGTGGAGGATGGCCCAAGTCCTTGGGCCCTGCACCCACATGGGAGACCAGGAGAAGCACCTGGCTCCTGGCTTCGGATCAGAGAGATGTGCTGGCCGCAGTGGCCACTGGAGGGTGAACCAACGGCAAAAAGGAAGACCTTTCTTTCTCTCTCTCTCTCTCTCTCTCTCTCACTACCCACTCTGCCTGTCAAAAAAAAGAGAGGTGGTGTATATAGCTGAGGTACAGGTTGGATGGTACAGAGTGGATGAGGGGATGTGGGCAAGGGGTGGGGTGTTGTGATGCAAAAGGGTCTTAGCAACTCCTATTGTACCACCTTAATGATCCTTAGGGAGAAGCACCCTGGGGCTGGGGTGTTTGCTACCAGGGAATTGAAACTTAAAGACAGGTTTTCAAATTTGAGGCAGGCTCAGGAAGTTCCTCTAGGCCTTTCCGGATTCAGCTTCCCCCACACCCTACCTGTCAAATGAGGGGAGGGGAGGGGGAGGGGAGGGGAGAGGAGGAGAGGGGAGAGAAGACCCAAGTCCTTGGGTCCCTTGCACCAACATGGGAGATTTGGAAAAAATCTCCAGGCTCCTGGCTTCAGATTGGCCCAGCCTCAGCCAATGAGGCCATTTGGGGAGTGATCAGCAGATGTAAAACCATCTCTCTTTCTGCCTCTGCCTCTCTGTAACAGCCTTTGAAATAAATAAATAAATAAACCATAAAAAAAGTCACTGCCTAAATAATTTATACTATTCATCAGGATTGTCCAATATTTAATTAGCAGTACACCAAAAAGAAACCTGTTTTCATTAGTATCTATATTACACAGAAAATTACTCAGGCAATACTAACTGTTTTCCTTGCAGCATCTCTCGTTTTTATGTATCTAAAATTCCATTAAAGTATACAGCTTAAAGTTAGTTTTTGGCCACAATTATATATATAGGAAAAATCGACATAATATATCTATTACAGCTTTCTTTAACTGTTCAATGACACTCCTCTCTGTATACAAACCTTGATAGAATTCTTCTCCACAGGGACCCCTGACATTTTCCAGCTCACTTTTGTTCTAGCCCATGAGACAACAGTCAATAGGATACCAACATAATTTGAAAAGTATTTTGCCTTTGGGAGTTTGCCTTCTTGTACAGTAATCATGTGGAGCAGCCTGAGACTTGCCTGTTGGACACATGGGGCCTAGGTCACAGGCTGCACAAACCAGACATTGGAAGCGTAGGCATCATGATACACTAGGTTAAGCTACTTCTCTGGACATACCACATTTATATCAGAGTGCTTGGTGTGTCTCCTGGCTATTTCAGACCTCCAAACCAACTTACTTCAAGTATTTTTTTAAGTTATTTTTTAAAGTTTTAGTTATTTATTTGAAATGCATAGTTACAGAGACACAGAGACAGAGAGAGAGGTCTTCCATTTGCTGGTTCACTCCCCAGGTGGCTGCAATGGCTAGAGCTACACTGATCCAAAACCAGGAGCCAGGGGCTTCTTCCAGGTCTCCCTCCCACACAGGCACAAGGGCCCAAGGCCATGGGCCATCTTCTACTTTCTCAGGCCATAACAGAGAGCTGGATTGGAAGCGGGCAGCCAGAATCAATCTGATGCCCATATGGATTGCTGGCAATGCAGGTGGTGACTTTACTCATGACACCAACAGCACCGGCACCACAAGTGTTCTTTTGAGTCAACAGGTCATGGTGCAAAACCTTGGATTTTTGCCATCTGCATGGAAACCCACATGGAGTCCCTGCATCCTGCCTTTCATAGATAGCACCCTGGCTGTTGTGGGCTTTTGCAGAGTGATCAGGCAGCCTTGGTTGGCAGTGTTCATATTTTTAAATATTTCACTTTTCTAGATTTTTGAGTCCGTATTCTGAGTCCTATTGCTTCTTTATTACCAAGAATTCCAAGACCTAACTCAGCATGGGTGCTATGGATAGCATAATGTGAGAGTTAAGATGAGGTGAGAGAACTCCCAGCATTGTATCTAGTTAGCATACCTTAGAAATAGTGGCAGTCTGTAGAAGTTACAAATCTACCTACCAGAGTGGTGGGACATTTAGGGGATTTTAATGATTTCCCAAAATTTATTACAAGGAAAAATGGTAACATGGTTAAGGGCTTGCTTCCCATGATTCCTAACCATCTTCATCTTCCTGCACTACACACCCTCACCCATCACTCCCATCCATCCATGATCCATACCCACCCTGCCATGGCTTGCCTGGGCCACAGCTGGGTGCCCAGCCATGGCTGTGGGAGGGAGCTCCAATAGGAGAATAGCAGCTGTCCTAGGCACCTGATCACAGCTGGGGGAGGGACATGGATAGCAGAGCACCACCACTCCAGTGGGCCCGGTGGGTGCTTGCCTGTGCTAAGGGTGGAGACTAAGCCCCGACCTCCCTGTCCCCAGTTTTGGGCTTGCCAGAGTACACCTGTGAAATGCATGTCAGTAGAGAATTGTGGTTACCAACGAGTGAGGGGAGAAATGGTGGGGTAAGGACAAAGGAGATACATTGGTCATGGGGCACAAAGTTTCCAGTAGACAGGAGAAATGAGTCTACAGCTGTACTGCAAAGCATGGAAACTACAATGCTGTATTTCATATTTCAGCTTGTTAAGAGAGGCTTTTGAAAGTACTCACCATACAGTATAGGAGGTGATGAATGAGTTATTCTGATTAGACAATTCCAGAATTAACACTCATCAAATGATTGCGTTGTATTCCACAGGTATCTATAGCTATTTCTCAGTTGAATAGTTTAAAAAGGCAAGATTGGCTGGCGCCATGGCTTAACAGGCTAATCCTCCGCCTTGCAGAGCTGGCACACCGGCTTCTAGTCCTGGTTGGGGCGCCGGATTCTGTCCCGGTTGCCCCTCTTCCAGGCCAGCTCTCTGCTATGGCCCAGGAAGGCAGTGGAGGATGGCCCAAGTCCTTGGGCCCTGCACCCGCATGGGAGACCAGGAGAAGCACCTGGCTCCTGGCTTCGGATCAGAGAGATGTGCTGGCTGCAGCGGCCATTGGAGGGTGAACCAACGGCAAAAAGGAAGACCTTTCT
The DNA here is from genome assembly GCF_033115175.1 of Lepus europaeus. Classification (NCBI taxonomy): domain Eukaryota; kingdom Metazoa; phylum Chordata; class Mammalia; order Lagomorpha; family Leporidae; genus Lepus; species Lepus europaeus. The sequence continues at coordinate 171,449 of NW_026909052.1, read as the reverse complement.
CTCTGTCTCTCCCTCTCTCACTATCCACACTGCTTGTCAAAAAAAAAAGAAAAGGCAAAAAGATTACCAGGCTACACTAAAAAAGCTAGGAACAATACAATGTGTATTAATATAAAGAGAAATGTTTAATGATTTCACAGTAGGACAAAAATGATTCTTGAAGATTTGTTAAATTGAAAGGCAGAGTTAGAGAGAAGAGATATAGATCTTCCATCCACTGGTTCACTCTCCAGATGGCCACAACAGACAGAGCTGTGCCAATCCAAAGCCAGGAAGCACAGGCTTATTCTGGGTCTCATATGTGGGTGCAGGTGTCCAAGTACTTGGGTCATCTTCTGCTGCTTTTCCAGGCACATTAGCCAGGAGCTGGATTGGAAATGGAGCAGCTGGGACTTGAACCTGGGCCTGTATGGGATGCCAGTGCTGTAAGCTGCAGTTTATCTTGGTTTAACACAGCAGTGCCCCCTCCAAAAAAAAAAAAAAAAAAAACAGGTCAGGGATACAAAGAGTTCAAAAGCTGAATGATGAAAACAATACATATAGAAGGGGCTGGGGCCACGGCTTAGAGGGTAAAGCCACCCTTCTGCAGTGTTGGAATTCCACAAGGGCACCACTTCAAGTCCCACCTCCAGTGCTGGCATCCCATATGGGCACCGGTTTGAATCCCGATTGCTCCACTTCCAATCTAGTTCTGTTATGCCCTGGAAAAGCAGTAGAAGATGGCCCAAGTCTTTGGGCCCCTGCTCCTATGTGGGGGACCTGGAAGAAGCTCCTGGCTCTGGGTCGGCAGAGCTCTAGCTGTTGCAGCCAACTAGGGAGTGAACCATTGGATAGAAGACCTCCCCCTCTCTCTCTCTCTCTGCTTCTCTGTGCGTAACTGACTTTTAAATAGAAAAATAAATCCTTAAAAAACAAATGTGTAACTGTTCATATAGATAGGCTCAAAGGGATCACATAAATAAGATCAAGTGTCTACTAATAACAATAGATAGAATTAAAAAGGAGAGAATGATCCAACATGGAAAGCAGGCCACACAGCAGACTCATAGAATGACACATGCCCTAAACAGCACAATGACATCAGCATCTAGCTAAAAATCCCATGAGAGCATTTTAGGCATGGAAATCCAAGACAGTGTAGAAAAAAGAAAATCTATACATAAATGATCTCTGTGAGTGAGACCCCAGTGGAAAGAAGAGGACATCAAAGGAGGTACCTTTTTCAGAAGGCTAGAGAGAACTTTCCGCTTTTCTTATGGCCCTGTCTACATCGTAACAGAGTTTGTGGACTCAAAAGGCTTCTATAGCTTTGGCAGCTCATGACAAGAGCCTCAGGTGATCACTGACATCATAAATAAAAGTGTCAATTGTTAAATCAACAATAGGAGTCACTGTGTACTTACTCCCTATGTAGGACCTCTGTCCTTAATGAGTTGTGCTATGAGAATTAACAGTAAAACTCATCTTCAAAAGTACTTTAGACATTGTGTGTCTCTGCAAACTGTTGAAATCTTTACTTAGTACAGAGTTGGCCTTCTGTATATAAAGATAATTACAAATGAATCTTTATGAAGAATGGGCTAGCAGAGGGAGTAGAAGGTGGGACAGGAGTGGGGGTGCGAGGGTGGGAAGGGGGGAAGAACTGCTATATTCCTAAAGGTGTACCTATGAAATGTGTATTCATTAAATAAAAGCTTTCTAAAAGAAAAAGAAAGAGCCAAGAATGGGCCAAGTACCTGGAGCCCTTTCTATCCATGGTACAAACCCGGCTTGAGTTCTAAGTGCTAGGCCTTAGGCGAGTGGAGTCCAGGTATTGTGGTAGCTGGAGAAAGTCAGTTGATGGGAGAGAGAAGCACAGGGATCTCCTTTTTGCTCTGTCTCTTAGTTCCTCAAATAAAAAAAAAATTAAAAATTTACATCCCTGGAAACCAAAACCAGAAAGATATTGAAGAATTCTTCAAACTTGTAGTAAATAAGAATCATATTCCTAAATGGACAGTGACTTATTGAAGAAACCACATGGGAAATTCAGATGTAAGATGATTAGAATCAAAGTACAACACAAATTAATGGAATAAATGCAAAGCAAGGCTTAGGAGGAAATAGCTGTAAAGATCTATATTTCATAGTAAGATATGAAATCAATTATCTACAATTCTACCTTAAGAAACCAAAAAGCAAAATCAGAGAAAACTGGAGCCAAAAAAGGCAGAAGAAACAAAGAGTGAAGTGGAGTAGGGTGGAGAAAGGAATGTGTGGTGCTCCCCACTTTGTGTAAAAGACACAGTGCTGTGCTTCTGGCACATAGCAAGGGATGCTTCTCCCACCAAGAGCCTACAGCCTCTGCACCATGATATCAAGCTACCCTACCCAAATCTTATTTTTCAAATTAAGAAATCTTGAAAAACACAGATGTAAATAATCAAGCCCTCTTATTATCCTAGGCTTCTAATGTAAACATTTTAACATTTCTTATTAACATTTTTAACATTTATTTATTTATTTTAAAGGCAGAGTTACAGAGAGAGAAAACAAAGAGACCTTCCATCTGTTGGTTCACTTCCCCAATGGCCACCACTACAGGGATGGGCCAGGCTGAAGCCACAGACAGAAGCTTCATCCTTGTCTCCTACAGGGGTACAGAGACCCAAGGACTTAGGCCATCCTCTCCTGCTTTCCCAGGTGCATTAGCTAGGAGATGGATCAGAATCGGGCCACCCGGAATCAGACCAGTGCCCATATGGGTTGCTACTGTCACTGGCAGCAGCTTAACCTGCTATGCCACAATGTCATAAAGGTAAGCGTTTCTAACTCAGGCCACAGTAAAGGAGGAGAAAATAGCTTACATGAGAGGACTAGAAATTTGAAAGCAGTCAATCAAATGGAAACAAAAAAAGCTGCACTTCAGAAGATGATTGAAAATGTTATTAGAGGTTGCCCTCATTGGGGCCTAAAATGTTAAATAAACCTCCCCCTTCAGTGCCGGCATCGCATATGGCCACTGATTCAAATCAAGTCCTGGCTGCTCCACTTCTGATCCAACTCTCTGGGGTGGTCTGGAAAAGCAGAAGATGGCTCAAGACCTTGGGCCTCTGCACCCATGTGAGAGACCCTGAAGAAGCTGCTGGCTACTGGTTTCGGATTGGCCCAGCTCAGGCCATTATGGCCATTTGGGGAGTGAACCAGTGGATGGAAAACCTCTCTACCCATGCCTCTCTGTAACACTGCTTTTCAAATAAATAAATAAATAAATCATTTTAAAAAATAGAATAATGTCTTAACTAAGACATTAAAAACCCACAAATTTCACCAGTTCATTGAGTCTCCTATAATTACTTTTTTCTCTTTTTTTTCTCTTTTGATCTCCATTAGCAGTTTCACGATTCTGTTTTATTTTTCAGAATTCTAGAAATTCATGGTTACCCCATTGATCTTCCATAAGAAACCCATATTTATAATAATTTTTAATGGTCTTATGAATATAAATCTTCCTGGAGAAGAACTAGAACTGTGAATGACAAAGACAAATCATCACAATTGAAATGTTTAAAGTAATTTAGCAATTTAGCAAAGGAGATGCCCACAGGATTTGAAAAAGCACAGCAGTATTTTACAAACCAGTTCATCATTTCGGGCAATGATAGCACTGGAGCAATTTCAAAATTCTTCTAAAGTACCCAAGGAACCCCCCTCCGCTTTTTGAAGAACAGCAGCTTGTTAGATTTCACCATTGGACTTCTCCATGTTACATAACCCCTGGGAAACTCACATCAATAGCATTTCTATATCAATGTAACAACTTGAAATTTATGATATTACAACTAGATAATACTTTTCAGGTAAAGGGAGCCTAATTAACCATCATCTCTGCAAGTTGAAAACTACATCTTTTGTTGATTCCCAGGGATCCACAAAGAAATCAAGGTCAAAGCAGTTTAGAACTTTGATTTTGAAAAAAATGTCAAAGATATCAAAAATTAAAAAATACTTGGTTAACATAGGATCTCTGATCATTTTATGAGACAATAATCATTCACTTATATAGAGTCAAATTATGTTTAAATATATTTATTACATATTAAGTATATTTAATATTTGATTAGTAGAAAGATACACTTAAAAGATATTAAAAATCAATTCTTAACATTCAGTTTTCTAAACCCAAAGATAGAAAATACATGAGATTATCTTGACAAAACACAAAATTTCTTTCCCTCATGTAATTAGCTACCAAAAGATGAAGAAAATCCTTTTGTACTGTGCTTCTTCTAATGGGAAGCTCCCCCAGATAACTTAGAAGTTAAACCTAGTGGAAAGATACCCCAACTTAGACATTGAAATAGTATGTGTGCAGGCTGTAAGCATTCAACCTTATAAAAGAATGAGAACACTTAGAAACAAGTACACCTGAGGCCAGTGCTGTGGCACTGCAGGTAAAGCCACCACCTGCAGTGCCTGACTCCCATAGGACTGCTCTACTTCTGATCCAGCTCTCTGCTATGGCCTGGAAAAGCAGTAGATGGCCCGAGTACTTAGCCTCTCTGCACTAGTGTTGGAGACCCAAAAGATGTTCCTGGCTCCTGGCTTCAGACTGGCAGAACTCCAGCCATTGCAGCCTTTTGGGGAGTGAACCAGCACTCTCTCTGCCTCTCTGTAACTCTGCCTTTCAAATGAATATATAAATCTTTAACAAAAAAGACAATACCATATCTTAGAAACAAAAGCATAAAACTCCATAGAACAGTTTAAATACATCTAGAAAAGTCAAGTATAGGGGCCAGTGTTGTGGCATGTTGTGTAAAGCCAGCCCCTGTGACACAGGCATCCCATCCTACATGGGCACTTGTTCCAGTCCTGACTATTCCATTTCAGATCCAGATCCCTGCTAATGTGCCAAGGAAGATAATGAAAAATGGCCAAGTCCTTGGGCCCCTGCCACTCAGGTGTGAGACCCAGAAGAAGCTCCTGGCCATTGTGGCTCAGCTCCAGCCATTGTGGCCATCTGGGGAATGAACCAGTAGACCAAAGATCTCTGTCTCTTCTCTCCCTCTGTGAACTCTGGCTTACAAATGAAAAAATCGTTAACAAAAAAAATTAGGTACTCTTAGTATCCTAGTCTCTAAGATAAAAATTTCTCTTTAAGATTAATTAATTTCAAAGGTAGAGTTACAGAGAGAGAGAGAAAGATCTTCCATCTGCTAGTTCATTAGCCAAATGGCCACTACAACCAGAACTGGGCCCGGCAGAAGCCACTGCCAGGAGACTCATCCAGGTCTCCCACGTGGGTGCAGGGTCCCAAAGATTTGGGCCATCCTCTCCTGTGTGCCAGGTGGATTAGCTAGGAGATGAATCAGAAGTGGGCCACGAGGAATCAAACCAGTGCCCATATGGGTTGCTGCCATCACAGGCAGCATCTTAACCTGCTGTGCCACAATGTCAGCTGTAAGGACAAGCATTTTTAATGACAGGCCATAACTAAACAATAAAGGAGGAGAAAATAGCTTATAAGAGATGGCTAGTTGTTGGGAAGGAGTCAATCAAATGGAAATTTTAAAAAATTACAGTTGAGGAGATAGAGGGGCCAGGCACTGTAGCGTAGTAGGCTAATCCTAGAAAAGCAGTTGGTGGCTCACTTGGTTAACACTCCACCTGCAGTGCTGGCAACCCGTATGGGTGCTGGGTATAGTCTCAGTTGCTCCTCTTCCAGTCCAGCTCTCTTCTGTGGCCCAGGAAGGCAGTGGAGGATGCCCCAAGTGCACGGACCCCTGCACCCACATGGGAGACCTGGGAGACAGGGAGGAAGCACCTGGCTCCTGGCTTCAGATCCACACAGCAACAGCCGTAGCAGCCATTTGGGGGTGAAGCAATGGAAGGAAGACCTTTCTGTCTCTCTCACTGTCTAACTCTGTCAAATAAATAAAAACAATAAAAAACAAGAAGATGCAGTTGACTAGATGGTTGAAAATGTTATTTAGAGGGGCATTGTAGGCTAATCTTAGGAAAGCAGTGCAAGATGTGCTTGAGCTTGGGGGATCTGCAAGAAGCTCCTGGCTCCTGTTCTGGATTGGCTCAGCTCCAGCCATTGTGGGTATTTGAAGAGTGAACTAGTAGATGGAAGACATTTCACTCTACCTCTCCCTCTCTTTCTCTCTCTCAAAATTTTTTAAAGTTATTAGACTGGGGCAGGCACTGTGGCATAGAAGGCTAAGCCTCCACCTCAGTGCCAGCACCTCATGTGGGTACCAGCTCAGCTGAACCCCAGCAGCTCAACTTCCAATCCAGCTCTTTACTAATGCACCTGGGCAAAGCAGAGAAATGTGGTACTTGAGCCCCTGAACCTGTATGGGAGACCCAGAAGAAGCTCCTGGCTCCTGCCTGACCCAACCCCCAGTCATTTGGGTAGTGTCATTGGATGGAAGATCTCTTTCTTTCCCTCTTTCTCTCTTTGTATCTCTGCCTTTCAAATAAATAAATGTGTTGTAGAAAGTTATTCGACTTTAAAATCAAATATGAAAAACCTCTTGCAAAAAATTATCATTAATATTTATATTTTTGTAAAAAAATTACTAACTTAATATAGGGTATAAATCCTGATTTTATTTATTTGAAAGAATTCCAAAAAAGACAATGAGAAAGTGATCATCGGGATCACTTCCCAACTGATTGCAGCCAGAGCTGGGACAGATTGAAGAAGCCGGAAGCCAGGGAAATCCATGTGGTTCTCCCACATGTGTGGCAGGGGTCCCAGCACTTGGGCCATCTTCTGCTATCCCAGGCACATTCACAGGGTGCTAGATTAGAAGTGCAGCAGTCTGGACTCAAAGAAGCACTCTTAAGGGGTGCAGGTATGATAGACTGCACTTAACCTACGATGCTGGCTGAACCTTGAACATTTTTAATGTCAGGGCTGGAATTGTGATGTTGTGGGTAAGGCCACCACCTGTGATGCTGGCATCCATATGGTCACATGTCACAGCTGCTCTACTTCAGATCAAGCTCCCTGCTAATGGCCTGGGAAGAGCAGAGGAAAATGGCACAAGTGTTTAGGCCCCTGCTACTGATGTAGGAGGCCTGAATGGAGCTCCAGGCTCCTGCCTTCAGTCTGGCCCAGTGCTTGTTTGCTGCAGAGATCTGGGATTGAACCAGTAGGTTGACGATGTCTGTCCCACTCTCTAACTCAGCCTTTCAAATACATAAATAAAACTTTAAACAATTCTAAAGTTTGGTAAGTTCATTTAGAATTCTTTTTATTGGGGCCAGCACTGTGGCATAGTAGGTTAAACCTCCACCTGCAGTGCTGGCATTTCATAAGAGCACTGGTTCAAAATGCCCTAGAAAAGCAGTGGAGGATGGCACAAATCCTTTGGCCACTGCACCCATGTGGGAGACTTGGATGAGGGTCCTGGCTCTTGGCTTCAGATCAGCAAGATCCAGCCATTGTAGCCCTCTGGGGAGGGAACCTGTGGATGGAGGACCTCTCTCTCTCTTTCTCTCTCTCTCTCTGGGGAGGGAACCTGTGGATGGAGGACCTCTCTCTCTCTCTCTCTGGGGAGGGAACCTGTGGATGGAGGACCTCTCTCTCTCTTTCTCTCTCTTTCTCTGGGGAGGGAACCTGTGGATGGAGGACCCCTCTCTCTCTCTCTCTGGGGAGGGAACCTGTGGATGGAGGACCCCTCTCTCTCTCTCTCTGGGGAGGGAACCTGTGGATGGAGGACCTCTCTCTCTCTCTCTCTGGGGAGGGAACCTGTGGATGGAGGACCTCTCTCTCTCTTTCTCTCTCTTTCTCTGGGGAGGGAACCTGTGGATGGAGGACCCCTCTCTCTCTCTCTCTGGGGAGGGAACCTGTGGATGGAGGACCCCTCTCTCTCTCTCTCTCTGGGGAGGGAACCTGTGGATGGAGGACCTCTCTCTCTCTCTCTCTGGGGAGGGAACCTGTGGATGGAGGACCTCTCTCTCTCTCTCTCTGGGGAGGGAACCTGTGGATGGAGGACCTCTCTCTCTCTCTCTCTCTCTCTCTCTCTCTGTTATTCTGCTTTGCAAATACTTAAATAAATCTTAAAAAAATATTTCTTATCCTTGATAACTTGATTTTTTTTTACTTTGAACTTTTATTTGGCAAAGCAACACTGCATAAACTGTGCAGTAACAAATGACAGTTTACACAGAATGTTAAATTCATATACATTATCAGCAGCAAATTAGAAATAAACAAAAAACCACTAAGCTACAAATCCCCTATCACTTTTAGAGAGAAAGAACAAACTCTGTCAGTTGTGTCCAACTTGAACAGCAGTGTCTACAGGACATCACCTGCCATCTTAAGTTTCAGGATTTACAGATGCCTAGTTGGAAGGTAACAAAGCAGTTGACTGTATCTACAACACGCTATTCTGTGACACCACCTCAAAAGCTTTAAAAAGAAAGGTCATCTCTACTTTCTTAGTAGCATCTAACAGATATCCAAATACCAAGAAGCTTAACTTGTGCATGGTGGTGTTATCTGATACACAGAAGAAACTCAGAAATTCAGGTAATTCAGAATATCAGTAAATGGTTTTTGCTATACAAAATGTGAAAACGAAAAGGGAAGGAAGATGGTTTTATTATGGTTACTCCTTTTTAAAACTCCCAAAGAAAAATGAATAAAAGTTCTAATCAATTAAATAGAATTACTTCTTGCTGTTAGTAACCTCAGTTAACCCTATTGTTCCACAGTTGAAACCTGAAAAATTTACTTGAGCATTTTTAAATTGGAAAGCAACTCTAGTCCCAGTAATGGTACTGGACACCAACATACATAAAGATAACTATATCCTCATTACAGACTCAGTGGGCACTCTGCTCAGAAAACACCTTTAATTGCATTAATTCTTGTTCCTCACAGTCAATTTCAAAAGAGGCATCTGTGGAAATTTACAATAGGTTTGTAAGAGATCAAGGAGCCAGGAAAGTGAGGGTTTAGTTCAGGTAGGAGAGGGGAAAAGTCTGGGAACTAGGGTAGTATCCATACCACTCAGAGAGCAGGCCAAAACCACATGCAGCAAGCACTTTGAGCTGCTCTCCACCGCTTATCACCAGCAGCAAAGCAGAGGCAGAGAGCGTTATTTAAGAAAGAGAGGAAAATGTGGGATCATACTGAGCACCAGGACCCAGCTACATGGAGGAGTATCTAGGCCTGGAAGCCTAGGGCGCGGGGCTACAGCAAGCCTCCTCCTGGCAAGAGGTCAGGGGAAAGAGAAGGGCCAGACACATCATGTCCTAGGAGTTTAACCCACTTCCAAAGGGGAGTGGTTAATTAACCTGATTGGCTGGTTGGCAGGCACCCAGGTGTGGCCAGGTAGGGGGATGAGGTCACACAGGGGCGTGGCAAAGGCATGGTCTTCCAGCTCACAAACCTAATCAATTTTAAGCTGTATGCCTGCCTGCTTCAACTCTGACTTTCGAATGAAATAAATATTTTAAAAATCCACTTACCAGCCACCTTCTCTTAACTTTAACACATACACAGGCCATGCAGTATGACAACGGAACACCACTTTCTTCTTAGAAATAGGATGGTAACTGTAAGCTGCTCAATCAGCCACAACGCAACTCAAGGTGCTTTTGGATGGAAATTAAATTGAACCACTCGTATTTCACCACATGAGTACTCTTCCAAACCATATCCAAATCTTCCTCACAGAGGGGCTGAGGCAAAAATCTTGGAATCTTGTCTCCCACATGAAGCAGGCAAGCATACAGGTAAAGATAGATTAGGTTTGTGAGCTGGAAGACCACACCTCTGCCACGCCCCTGTGTGGCCTCAGGCCCCTACCTGATGCCTTTGCCATGCCCCTGTGTGGCCTCATTCCCCTACCTGCCCACACCTGGGTGCCCACCAGCCAAGCAGGTTAATATACCACTCCCCTTTGGAAGTGGGTTAAAAGCCCAATGCATCTTTCTCACTAAATAAAAGCTTAAAACGTGCCATGCTGCCTCGTTTATCTGTACTGGTATTTAGAATTCTTCTCTATATATTAGGCAAGAACCCTCTTGGGCTTATTAATATTGGGGATTTAGTAATAAGCCTGTGGTGAAATCGTATGGCACCCCAAATTCCGGTAGTACACGTGGCACCCCGGATAGCATTTCTAGGGAACTTTAAGGGGGGGCTACAATTTAGTGTGGATTTTATGGGGTCTTCTGCAGTTTCACACAAACCAGTACCACAAAAAATGACCTAAGCCAGGTCCCAATTCCATAAACCCAAAGAGCAGAGACAGAAATTTCAGTCTCAGAGCTGTTGACTCCGTACACAAATGGAAGCCATTGTGCTAATAGGTAGCTAATGCGCAGCAGGAAGAGAAAGGACAGCTGCTGGATGTCCCCAGAGTCCCAACCACCACATTAGCTCACAAGCTGCTCTGGGGATGGAGTACAAGTGGCCACTGCCCTCTTTACCAGCGTGAGAGGGTCAGGCCACTTGAAGAATATACCCTAGACCTCTGGGCTAGCTCACCAATGTGGTTACCGAGGGAATGAATAGTCCAGCTCTTGATGCTGAATAGTCCAGCTCTTGATGCTCGCCGCTTCAATTCGCCAAAGATGAGGCATGGCCAGAGGTAAAGGTTTATTGCAGGAAGGCAGCAGCAGCCTTGGGGAAAGAAAAAGAAGTTTCTCTCAATCCAAACAGGTGCTTTTCTACCAAACCACCCAGTACAGAGGATTTTTTAAAGAGACAGTGTGGGCCAGGACCATGGCTCAACAGGCTAATCCTCCTCCTAGCGGTGCCAGCACACTGGGTTCTAGTCCCGGTCGGGGCGCCGGATTCTGTCCCGGTTGCACCTCTTCCAAGCCAGCTTTCTGCTGTGGCCAGGGAGTGCAGTGGAGGATGGCCCAAGTGCTTTGGCCCTGCACCCCATGGGAGACCAGGAGAAGCACCTGGCTCCTGCCTTCGGATCAGCATGGTGTGCTGGCCACAGCACGCCAGCTGCAGCGGCCATTGGAGGATGAACCAATGGCAAAGGAAGACCTTTCTGTCTCTCTCTCTCACTGTCCACTCTGCCTGTCAAAATAAATAAATAAATAAAGAGACAGGGTAATTGGAGGGTGAGGATTCAAAGGAAACAATCAGTCTATTCACTTGACAATTATGCAGATTTTCAGGCTTTGTTCTGAGGCACATCCCACCACCCAGTCAGAGGAGTCCTGGGTGTAACCCCAGGGGCTTTCTGCCTCAGTTGGGGGAGGGGGGAAGGGTTCTTTGTCAGTTGGGGCAACAGCCTGCCATTCCTAATCATCTCCTTTTTTCAGTGGGCTTTTGAAATTCTTATGCAAATATTATTCACTAGATTACAGCAACAGCAAGTGTCTTCATTAAGGTAAACATTTGAAAAGGAAAAATGCATTTATTGTGGTTACAGGAGTACCATTCTGTTGGAGGAGGGTATATGAGGGCTTATAAAGAGGTTATAAGGCAGGGGGTGGCTGGTGTAAGGACTAGATGACCTAATGAGGAGTCCTTTTAAGAGTGGGCAAGACCTGTCTACTAGCAAGACAGTGAGTTTCTAGTTTTTTGTTTTTTGTTTTTTTTTTTTTTTTTTGACAGGCAGAGTGGACAGTGAGAGAAAGAGACAGAGAAAGGTCTTCCTTGGCTGTTGGTTCACCCTCCAATGGCCGCCGCGGCCGGCGCACTGTGCTGATCTGAAGGCAGGAGCCAGGTGCTTCTCCTGGTCTCCCATGTGGGTGCAGGGCCCAAGCACTTGGGGCCATCCTCCACTTCACTCCCTGGCCACAGCAGAAAGCTGGCCTGGAAAAGGGGCAACCGGGACAGAATCCAGTGCCCCGACCGGGACTAGAACCCGGTGTGCTGGCGCCACAAGGCAGAGGATTAGCGTGTTGAGCCAAGGGGCCAGCCCAGTGAGTTTCTAGTTTTATCATGAGAATAGAAGGGAAGTTAACAATCCCACCCTTCTAACCTAGTTTTACCAAGAGAATTTGCCTATTGCATAGTTCCCAAGATTTTTGGTTTTAACAAGAGCAGGCTAGACAAGATTATGATTCTGTCCTTCTGATGAGATTGTTAGCTGTTATTATTCTGCTCATCCATATCGTGGTTAAAAAACTTCACTCCATTTTTCAGGTGTCCCTCTTTGGAGACCCCCTAGTGGCTGCTGTGGCAAGAGCTTTCTCATGTAAATAAATCTTGCTTTGCTCACTGCCTGTCCACATGGAAATTCCTTGTGAGACAGGCACCCCAGGCACCTTCCTTCATCACCATTTTCCCCCATTAATTTGGTGTGGTGATTCATGGCAGAGTTGCCAGTCTCTGGTTTCAGATGTCATGGCTTGTCGCTAGATCAATGACAGTGCTTAAGTTCTCTGATTCCTCCTGGTGGTCCTCAAACCTTCCAGCACCTGTGTCCTTCAGCTCTATCTCAGCCTAACAGAGACCTGGGGCTCCCTTGCTCTCTTAAAAACCTGCTGTAAATGTGCACACATGCCCCTATGAAGTTGATTATGAGGAGGACTTAATAATAACTCGGATTTCTAAGGGTTGGGTGTCTACTTCTCACTGTTTCTACACACACACACACACACACACACGCCACTCATGAACAAAATATTTCCCAGGTGCAAAATTAGGTAACGTTATTAGACTCAGTATCCTCCTTTGCACCAAGCAAACAGGTTTCTCCTGGTGTGCCTTTATTGGAGGGGCAGGGTTTTGTAGTGTAAAGTGCTGGGCTGCTTTCCCAGGCCTGCCTCTAAGGCTGCTGCATTCCTTCTGCAGAGCACATGTTTTGTTTCCCATGGCTGCTTTCACACACATAGGCTAATTTCTATTTTCCTGTCTAAAAATAGTATTAAGAGCATGAAAGTCTTTTTTTTTTATTTGTTTGACAGATAGAGTTAGTGAGAAAGACAGAGAGAAAGGTCTTCCTTCTGTTGGTTCACCCCCCCCAAATGGCCACTATGGCAGAAGCTACACCGATCCAAAGCTAGGAGCCTGGTGCTTCCTCCTGGTCTCCCATGTGGGTGTGGGGGCCCAAGCACCTGGACCATCCTCCATTGCCTTCCTGGGACACAGCAGAGAGCTGGACTGGAAGAGGAGCTACCTGGACTAGAACCCAACACCCATATGAGATGCCCGCAGATGGAGGATTAGCCAAGTGAGCCATGGCACCGGCCCCATGAAAACCTTGAATAGAAGAATACCCTTAGAAACAAAAGCTGAAGGAATTGTCTGATTACATGAAAAAACTTAAACACATTAAGAAAAGACAGAAGAATCAAGTATCCTATGACCTTAGGCTTCTAAGATAAACAGTTTGAATGTCAGGTCACAGGAGTCAGAACTAAGGAGGAAGAAATACCTTACAGGAGATGCCTAGAAATTTGAAAAGAAAATCACCAATTAAGTAGAAACTACTAAAAGGAGAAACTGCATTAAAAATAGATTTCAAAATGAAACAGCAAGATTATTACAAATATGTATGTTACTGGAGGGAAGGCCATGGAAACTGTGGGTTCTTATCTTCAGGCAAGAAAGAATTCAGGTGTGAGACAGAGGGCAGAGTGCTAAGGCTTTGTTGGGGACAGGGCATCCATCAGGATGGAAGGGACAGAAAGAGCGCCCAGTCGCTCAGACTGGGGAGAGTGAGGTTATGAAGTAGCACCTTGACAGTAGGGACTCCATTTTGGAGAACCTGAGACTCCATTCTGGGAAGGTGCCCCCCCACACCGTGAGACTCTGGTCTGAAACTATGATCTAAAACAGTTGAACAATAGCAGTCCACTACATCACACTTGGCAGAGCACAGAAACCCCCTACCATGATCGCTCAAGCTTGAAAGTGAGTAGGCTACACCTGGGTTAATAATAAAAATGTAATTTGTCTATGTCCTACATATGATTAAACCAATACCTGGATTAATGTCAAGATTATAATTAAAATTCTTAAGATTGTAACTGGTATTGTCAAGATTATAATTGATACTAGTTTTGCATAGGTTTAAGTCAGCTTGACCCCAGTAACCATGTATTCCCCTCCGATCCTAGCAACCATGTATTCCCCTCCTGATTTTGCAGTTTTTGCCTTTATAAACCTTTATAAACCTTTATAAACCCTACTCTCCTCCCCACCACTTCTCTCATCCCCTCGAGCCCCATTCCTGTCCTGACTTCCTTGACTTTTCCTAACTACATTTCATCATCTCAGACACTCCTATTCCCAGAGCCCTGGATTGGGTCATGGTGGTAGTGCTTCTAAAGCTCCCCCTTTTCCCACTGGATATGCAATAATTGAGGGGGCATCCTGATGTGACCTCCTCCTCTTCCCTGCATAGGGCCATAGAGGCCAGGCCCCTACCTCAAGGCACTACCTCCCAACAGGCCGAGTTATTAGCCTTGGTTCAAGCCTTCACCTTAGCCAAAGGAAAGACAGTCAATCAATATATATACAGATTCCCGGTATGCCTATCATATCATGCACTCCAATGCCCAGATGTGGCAAGCCCGAGGGACCCCTATAATAAATGGCAAGCTGATTAAAGCTCTTCTTGATGCTGCCCAGTTGCCAACAAAAGCTGCTATTATTCACTGCAAAGGACACCAGAAAGGTAAACAATCCCTATCTGAAGCTAATAACAAGGCTGATCTGACAGCTAACACAGCGACCCTGAAGGAAGAAAAGAAATCTAAAATCTGTCCCTTTAATACTAGAAACTGCTTCACTTGTTTTCCTTTGGCTCCTTTTGTTATGCTTTCTCTGAACTGCTTTCTCTGAATAAAGAACCAAGAAAGTAACCTTAGTGTGACCCTCCCCTGTTCTCTCCCCTGCCCGGTTTCACTTGATTAATGCAGATGTAACAAGGGCTTGTACAACAGACTGCTTGTACCTGCTTTGTGCTACTAAGGAGTTATGGTTTATATTATCCCAAGATTTGGATTGCCTGCTTCCATCAGTCAGACAGTGGACCAGAGTTTACCTCTAAAATTACTCAAATAGTATCTGCCTCCCTTCATAGCTCATGGCATTTTCACATTCCCTATCGTCCCCCCTCCTCAGGCAAAGTAGAATGGATGAATGGAATTTTAGAACAGGCTCTAACTAAACTCTCCACCCAGGTTTACTTGGACTGGGTAAAACTCCTCCCTTTGGCTCTGTTAAGAATCAGATCTCTTCCCAAGAAGTCCTTAATGCTTAGCCCATTTGAAATTCCCTATGGAAGGCCTGTCCTTCTGTTACCGGAGAAATTGCAGGGTTCTTGTCTTCAGGCAAGAAAGAATTCAGGTGTGAGACAGAGAGTAGTGGGAGGTAAAATAGCAAGGTTTATTAGGAAGGGACATCTGTCGGGACGGATGGGCACCTCTCCTGACAGAGCCTGAGAGTCGGGGGAGGAGGAAGGAGGGAGGTTCCATGTTGAGTGGAGAGATTACACATGACCAGGCCAGGCGGGCGGCTCAGCAAAGATGCAGAGAGCTGGGGGTTTTTAAGGAGATGGGTCTTGCTTCCCCACCTCTGCTCCTCTTGGAACAAAGGGCTTTTTGGATGTAAATAGAAAAACTTCTCTTGAAGGTCTGAAACAAAGGACTTTATGGATGCAAATGTTAGCAGACAGGAGGAAGCGAGCAGGGTGTTTGAGATGCAGATACTAGGCTGCACCTGGGAGATTGTGGAAGCTTGTCAGGCAGAAGGGGTGGGAACCGCCACCTGGCAGGTTATCAGGTAGAAGGGGGCAGGGCAGGATGCGAACTCTGGGCTGCCCCTGAAACATTGTCATGATGACTTTGAGATGCAGATGCATCTCATGCTGGACATAGATGTCTTCTCTTTAGGCCTGTTACACACACATAAGCTCATAACTGACTTCCTACCTAACACTTCCACCCAGCTTCCCTTCTCTACAGAGCACTGAAGCTATTCCTCCTCCTCTGGCTTTCTCTCTTCTTACTGAAATGTGCTCTGACTTAGGGATGTATACAGACACACACCTACCCAAACCACACTCTCTGCCTCCCGACTATATTCCTATCTTTCCACCTGGTGACTGGGTTTATCTAAAACAAAATGAGGCTGCTCTAAAAACAAAGTGGAGTGGGCCCTACCAGGTGATATTGACTACCCCCACCGCAGCCAAACTCAAAGGGCACCCTCCCTGGGTGCATTTTACTTCATTAAAACTAGTTACATCTCCCTCATAAGAGTCCACCCCCACAGGACCCACCTCGCTCAGGTCGACATACTAACACGATGCATTTACAAGGTAACTCTGCCTCATTTTGGCCATTGTTTCCACCATGGGCCATGGCTCTAGTGTCTCCTTTTGCCCTCATAATCATCGTGCTCCTATTTCTGCCATGCATAATTAATCCATTCCAAAGGTTCTTGCAGGAACAAATAACTGCTATATCTCAAGCCAACTCACAGGAGCAATGCAAGACTGCTCTTCTCCAATCAATCTGATCCCAAGTATAGGTCACTGCTCAAGTCCTGGCTCCATGGCTAAGCCCCCTCTCAGCAGGAAGTAGCCAGACAGAAATTGGCACCCCTCTCCTTATCTGTACTCAGAGTCAGGATTGATGGAACAATGACAGAAGCCTCAGGTATTCTCCCTCATTGCCCACAATAGGTAAACACTGGAATGTATTCCTTGTCCTCGAAACTCAACTGGATTTCATACCCTATTGCCTTCATACTCCACTCCTTACAGCCACCTGAAAGACCAGCTGCTCTCAACACCTTCAGGAACACCAGTTCCAGGAATTCCCCTCTGCCTGCTGGCCCCTACCCAAAATATAAAAAGGCCCAGCCCCTGGGGTTGGGGCCTTCTGTCCCGTGCTCCACTAGTGTGCATGTGGGCAGTTGATCACCCACCTCTACAGACTTATTTTCTCTGAATAAGTTCAGTCTGGCTGTAAATTTGTACACTGCCTCCTCTCTATTCTGCACCTCTTTCCCTAACATTTTGGTGTCCTGTGTGGGGAAGCAAAAATCTGCAACTCTTTTCCTAACAATTACCAATGCTCAATTTTGAGAAACTCATTTAGAAGTAATTTCCTTCTAATCTCAGCCAAAGTAATCTCACACAAAATTATCTGCTACAAATCTTCTGTAACATTCTTATATTACCTAAGTTATTTATTGTTTTGTACCTCCTTCTCCTTGCCAAACACCAGTTTTATTTCAGGTTAGACAAAGATCACTTGCTTCCTTTGTTATTCAAAACACATCTTGAGCACCAAGACACATTCTCATGTTTATAGATTCCTTAACATTTCTCTCCCCTATCTATTGGTTCCTTAATTTGCAATTTAAAGTGATCCTAAAAAGCCTCTAAAATAAGAACAAAGCATTTTAATAAAACATAAATTTCAAATTATTTTAAAGTAGTCAAATCCAAAAGTCCATTGTCTTTTACAACTTTTACAAGGCCAACAGTACAAAAGTTTGAAAACATTTCTTTTATGTTTACCAATTTATTATTAACAAGTACAGACTTTTTAAGAAACTAAAATATTGGACTAGCATGGTTATAATCTTGAGTCATGTTTTGCCAAAGAACAACTCGAGGAGTTAAATTTTACTTCAAACAGGAATTAATGAACATTGCATTATACCACTAACCTGTATCATTTTTTCGTGCCCAAATTGAACATTTATGACTGAGTATCCAAAAAAAGTAAGTATGACTTTTGCTTGACCAGCAAACCCAGGGACAAAACCCTGACAATATTTCAATTTGTATCTATCAACCAAGTTAAAACAACCTATCAGATGCTTACTTAGGTTGCATGAATCAAAAGATATTTTTGGCCGGCGCCACGGCTCACTAGGCTAATCCTCCACCTGTGGAACCCGCACACCAGGTTCTAGTCCCAGTCAGAGTGCCGCATTGGTTGCCTGTATTTTAACCAAGACAAACAAATTTTCACACAGTGACTCTTCCAAACAATATTTCCCTTGTGGAGGGACTGATCAGAGTCTTAGAATATCATCTCCCCAGGGCCGGGGCTGTGGTGCACTAGGCTAAAGCCTCTGCCTGAGGTGCCGACCTCCCATCTTAGAGCTGGTGTCCCATACGGGTGCCAGTTCTGTTCCCGGCTGCTCCTCTTCTGATGCAGCTCTCTGCTATGGCCTGAGAAAGCAGTCAAAAAATGGCCCAAGTCCTTGGCCTCTGCACCCATGTGGGAGACCTGGAAGAAGCTTCTGGCTTCAGATCAGCCCATCTCCGGCTGTTGCAACCATTTGAGAAGTGAACCAGTGGATGTAAGACCTTTCTCTTTGTCTCTCCCTCTCTCTGTAACTCTACCTCTCAAATAAATAAATAAAAATCTTAAAAAAAAAAAATCTACCACCAGTGGGTACTGGAACAAATGACCTAAGCCAGGTCCAAATGGCATGAAACCTAAATGTCAGAGAAAGAGGATTCCCAGTGAGTATCCTGTTTGATCTAGCCAGTCTTGGAGCCTCAACTGCCCAGCAAATACCATTTCTTTGTGTCAACAGATATTCAGAGGGAGCTGATGCCAAGGCAGGGAGAAAAGGGAGAGTCTCCCAGAAAGGATTCTTGGCCTCTGCTTGGGCTGTCTCTGAAATCCCTGCCCAGGGTCCGCTCATAACCAGCAGCCACAGGCTGAGAGCTGATGCAGGGAGACAGCCTCACACCCCTAGGAAGAGCTGTGCTAAGAGGACTGGCTTGTGGACTTGGTGACCTGCTTTCTAGCTGAGGGGAATTCTGTGATCCAGGAGGAGAAAGAAGGGACAGGGATCCCAAACTCACAGCTTCTCCCCCAATGCCGTGTATGTAGTCTGGATTCTCCCTGAGGACCCACGAACCCTAACCACACAATTTGGAAAAATACAGAGCTCTAGGCTGAGCCAAAGTCACCACATTCAGGAATGAAACAAGATATCCAGGGTCCCATGCCAGCTGCCATCCTGCAAGCCAGAAGCACCTGGCCCCCACACACTCACCTCATTCCAGATTCTGAGCTGCCCAGGCATCCTTCTGAGGGCTCTTGTACTGGGAGAAGTGCACAGAGAGGGAAGGGCTGAGCATCGTGGCACCTCCATGAGCATCAGACTGGAGAAGCTGTTTAGCAGCATACAGAAAGAGACCTCACTCCCATGAGTCTGATTGGACAGCTTGCTGAGCCAGTGAGCAGGCAGCACATCAGATGATGCAGCCAATCAGAGTCACACCTACCAGATTGCCCCGAGGGGTTGGGGGGAGGGGTGCAGTTCATCCAGGCTGTGGCTGGTGGGGGAAGTGAGGGTTGAGTCTTGGGCTCAGGTCTGGTGGTGCTCACGGGGGGCCTAGCTATCCTAAGAGCCAGGGCTGCTGTCACCTTCCTGCTGACCCAACCACACAAGATTGGAGACCCTCCCTCCACTGTCTGTGATCCTGCTGGGAGCTTAGGACCTGGAGCTTCCAATAACCTCCTTCACAAGGGATGCAAGTCACTCACAATTTACTGAATGTTGAGCTTTTCATCCTCTTCATGTTGTTGGCTTAATTTCCTTTTAGGTTTTCAATTTTTTTTTTATGATTAAAAAATATTTGCTGGCTCCACAGCTCACTAGGCCTGCAGCACTGGTACTCCGGGTTCTAGTCCCAGTTGGGGCACTGGTTCTGTCCTGGTTGCTCCTCTTCCTGTCCAGCTCTCTGCTGTGGCCCAGGAAGGCAGTGGAGGATGGCCCAAGTGCTTGGGCCCTACACCCACATGGGAGACCAGGAGGAGGCACCTGGCTCCTAGCTTCAGATCAGCACAGCACACTGGCTATGGTGGCCATTTGGGGGGTGAACCAATGGAAGGAAGACCTTTCTCTCTCTCTCTCTCACTAAGTCTGCCTGTCAAAAAAGAAAGAAAGAAAGAAAGAAAGAAAATATCTAAAGGTATTCTATAGAGGTTTTCTAGTCTGTATTGTGTCCTTTAAAATGGCTTTCTATTTTTTCCTGCTGCTCCATGGGAAGCCAGTTGACCTATATTGATCTTGTACTCACTCATATCACTTAATTCTCTTAGCTTAAATTTTGTTTTGCATTGCCTCTGTAGATTGTAGAGTGATCCACATATATTGAAAATTTTGTTGCTTAAAAATTGAATCTGGGGCTGGCACCGTGGTGCAGTGGGTTAATCCTCCACCTGTGGTGCCGGAATTCCATGTCCCGGCTGCTCCTCTTCCAGTCCAGCTCTCTGCTATGGCCTGGGAAAACAGTAGAAGATGGCCCAAGTGCTTGGGCCCCTGTACCCATGTGGGAGACCAGGAAGAAGCTCATGCTCCTGGTTTCAGATCAGCCCATCTCCAGCCATTGCAACCATTTGGGGAGTAAACCAATGGAAGGAAGAGTTTTCTCTCTGTCTCTTCCTCTCTCAGTCTGTAACTCTACCTCTCAAATAAATAAACCTTAAACATAAATTAATTAATCCTTTTACTTAATGCTTCCATTTTTTGTTTCACTTTCCTAACTACACTTCCAGTACAATGTTGGAGAACGAGAATTTAAGGAGTCAGCTTTGGGTAAACTCCCAGGAAAAGAGGTGTTTTGTTTTTTTTTTTAAGATTTTATTTTATTTATTCCAAAGTCAGAGTTACACACACACAGAGAGAAGTAGAGGCAGAGGGAGAGAGAAAGAGAGAGAGAGAGAGAGAGGTCTTCCATCTGCTGGTTCAATCCCTGGTTGGACTCAATGGCCAGAGCTATGTTGATCCAAAGCCAGGAGCCAGGAACTTCTGTGTCTCCTACATGAGGACAGAAGCTCAAGGGCTTGGGCCATCTTCCACTGCATTCCCAGGCAACAGCAGAGAGCTGAATCAGAAGTGGAGCAGCTGGGATTTCAACTGACACCCATATGGGATGCTGGTGCTGGCCCCAAGAGCTTTCAATGTCATGTTATTTATACTGGTTGCTATAGGTTCATCATAGACAATTTTAATTATAATAAAGAAATTCTGATATTTTACTTCTCTGCTTACAGGGTTTTTTTTTTTTTTAAAGGCCAGATGCTGAATTTAATCAAATGCTTCCTAGCATTTAATTTAAATAATCACGTGATTTTTCTCCTTGAATTTTTATGATTTATTTGGAAGGCATACTGACAGAGAATTTGATCCATTGGTTCATGTCCCAAATGATCACAACAACCAAGCTAGGCTAAGCTGAAGCCAAAAGTCAGGAACACCAACTAGGTCTCACACATGAGTGTCAGAGACTCAAGTATTTGGGTCATTTTCTGCTTTCCTAGGTACAACAGCAGGGAACTGGGCAAAATGTCAATCATTCAGGATTCAAACCACTCTGATATGGGACTCCAACATTGCAACTGGCATCACAACTGGCATCACTGTGCCACAAGGGCAGCCATTGATTTTGAGTGTTTTTCTTTTTTAGGAAATAGCTTGATTGACCAGATTTGTATATACTTGAAAGGCAGTTATGAACACACACACACACACACACAGAGAGAGGATGAATCTATCAGTGATGGCTAGGTCTGGGACAGGTTGAAGCAGGAGTCTTGACCTCCATCTGGGTCTCCACAAGGGTGCAGAGGGCCAAAGCCTTAGGTCATCTTTCACTGCATTCTCAGGCCTATTAGCAGGGAACTAGATCAGAAGTGCAGAAGGGGCTGGCGCTGTGGCGTAGCAGGTAAAACCACTGCCTGCAGTGCCAGCTTCCCAAATGGATTCCAGTTTGAGTTCCAGCTGCTCCATTACTGATCCAGCTCTCTGCTGAAGTCTGGGAAAGCAGTAGAAAGTGATCCAAGTCCTTGGGCCCCTACACCCATGTGGGAGACCCAGAGAAAGCTCCTGGCTCCTGAATTAGCTCAGACCCAACCATTGCGGCCGTCTGGGGAATGAACTAATGGATGGAAGACCTCTTTCTCTCTCTCTCTGACTCTGTCTCTCTGTAGCTCTGCCTTTCAAATAAATAAATACATCTTAAAAAATAAAGAAATACAGCAGTTAGTACACGAAGCCGTGCCCATGTAAGATGTCATCCTTGCAGGCAGTGGCCCCAAGAGATATTTTTAATAACTGTAATGCTTGATATCTTAAGAATATTTCAATAGGTAAACACACACATAAATGGCATGCATCCCAGGGTTCATCCTTACCGTTTGGGTAGGGGCTAAACACCAAGGACTCCTCAGCACCTCAACTCAGAACCACTCTCAGTGGGCTTATACATTACACTAAAGAATAAACTTGCTTTAAGTGTTCCACAAATAAAAATCAACAAAATGTGGCAATTGAACTCTCTAGGGAGCAACAGTGATGATGCAGTAAAACTGCCATCCAGTGAAGTATTGGCGCCTGTCTGTGGGGTCTTGTACCTACTCATGTGGGTTAAGGGAGCACAGGGAGGCTGAGGAGACTTCAGCTGACAAAACCTGTCCTTTGGAGGTTCAGAAAAGGGAGCAGCAGCATCTTTCTGTAACTTGGGGTCCCAGCAGGGAAATCTTGTGATGTTTCCTCCCAGTAGCCCAGGGGCTGCTTCTCTCCTCCAGAGTCAGGCCCCAGACTCCAGGTCTCTACAACATTTAAATGTTCTTTTGCACCCCCAGCCAGTGCTGAAGTCTTCTATGACCCCTTGCTAGCTGACAGCAGCTGTCATTTCAGCATCCCTTGTGACCTGGAGGATGGATGGGCTCTTGTGGCAACAGTGTCCTGTTCAAAACTGAATCTCAGAGGAAACAGGTTTGGAGGAGTGGTATCTTGGTTTCAGAATATGAGGAACACTGTCAACATGTTAAGGTACTGTAGTGTCTGACACATATAACACCCCTTGACAAATACTTGCTATCCAAGGAGAACTCTCGAAACTTCTGGGGGGTGGGAGAATGCTGTTGTGGCATAGTGGGTTAAGCCACTTCCTGTGATGCCAGCATTCCCATGTGGGTGCCAATTTGAGTCTTGGATGCTCCATTCTGATTCAGCTCCATGCTAGTGTGGCGTGTGGGAGATCTGGATAAAGCTCCTTGTTCGGGCTTCAGTTTGGCCCAATCCTGGATTTTGCAGGGATTTGTGGAGTGAACCAGTGCAAGGAAGGTCTCTCTCTGTCTCATATCTCTCTCTCTCTCTCTCTCTCTGTAACTCTGTGTTTCAAATAAGTAAATTTTTAAAAAGGACATTAAAAAAAACCTGCCAAATATTCTACATGCTGGGCACAGGCCCAGCTCCCAATGTCTTGGTTCCCCTTCATTGTAGCATTGTTATCACACCATTGCATTTGTTAGCTAGATGATTTCACAGACACAATCAGGAAGATACAGATTTCATTTAAAAAAATATTTATTTATGTATTTATTTGAAAGGCAGAATGGCTGGCATTGTGGAGTAATGGGGAAAGCCACTGCCTGTGATGCTGGCATGCCATATGTTTATGTTCTGGCTGCTCCATTCCAATCCAGCTCCCTGCTAATGGTCTGGGAAAAGCAACAGAGGATGGCACAAGTGTTTGAGCCCCAACCACTCACATAGAGACTAGAAGAATCTCCAAACTCATGGCTTTAGCCTGAACCAGCACCAGCCATTGTAGCCATCTGGAGGGAGGGAACAAGCAGATGGAAGATTTCTCCCTCTGTATCTCTCCCTCTCTCTGTGGAACTCTGACTTTCAAAAGAAACAAATAAATATTTTAAAAATTAAAAAAGGGTGAGTGATACAGAAGGAGAGAGACAGAGAGATATAGTTGAGAGAGAGAGAGAGAGAGAGAGATCTTCAATCTACTAATCTACTATTCAAATGGCCACAGTATCTGAGGCTGAGCTAGGACAAATCCAGGAGCCTGTAACTCCATTCAGGTCTCCCATGTGAGTGTAGGGGCCAAAGTACTTAGGTGATGACTCCAGTGCTTTCCCACATGTATTAACAGGGAGTTGGATTGGAAGAAGAGAAATAAGGACTCAAATGAATGCTCATACAAGATGCTGGTATTGCAGGTTGTGGCTGAACATTTGCACCACAGTGCTGAACATGGTTTTCACAGATTTCTGTTGGTCACTGTGGATGTCATGTAGAAAGCATATTTTCTTGGAAGCAAGCAGTTAGACGGTTGCTCCAAAGACACCATGCTAATCTGTCATACAGATCTACATGTACTAGAAATCTCACATTGAGTATGCACACTGTCACCAAATGTCAGACAATAGTAACATTTACTATGACAGTTTAGAGTGTGAACCAAACTTTGAAAAGTCGGTGGATGTTGGTGAAGCATGAAGACCTGCATAGTAGACATTCCTGTAATTTCAGTAGTTGTCTAAGAAAGATACTTGCTTACAACAGCTTGAATTAGAGCATCTCCCTGAGTCTTATCCTTCTGTTGAAAGGATTCTGGGATGCAGCATTGACATCATTGCTGAGGGTTTGCAATATGCTTAGTGTCTTGATCTATAAATATGCGCATCTCCGCTGAATGGTGTGTGACTTGTCTGTGGGCTTTTTGTTGGGTCAGTCCATGTTGGGCTGTTTTGTTGCACTGGAGCTTACCCATGTCATGCAAAAGCTGGAAGTGATAAGTGATATCACATGGAGGCTGCTAAAGTAGCATGTGTGGCACTTTTCCTGCATCAAGTCAAAAGCCTATGCCCTCATTTACACCATGAGGAGAGTTAGAGACAGTGGGAGGATGTTAATAGGTGAGAAAACAAGAGCCCTGGGAACAGACCATCCAGAGAGGGGAGCACAAGAAGGAGACTAATATGTGAAAGAGCCTGAGACACTGGAACATTTGGAAGAAAAGACAAGCAAAGAAACAACCTGAGATGTGTTAAATATCCTCCAAGAACAAATCTGACTGAAACCTACATTTGTTCTCAGGAAAATAGACTTTTCTTCACCTTCCACTGCAGTTTAGCTCACAGGTTCCAGTGCAAATCTAGAATAGGAAATAATCATCGAGAACATGAACATAAAACTCACTTGCTGGGACTGGCATTGTGGTACAGCACATTAAACTATCACTTATGATGCCTGCATCCCCTATCAGAGTGCCAACTTGAATTCTAGCTGTGTTCTTTCTGATCCAATCTCCTAACCTGTGCCTAGGAATTCGCAGATAATGGCCTGATTACTTGACTCCTTGCCACCCACATGGAATACTCAGATGGGGTTCTTGACTTCTGGCTTCAGTCTGGCCCAGGTTCAACTGTTGAAGCCATTTAGGAGAGGGAACCAGTGAATGGAAATCTCTCTCTTTATCCCTCCCCTATGTATGTGTATCTCCCTTCTCACTCTGCCTTTCAGCAAAATAAATGAATCTCTAAAATATCTCCCTTCAGGATCAAGCATCTGGGGGATATTACACTTTAGGAAGAAGTGGATTGATTTGTTCAGAGTACTCAAAGCAGTTTCTTTTTTTTTTTCTTTTTTGACAGGCAGAGTGGACAGTGAGAGAAAGAGACAGAGAGAAAGGTCTTCCTTTGCCATTGGTTCACCCTCCAATGGCTGCTGTGGCTGGTGCACCACGCCTACTCAAAGGCAGGAGCCAGGTGCTTATGCTGGTCTCCCATGGGGTGCAGGGCCCAAGCACTTGGGCCATCCTCCATTGTACTCCCTGGCCACAGCAGAGAGCTGGCCTGGAAGAGGGGCAACCAGGACAGTATCCGGTGCCCTGAACAGGACTAGAACCCAGTGTGCCGGCACTGCAAGGTGGAGGATTAGCCTATTGAGCTGCGGTGCCGGCCCTCAAAGCAGTTTCTTTATATCCCCATTCTTTGTACATACTTATGTTTTTATAGTACTTATTACAGCATCAGTGTGAATTTTCATTCATTTTCTCAAATCTAGTGTGTGACCTATTAAAAAGCAGCCTTCCTGATTGTGTGTCTTTTTGCTGCTCCATCCCAAATACTTAGAATAGTGTCTAGTGACTGACATGTGAAGATCATTTGTTGAATGAACAAACTGAACTATTTACTAAATGTTAATGAAGGAGCTTATGTGCAATCATTCCATTTATAAAATAAAGCTCAGCCGACTATGAAATGTTTATATTGTATAGAAAATATATATGAATTTGCAATCTGCCTTTGAACTCAGTCATAAGCATCAGCATCCTGGTCTCCTTAATTTGTTGTGGGCAGTAAGAAGACTTCTGCCTGCTCTGTTTAAAGATCCCCATGGTTCTCAGTGTTCAGAGAGCTTTTCTGCTGGTGACCTTCCATGTCCACCTGGTTTCTCTTTGTACCAAGCCTGGACTTGAGGATTGTGATTGTGGCTATGGATCCCAGGTCAAAACTCAAAATGTACCCACTGAAATATTCTCTGATTTCCTTTTTGATTTCCTCTTCAAGCCAATGGCTGTTTGACACTGTGTGGATTGACATCCACATATGTGTGACTTTTCCCATTTTTCTGGAATTGATTTCTGTTTTTATTCTATTAGAGTTATGAAAGACAATGATATGACTCCAATTTTCTAAATGTTGTTGATGCATATTTTCTGAATTAACAGATGATCCCACCTGGAGACCTTAGACAGCTGTTGAGAAGAACACATGTTCTGCCTCTGCCAGGTAGAATGCTCTCTGTGTAACTGTTAGGAAAAGTTGATTTATAATATTGTTCAAATCTACCATTCTTTACTGATTTCCCACCTAGGTATTCTATTCTGTGTTGAAAGTGGAGTATTGATATGTTCTGCTTGTTCCCTTGCTGTTTATCTCTTCAGAGCTGTCAACATTTGCTTATATATTCTGATGATCTGAGGTTGGGTATGCATGTTGTTCAACCTAGAAAAGTACACAGAGGAACACGCAAGAATATCAAGAATAATATGGAAACAAAATGAGGAATTCAAAAAACACATAGAACAATGAAGAAGAATCAATCGATTTTCAAGATGTAGAAAATGGTGAATAAAAAGAAAAAAATCAAATAGAAAACTTTTACTCCAAGGAACACAACAGAAGAAATATTGTGTTATGCAGAAATGGGGTTGGACTTGTATGATCCTCCAGCTTTGATGCATTTCCCTGGCACAAATCCATGTCTTCTACTGAGAGCATCATTCCAGGACTTCTTCAGGGAGGGATCCATCCCACCTGTCAGTGCAAGTGGTAAGTGAGGATAGAACTAGCTCCTGCTGCAGGGGCAAGGGTCATGCTTGTTCTTCCTGCTGTGGCATTGTTGGTGCATGAGGAGTTGGGGCTCAGGGGTGCACATTTTAGGAGGGAATGTATAGGGCCCAGGATTTAGCCCTGGCTATGGACATCTCTGTGTTCAGCTCAAGGCACACCTGCTTCCACCTAAGTGTAAGATGCCCAGTGGTGACCACATTATGTTTCCCTCAAACACAGCCAGGAGGGAGGGAACCCAGGCCACACCCACACAGAACATGGCTTCTGCACTCTGTCATCAGTGTCTTTAGTGAGAGAGGATTGCATCTGATTCTTATTTCAAAAAAAAATGACATAGCAACTCAGCAAAATGGAATCAGGGATGTTACTATTTTGAAAATGGGCAAATATAAGCGATTATACAAAATTAATAAGTATTAACTGCACTTCTGAGAAAGCATAACATTAACTTTTATGAGATGTGTATTTGGCCACTTTTCAAATCAACTTTTTTTTTTAAAGAGCTGTGTTGTTTATTTGAAAGGCAGAGTTAGAGAAAGAGAGGTAGACAGAAAGAGATCTTCATCTGCTGGTTCACTCCCCAAATGCCCAGAGTGGGCCGAGCTAGGCCAATCTGAATCCAGGAGCCAGGAGTTTCTTCCAGGTCCCCCATGTGGGTGAAGGGGCCCAAGTATTTGGGCCATCTTCCTCTGCTTTCCCAGGCACATTAGCAGAGAGTTGGATGCGAAGTGGAGCACCCAGGACTTGAACCGGCACCCTTGTGGGATGCTGACATTGCAGGCCAGGGCTTTAACCTGTTGTGCCACAGCTCTAGCCCCCATTTGACCACCTTTAAAATGTACTGTTAGTGTGGTCCTGACAAAAAAAATATAGCTGATGAATTTTATCATCTTAAGTATTTCTGAGTGTATGGTTGAGTAGTATTGAGTATATGCACATTGCTGTGGGACCAATATTCAGAACTGTTTTTCCTTATGAGACTGAAACTCTCTACCCATTGAATGAAAGTTTTTTATCATTTCACCACCTCCAGATCCCAGCAATTGCCATTCTACTTGCCATTGCCCAGACTATGGAGTCTTTAGGAGGTATGGTGATATTTCAGGGTCACATAACTGAGAGGGTAGAGGGACCCTCCTGGATCTCAGTTTGTCTCTGCAAAGCTGGGTTTGGATTATACCTGGAAACTCCCTAGGGTTTTCAGATTGGGCTATGTGGCATATATGTGTGTGACTATGGACATGGCATGAGGCAGATGGAGGATGAGACTTTGGAGAGGTCTTTTCTGCTGAGGAATCCCATGAAAGAGGATCCCAAGAAATGAAATCAATTTCTTGAGGAAAGTCTACAATAGGACCTGGAACTCAGGGTGTCTAAGCTTTCTTCGCTGAAGCCCCACTAGAGAAAGCCATCTGTTCTGCTGCTTTGTCCTGACTTTCCAGGGGCCCAGACTCAAGATTTCCTGGATGTGAATACTTTATAACTGAGATATTGACTCAGCTCTTGCTATTGACACCTCGGGCGTTTGGGCAGGAAGCATCCCATGGTGACGTGGGTTGTCCCGAAGAAGGAAACTCTAGGCAAGGTCACCACTCTGATCCCATTTGGGCATTGCAACACTACTTCCCCTTTTGTGGGTATTTTTTGGGAGCCTCATGTAGGGTGTCCTGTCCCATCTAGGAACAATTTATTGGAAGAATTAAAATCTGGGTCAGCCTGTTAGGTCTGCAATCTAGGTCATGACGGCAGAATGGGAAGAGGAATGTTGTGCTGGCACTCATGTTTTATGTGAATCCTAAGCTAGAGAAATGTTCACACAGAAATCTCTGCTCCACCTTGCTAACAGAAAGTTACCTGGAACAGAAAGAGTATTAATAGCCAGATGGGGTTAGGATACCTCCAGACCTGGCTTTAGAACCACTGCAGGAAGTTGAAAATGTATTTAACGGAGTCATACACTTCTCCCTGGGTGATGGGCAATTTCACCACACTGACAATGAAGCCCAATGCTGATTCACCTTGAGTGCAAATGCAGAGGGATCTTCATAACCATGGCCAGTAATGGCCAATAAGACCTCCTGCTCCTGTTCTTTAAAAACAAACAAACAAAAAACCCAGGTGCATAATTTGATGAAGATAGAAAGATTTTCAGCTACATGTCCAGTGTCGGTGGTAATGTAAAATGATGCAACCACCACAGAAAACAGTTTGTTCTTCATTACATTGAAAATAAAATGTTTATATGATCTGATAATCTCAGTTCTGATTATATATCTAAAGTTATTTAAAGTTCAATATAAATAAGGTATTAGCACTATTTGCCACAGCATAATTCACTGTAGCCAAGACTTCTAGTGTGGCCAGCACTCAACAGTGGAAAGTTATGCAGGCACAGAAGAAAAGAAAATTCTATGCCATGGATGAACAGTGAGGTTATTTTCCTAAGTGAAATTAGCCACAACTATCAGTCCCCCAAGGACAAGGATTCCAACATATGAAGTATTTAAAGTAGTCAGAGAGGCCAGTGCTGTAGTGCAGTAGTTTAAAGCCCCACCTGCAGTGTCGGCAATCCATATGGGTGCCTATTCAATTCCTGGCTATTCCACTTCTGACCCAGCTCTCTGTTATGGCCTGGGGAAGCAGTAGAAGATGGCCCAAGTCCTTGGTCCCCTGCACCTGTGTGGGAGATCTGGAAGAAGCTTCCAGAGCTCCTGGCTTCAGATTGGCTCAGCTCTAGCTGTTGTGGTCATTTGGGGAGTGAACCAGTGGATGGAAGATCGCTCTCTGGCTCCACCTCTCTCTGTAACTCTTTCAATTAAATAAAATAAATCTTTTTTAAAAAATAGAATATGAGAAGCATAAAGTAGAAGGGTAGTTATGGATGGTGGGGGGGTATGCTATTCAGTAGAAATGGAATTTTTAGATGAAAAAATCCTAGAGATCTGGTGTGTGTGTAGACACATGTACATGTCACTTACCTTAGAGTGACATCTGTGCTTGTGAGATACAGTACTCAAGCCCTCTTCTACCTGACCTTGTACAAGAAAAGGGCTCCCCCTCTTGGTCTTTGGTCACTCTTCAGGTGCTTGTGAGTAGGATTGGTGGCAAGCTATTCCCAAATGTGTGGAGATTCATGATTAGAGTCATCTAGGAATACTGGAAAAGACTGCAATGCAATATCTCCTCTCTCCCCAGCTTGGTCTCCTTAGTTTCTACACTGTATTTTGGTGAGAATACAAGAAGATACACCAATCTCTGATGAGTTTATGACAATACAATTGAAATAGAATCCTATGAATGGATCTTCCTTTACAGAAAAGTCTCATCTTGGCCTGAGACTTCTAAATGCATCCAACAATATTAGTTCCAGTTTTATTTATTTTATTTTATTTGTTTAAAGATTTATTGACTTATTTGAAAATCAGAGTTACATAGAGAGGCAGAGAGAGAGACAGAGAGAGAGGTCTTCCTCTGATGGTTTCCTCCCCTATTGGCTGCGACAGCCAGAACTGAACCAATCTGAAGCCAGGAGCTAGGAGCTTCTTTCAGTTCTCCTACATGGGTGCAGGGGCTCAAGGACTTGGGCCATCTTCCACTGCCTTCCCATGCCACAGCAGAAAGCTGGACTGGAAGAGGAGCAACCGGGACAGAATCCAGCACCCCAACCAGGACTAGAATCTGGGGTGCCAGCGCCGCAGGTGGAAGATTAACCAAATGAGCTGTGGTGCTGGCCTCCCAGGCAGGTTTGTAAAGATGGCCAAATGTGACTGTGGAGAATAAGATTTCTGCCAAAGCAAAGACATTTTCTTCCTAGTACACAGTGTGTGGCTGCAGGGACTAAGTATAGTTTATGGTCCACTAACAAGAAGAGCACTGAGCCTTGTGGGAAGGTTGGCTTCCCGAAGACATGCAGCTGCTTTTCTAGACATGCTTATCTAATATGTCTTGCTAAACATGTTCCAGAGAATCCTTGGAGTTAGATGAACACATGCATGAGCTGTACAATATGTGATTGTAATCCATTTTTTTATTATTTTTTTTTCTCACAGACATAGTGAAAGAGAGAGACAGGGAGAAAGGTCTTCCTTCCATTGGTTCACACCCAAATAGCAGCTGTGGCTGGTGCTGCAAAGATCCTAAGCCAGGAGCCAGGTGCATCCTTCTGGTCTCCCATGGGTGCAGGGCCAAAGTACTTGGGTCATCCTCCACGACACTCACAGACCACAGCAGAAAGCTGGACTACAGGAGGAGCAACCAGGACAGAATCTGGCGACAGACCTGGACTAGAACCCATGGTGCCAGCGCTACAGGTGCCTCCTCTGGCAGTTAACCGAAGGATTGGCAATGGCTGTGCCTCAGCAGCCAGCCTCCCTCCCTCCCTCTGGTCGGGCACTGCAAGTCACATACCCACTGTGTCCCCTGTGTCCCTGGAGGCCGCAGCGCGTTTTGGGTTTTGGTGCGGACGGGCCCCTGTCGGCTTCCGTAGTCCATTTGCCCCCGGAGCCTGCCATACCCCTGGCTCTAGGAGGCTGCGCAGGCGGCGCTGCCAACAGCCCCCAGGGGCTGGCTAGCAGCAGCGGCCGGCCACGGGGGGAGCACACACACCTGCGGGTGTCCCCGGACCGCACAGACGGACTGCCCCGCGCCTCCCCAAGTTGCAAATAGGCCCCCCTGGGAAGCCCCGCCCACCTTAGGGGCTTGTCGGGCGGGGCTGATGCAGGGTGTGTGAGTGGGGAGGGCTACTGCTGGCACACACCCACTCCTGAAGCCCACTGGGGTACGGTCCAAGGGCGAGGAGCTCGGAGCTCGGGCACGGGCTGTCCCAGCAGGGCCTCCCAGGAGGGTGGACCGATAACGCCCGCGGGCCCTCCAGTGTCGCCTAAAGCCCCGGGGGGCCTAGCCACTTGCATCCCCCAGCGCCGGCTGGGTTCCCGCCACCACCCTTGGGCCGGGATGAGGTGCCACCTTGTGCGTGGAAGCCCCGCCCACAGGCAAGAAGCCCCCAAGGCCCGCGGGCGCGCTGGACCCTGCAGCCCCGCTGCAGCCCCAGGGAATGGGATGTCTGAGTGGGCAGCCCCCACTGCCCAAGCCTCCGCTGCCAGTTCCCCGAAGGGCTGGTGGCGGCTGCGCCTCAGCAGCCAGCCTCCCTCCCTCCCTCCCTGCCTCCCTCTGGTCGGGCACTGCAAGCCACACAGCCACTTGTGTCCCCTGTGTCCCTGGAGGCCGCAGCGCGTTTTGGGTTTTGGCGCGGACGGGCCTCTCTCGGCTTCCGTAGTCCATTTGCCCCCGGAGCCTGCCAGACCCCCGGCTCTAGGAGGCTGCCCAGCGGCGCTGCCAACAGCCCCCAGGTGCTGGCTAGCCACAGCGGGCCGGCCACGGGGAGAGCACACACACCTGCGGGTGTCCCCAGGCCGCACACACGGACTGTCCCGCGCCTCCCTGGGTTGCAAATAGGCCCCCCGGGAAGCCCCGCCCGCCCTAGGGGCTTGTCGGGCGGGGGCCGATGCACGGTGGGTGAGTGGGGAGGGCTGCTGCTGGCACACACCCACTCCTGAAGCCCACTGGGGTACGGTCCAAGGGCAAGGAGCTCGGAGCTCGGGCACGGGCTGTCCCAGCAGGGCCTCCCAGGAGGGTGGACCGATAACGCCCGCGGGCCCTCCAGTGTCGCCTAAAGCCCCGGGGGGCCTAGCCCTCTTGCATCCCCCAGTGCTGGCTGGGTTCCCGCGACCACCCTTGGGCCGGGATGAGGTGCCACCTTGTGCGTGGAAGCCCCGCCCACAGGCAAGAAGCCCCCAAGGCCCGCGGGGCGCGCCCGACCCTGCAGCCCCGCTGCAGCCCCAGGGAACGGGATGTCTGAGTGGGCAGCCCCCACTGCCCAAGCCTCCGCTGCCAGTTCCCCGAAGGGCTGGTGGCGGCTGCGCCTCAGCAGCCAGCCAACCTCCCTCCCTCTGGTCGGGCACTGCAAGCCACACAGCCACTTGTGTCCCCTGTGTCCCTGGAGGCCGCAGCGCGTTTTGAGATTTGGCGCGGACGGGCCCCTGTCGGCTTCCGTAGTCCATTTGCCCCCGGAGCCTGCCAGACCCCTGGCTCTAAGAGGCTGCCCAGGCAGCGCTGCGAACAGCCCCCAGGTGCTGGCTAGCCGCAGCGGCCGGCCACGGGGGGAGCACACACACCTGCGGGTGTCCCCGGGCCGCACACACGGTCTGCCCCGCGCTTCCCCAAGTTGCAAATAGGCCCCCCCGGGAAGCCGCGCCCACCTTAGGGGCTTGTCGGGCGGGGCTGATGCAGGGTGGGTTAGTGGGGAGGGCTGCTGCTGGCACACAACCACTCCTGAAGCCCACTGGGGTACGGTCCAAGGGCGATGAGCTCGGAGCTCGGGCACGGGCTGTCCCAGCAGGGCCTCCCGGGAGGGTGGACCGATAACGCCCGCGGGCCCTCCAGTGTCGCCTAAAGCCCCGGGGGGCCTAGCCCTCTTGCATCCCCCTGCGCCGGCTGGGCTCCCGCCACCACCCTTGGGCCGGGATGAGGTGCCACCTTGTGCGTGGAAGCCCTGCACACAGGCAAGAAGCCCCCAAGGCCCGCGGGCGCGCTGGACCTTGCAGCCCCGCTGCAGCCCCAGGGAACGGGATGTCTGAGTGGGCAGCCCCCACTGCCCAAGCCTCCGCTGCCAGTTCCCCGAAGGGCTGGTGGCGGCTGCGCCTCAGCAGCCAGCCTCCCTCCCTCCCTCCCTGCCTCCCTCTGGTCGGGCACTGCAAGCCACACAGCCACTTGTGTCCCCTGTGTCCCTGGAGGCCGCAGCGCGTTTTGGGTTTTGGTGCGGACGGGCCCCTCTCGGCTTCCGTAGTCCATTTGCCCCCGGAGCCTGCCAGACCCCCGGGTCTAGGAGGCTGCCCAGCTGCGCTGCCAACAGCCCCCAGGTGCTGGCTAGCCACAGCGGCCGGCCACGGGGGGAGCACACACACCTGCGGGTGTCCCGGGCCGCACACACGGACTGTCCCGCGCCTCCCTGGGTTGCAAATAGGCTGTCCGGTGAAGCCCCGCCCGCCCTAGGGGCTTGGGCGGGGCCGATGCACGGTGGGTGAGTGCGGAGGGCTGCTGCTGGCACACACCCACTCCTGAAGCCCACTGGGGTACGGTCCAAGGGCGATGAGCTCGGAGCTCGGGCACGGGCTGTCCCCGCAGGGCTCCTGAGGGTGGACCGATACCCCCGCCGGCCCCCCTAAAGGCCCGGGGGCCTAGCCCTCTTGCGTCCCCCAGCACCTGCCGGGTTCCCGCCACCACCCTTGGGCCGGGATGAGGTGCCACCTTGTGCGTGGAAGCCCCGCCCACAGGCAAGAAAGCCCTGAGGCCCGCGAGCGCGCCCGACCCTGCAGCCACGCTGCAACCCCAGGGAACGGGATGTCTGAGTGGGCAGCCCCCACTGCCCAAGCCTCCGCTGCCAGTTCCCCGAAGGGCTGGTGGCGGCTGCGCCTCAGCAGCCAGCCTCCCTCCCTCCCTCCCTGCCTCCCTCTGGTCGGGCACTGCAAGCCACACAGCCACTTGTGTCCCCTGTGTCCCTGGAGGCCACAGCGCGTTTTGGGTTTTGGCGCGGACGGGCCCCTGTCGGCTTCCGTAGTCCATTTGCCCCCGGAGCCTGCCAGACCCCTGGCTCTAGGAGGCTGCCCAGCGGCGCTGCCAACAGCCCCCAGGTGCTGGCTAGCCACAGCGGCCGGCCACGGGGGGAGCACACACACCTGCGGGTGTCCCGGGCCGCACACACGGATTGCCCCGCGCCTGCCCGGCTTGCAAATAGGCCCCCCGGGAAGCCCCGCCCGCCCTAGGGGCTTGTTGGGCGGGGCCGATGCACGGTGGGTGAGTGGGGAGGGCTGCTGCTGGCACACACCCACTCCTGAAGCCCACTGGGGTACGGTCCAAGGGCGATGAGCTCGGAGCTCGGGCACGGACTGTCCCAGCAGGGCCTCCCGGGAGGGTGGACCGATAACGCCCTTGGGCCCTCCAGTGTCGCCTAAAGCCCCGGGGGGCCTAGCCCTCTTGCATCCCCCAGCGCCGGCTGGGTTCCCGCCACCACCCTTGGGCCGGGATGAGGTGCCACCTTGTGCGTGGAAGCCCTGCCCACAGGCAAGAAGCCCCCAAGGCCCGCGGGCGCGCTGGACCTTGCAGCCCCGCTGCAGCCCCAGGGAACGGGATGTCTGAGTGGGCAGCCCCCACTGCCCAAGCCTCCACTGCCAGTTCTCCGAAGGGCTGGTGGCGGCTGCGCCTCAGCAGCCAGCCTCCCTCCCTCCCTCTGGTCGGGCACTGCAAGCCACACAGCCACTTGTGTCCCCTGTGTCTCTGGAGGCCGCAGCGCGTTTTGGGTTTTAGCGCGGACGGGCCCCTCTCGGCTTCCGTAGTCCATTTGCCCCCGGAGCCTGCCAGACCCCAGGCTCTAGGAGGCTGCCCAGCGGCGCTGCCAACAGCCCCCAGGTGCTGGCTAGCCGCAGCGGCCGGCCACGGGGGGAGCACACACACCTGCGGGTGTCCCCGGGCCGCACACACGGACTGCCCCGCGCCTGCCCGTGTTGCAAATAGGGCCCCCGGGAAGCCTCGCCCGCCCTAGGGGCTTGTCGGGTGGGGGCCGATGCACGGTGGGGTGAGTGGGGAGGGCTGCCTGCTGGCACACACCCACTCCTGAAGCCCACTGGGGTACGGTCCAAGGGCGATGAGCTCGGAGCTCGGGGCACGGGCTGTCCCCGCAGGGCCTCCCGAGGGTGGACCGATACCCCCGCCGGCCCCCCCTAAAGGCCCGGGGGCCTAGCCCTCTTGCGTCCCCCAGCACCTGCCGGGTTCCTGCCACCACCCTTGGGCCGGGATGAGGTGCCACCTTGTGCGTGGAAGCCCCGCCCACAGGCAAGAAGCCCCCAAGGCCCCGCGGGCGCGCCCCGACCCTGCAGCCCCGCTGCAGCCCCAGGGAACGGGATGTCTGAGTGGGCAGCCCCCCACTGCCCAAGCCTCCGCTGCCAGTTCCCCCGAAGGGCTGGTGGCTGGCTGCGCACTCAGCAGCCAGCCTCCCCTCCCTCCCTCCCCTGCCTCCCTCTGGTCGGGCACTGCAAGCCACACAGCCACTTGTGTCCCCTGTGTCCCTGGAGGGCCCGCAGCGCGTTTTGGGTTTTGGCGCGGACGGGCCCCCTGTCGGCTTCCGTAGTCCATTTGCCCCCGGAGCCTGCCAGACCCCTGGCTCTAGGAGGCTGCGCAGGGCGGCGCTGCCAACAGCCCCCAGGTGCTGGCTAGCCGCAGCGGGTCGACCACGGGGGGAGCACACACACCTGCGGGTGTCCCCGGGCCGCACACACGGACTGCCCCCGCGCATCCCCAAGTTGCAAATAGGCCCCCCCCCCCGGGAAGTCCCGCCCACCTTAGGGGCTTGTCGGGC
Source organism: Lepus europaeus (assembly GCF_033115175.1). Taxonomy (NCBI): domain Eukaryota; kingdom Metazoa; phylum Chordata; class Mammalia; order Lagomorpha; family Leporidae; genus Lepus; species Lepus europaeus. The sequence goes on along the minus strand of NW_026909052.1, from coordinate 134,968 downwards.
GGGGCTTGATGCAGGGTGGGTGAGTGGGGAGTGCTGCTGCTGGCACACACCCACTCCTGAAGCCCACTGGGGGTACGGTCCAAGGGCGATGAGCTCGGAGCTCGGGCACGGGCTGTCCCAGCAGGGGCCTCCCAGGAGGGTGGAAAGATAACGCCCCGCGGGGCCCCTCCAGTGTCGCCTAAAGCCCCGGGGGGGGCCTAGCCCCTCTTGCATCCCCCCAGTGCTGGCTGGGTTCCCGCCACCACCCTTGGGCCGGGGATGAGGTGCCACCCTTGTGCGTGGGAAGCCCCGCCCACAGGCAAGAAGCCCTCAAGGCCCACGGCGCGCTGGACCCCTGCAGCCCCCGCTGCAGCCCCAGGGAACGGGATGTCTGAGTGGGCAGCCCCCACTGCCCCAAGCCTCCGCTGCCAGTTCCCCGAAGGGCTGGTGGCGGCTGCGCCCTCAGCAGCCAGCCTCCCTCCCTCCCCTCCCTGCCTCCCTCTGGTCGGGGCACTGCAAGCCACACAGCCACTTGTGTCCCCTGTGTCCCTGGAGGCCGCAGCGCGTTTTGGGTTTTGGCGCGGGACGGGGCCCCTCTCGGCTTCCCGTAGTCCATTTTCCCCGGAGCCTCCCCAGACCCCTGGCTCTAGGAGGCTGCGCAGGGCGGCGCTGCCAACAGCCCCCAGGTGCTGGCTAGCCGCAGCGGTCGACCACGGGGGGAGCACACACACCTGCGGGTGTCCCCGGGGCCCGCACACACGGACTGCCCCCGCGCCTCCCGGCTTGCAAATAGGCCCCGCAGGAAGCCTTGCCCGCCCTAGGGGCTTGTCGGGCGGGGGCCGATGCACGGTGGGTGAGTGGGGAGTGCTGCTGCTGGCACACACCCCACTCCTGAAGCCCACTGGGGTACGGTCCAAGGGCGAGGAGCTCGGAGCTCGGGCACGGGCTGTCCCAGCAGGGCCTCCCAGGAGGGGGTGGAAAGATAACGCCCCGCGGGCCCTCCCAGTGTCGCCTAAAGCCCCAGGGGGGCCTAGCCCTCTTGCATCCCCCCAGTGCTGGCTGGGTTCCCGCCACCACCCTTGGGCCCGGGATGAGGGTGCCACCTTGTGCGTGGAAGCCCCGCCCACAGGCAAGAAGCCCTCAAGGCCCGCGCGGCGCGCTGGACCCTGCAGCCCCCGCTGCAGCCCCCAGGGAACGGGATGTCTGAGTGGGCAGGCCCCCCACTGCCCAAGCCTCCGCTGCCAGTTCCCCCGAAGGGCTGGTGGCGGCTGCGCCCTCAGCAGCCAGCCAACCTCCCTCCCTCTGGTCGGGCACTGCAAGCCACACAGCCACTTGTGTCCCCTGTGTCCCTGGAGGCCGCAGCGCGTTTTGGGTTTTTGGCGCGGACGGGCCCCTCTCGGCTTCCGTATTCCATTTTCCCCGGAGACTCCCAGACCCCCTGGCTCTAGGAGGCTGCGCAGGCGGCGCTGCCAACAGCCCCCCAGGTGCTGGGCTAGCCGCAGCGGTCGACCACGGGGGGAGCACACACACCTGCGGGTGTCCCCGGGCCGCACACACGGACTGCCCCCGCGCCTCCCGGCTTGCAAATAGGCCCCGCAGGAAGCCTCGCCCCGCCCTAGGGGGCTTGGTCGGGCGGGGCCGATGCACGGTGGGTGAGTGGGGAGTGCTGCTGCTGGCACACACACCCACTCCTGAAGCCCCACTGGGGTACGGTCCAAGGGCGATGAGCTCGGAGCTCGGGGCACGGGCTGTCCCCGCAGGGCCTCCCGAGGGGTGGGACCGATACCCCCGCCCGGCCCCCCCTAAAGGCCCGGGGGACCTAGCCCACTTGCATCCCCCAGCACTTGCCGGGTTCCCGCCACCAACCCTTGGGCCGGGATGAGGTGCCACCTTGTGCGTGGAAAGCCCCCGCCCACAGGCAAGAAGCCCCCAAGGCCCGCGGGGCGCGCCCGACCCCTGCAGCCCCGCTGCCAGCCCCCAGGGAACGGGATGTCTGAGTGGGCAGCCCCCCACTGCCCAAGCCTCCGCTGCCAGTTCCCCGAAGGGCTGGTGGCGGCTGCGCCCTCAGCAGCCAGCCTCCCTCCCTCCCTCCCTGCCTCCCTCTGGGTCGGGCAACTGCAAGCCACACAGCCACTTGTGTCCCCTGTGTCCCCTGGAGGCCGCAGCGCGTTTTGGGTTTTGGCGCGCGGACGGGCCCCTCTCAGCTTCCGTAGTCCATTTGCCCCCGGAGCCTGCCAGACCCCCTGGCCCCAGGGGCGGGCCCTGCTGAGTCCCCCGAGCGCCTCCTGGGTTCCTGCCACCCACCCTTGGTCCGGGATGAGGTGCCACCTTGTGCGTAGAAGCCCTGCACACAGGCAAGGAAGCCCCCCAGGCCCACGGGCGCGCCCGACCCTGGAGCCCCCTGGCTGGCTGCAGCCACAGGGAACGGGGGTTCTGAGTTGGCAGCCCCCATTCCCTAAGCATCCACGGGCATTTCCCCGAAGGGCTGACACCGGCCTGCGCCTCAGCAGCCAGACAAACTCCCTCCCTCTGGTCGGGGCACTGGCAAGCCACACAGCCACTTGTGTCCCCTGTGTCCCTGGAGGCCGCAGCGCGTTTTGGGTTTTGGCGCGGGACGGGCCCCCTCTCCAGCTTCTGTAGTCCATTTGCCCCCGGAGCCTGCCAGACCCCTGGCCCCAGGGGCGGGCCCTGCTGAGTCCCCGAGCGCCTCCTGGGTTCCTGCCACCACCCTTGGGCCGGGATGAGGTGCCACCTTGTGCGTAGAAGCCCTGCACACAGGCAAGAAGCCCCCCAGGCCCACGGGCGCGCCCGACCCTGGAGCCCCCTGGCTGGCTGCAGCCACAGGGAACGGGGGTTCTGAGTTGGCAGCCCCCATTCCCGAAGCATCCACGGGCAGTTCCCCGAAGGGCTGACACCGGCTGCGCCTCAGCAGCCAGACAACCTCCCTCCCTCTGGTCGGGCACTGCAAGCCACACAGCCACTTGTGTCCCCTGTGTCCCTGGAGGCCGCAGCGCGTTTTGGGTTTTGGCGCGGACGGGCCCCTCTCGGCTTCCGTAGTCCATTTGGCCCCGGAGCCTGCCAGACCCCTGGCCCCAGGGGCGGGCCCTGCTGAGTCCCCGAGTGCCTCCTGGGTTCCTGCCACCACCCTTGGGCCGGGATGAGGTGCCACCTTGTGCGTAGAAGCCCTGCACACAGGCAAGAAGCCCCCCAGGCCCGCGGGCGCACCCGAGCCAGGAGCCCCCTGGCTGGCTGCAGCCACAGGGAACGGGGGTTCTGAGTTGGCAGCCCCCATTCCCGAAGCATCCACGGGCAGTTCCCCGAAGGGCTGACACCGGCTGCGCCTCAGCAGCCAGACAAGCTCCCTCCCTCTGGTCGGGCACTGCAAGCCACACAGCCACTTGTGTCCCCTGTGTCCCTGGAGGCCGCAGCGCGTTTTGGGTTTTGGCGCGGAAGGGCCCCTCTCGGCTTCCGTAGTCCATTTGCCCCCGGAGCCTGCCAGACCCCTGGCACCAGGGGCGGGCCCTGCTGAGTCCCCGAGCGCCTCCTGGGTTCCTGCCACCACCCTTGGGCCGGGATGAGGTGCCACCTTGTGCGTAGAAGCCCTGCACACAGGCAAGAAGCCCCCCAGGCCCGCGGGGCCGCGCCCGACCCTGGAGCCCCCTGGCTGGCTGCAGCCACAGGGAACGGGGGTTCTGAGTTGGCAGCCCCCATTCCCGAAGCATCCACGGGCAGTTCCCCGAAGGGCTGACACCGGCTGCGCCTCAGCAGCCAGACAACCTCCCTCCCTCTGGTCGGGCACTGCAAGCCACACAGCCACTTGTGTCCCCTGTGTCCCTGGAGGCCGCAGCGCGTTTTGGGTTTTGGCGCGGACGGGCCCCTCTCGGCTTCCGTAGTCCATTTGCCCCGGAGCCTGCCAGACCCCTGGCCCCAGGGGCGGGCCCTGCTGAGTCCCTGAGCACCTCCTGGGTTCCTGCCACCACCCTTGGGCCGGGATGAGGTGCCACCTTGTGCGTAGAAGCCCTGCACACAGGCAAGAAGCCCCCCAGGCCCGCGGGCGCGCCCGACCCTGGAGCCCCCTGGCTGGCTGCAGCCACAGGGAACGGGGGTTCTGAGTTGGCAGCCCCCATTCCCGAAGCATCCACGGGCAGTTCCCCGAAGGGCTGACACCGGCTGCGCCTCAGCAGCCAGACAACCTCCCTCCCTCTGGTCGGGCACTGCAAGCCACACAGCCACTTGTGTCCCCTGTGTCCCTGGAGGCCGCAGCGCGTTTTGGGTTTTGGCGCGGACGGGCCCCTCTCGGCTTCCGTAGTCCATTTGCCCCCAGAGCCTGCCAGACCCCTGGCCCCAGGGGCGGGCCCTGCTGAGTCCCCGAGCGCCTCCTGGGTTCCTGCCACCACCCTTGGTCCGGGATGAGGTGCCACCTTGTGCGTAGAAGCCCTGCACACAGGCAAGAAGCCCCCCAGGCCCACGGGCGCGCCCGACCCTGGAGCCCCCTGGCTGGCTGCAGCCACAGGGAACGGGGGTTCTGAGTTGGCAGCCCCCATTCCCTAAGCATCCACGGGCAGTTCCCCGAAGGGCTGACACCGGCTGCGCCTCAGCAGCCAGACAACCTCCCTCCCTCTGGTCGGGCACTGCAAGCCACACAGCCACTTGTGTCCCCTGTGTCCCTGGAGGCCGCAGCGCGTTTTGGGTTTTGGCGCGGACGGGCCCCTCTCAGCTTCTGTAGTCCATTTGCCCCCGGAGCCTGCCAGACCCCTGGCCCCAGGGGCGGGCCCTGCTGAGTCCCCGAGCGCCTCCTGGGTTCCTGCCACCACCCTTGGGCCGGGATGAGGTGCCACCTTGTGCGTAGAAGCCCTGCACACAGGCAAGAAGCCCCCCAGGCCCACGGGCGCGCCCGACCCTGGAGCCCCCTGGCTGGCTGCAGCCACAGGGAACGGGGGTTCTGAGTTGGCAGCCCCCATTCCCGAAGCATCCACGGGCAGTTCCCCGAAGGGCTGACACCGGCTGCGCCTCAGCAGCCAGACAACCTCCCTCCCTCTGGTCGGGCACTGCAAGCCACACAGCCACTTGTGTCCCCTGTGTCCCTGGAGGCCGCAGCGCGTTTTGGGTTTTGGCGCGGACGGGCCCCTCTCGGCTTCCGTAGTCCATTTGGCCCCGGAGCCTGCCAGACCCCTGGCCCCAGGGGCGGGCCCTGCTGAGTCCCCGAGTGCCTCCTGGGTTCCTGCCACCACCCTTGGGCCGGGATGAGGTGCCACCTTGTGCGTAGAAGCCCTGCACACAGGCAAGAAGCCCCCAGGCCCGCGGGCGCACCCGAGCCAGGAGCCCCCTGGCTGGCTGCAGCCACAGGGAACGGGGGTTCTGAGTTGGCAGCCCCCATTCCCGAAGCATCCACGGGCAGTTCCCCGAAGGGCTGACACCGGCTGCGCCTCAGCAGCCAGACAACCTCCCTCCCTCTGGTCGGGCACTGCAAGCCACACAGCCACTTGTGTCCCCTGTGTCCCTGGAGGCCGCAGCGCGTTTTGGGTTTTGGCGCGGAAGGGCCCCTCTCGGCTTCCGTAGTCCATTTGCCCCCGGAGCCTGCCAGACCCCTGGCACCAGGGGCGGGCCCTGCTGAGTCCCCGAGCGCCTCCTGGGTTCCTGCCACCACCCTTGGGCCGGGATGAGGTGCCACCTTGTGCGTAGAAGCCCTGCACACAGGCAAGAAGCCCCCCAGGCCCGCGGGCGCGCCCGACCCTGGAGCCCCCTGGCTGGCTGCAGCCACAGGGAACGGGGGTTCTGAGTTGGCAGCCCCCATTCCCGAAGCATCCACGGGCAGTTCCCCGAAGGGCTGACACCGGCTGCGCCTCAGCAGCCAGACAACCTCCCTCCCTCTGGTCGGGCACTGCAAGCCACACAGCCACTTGTGTCCCCTGTGTCCCTGGAGGCCGCAGCGCGTTTTGGGTTTTGGCGCGGACGGGCCGGGCCGGGATGAGGTGCCACCTTGTGCGTAGAAGCCCTGCACACAGGCAAGAAGCCCCCCAGGCCCGCGGGCGCGCCCGACCCTGGAGCCCCCTGGCTGGCTGCAGCCACAGGGAACGGGGGTTCTGAGTTGGCAGCCCCCATTCCCGAAGCATCCACGGGCAGTTCCCCGAAGGGCTGACACCGGCTGCGCCTCAGCAGCCAGACAACCTCCCTCCCTCTGGTCGGGCACTGCAAGCCACACAGCCACTTGTGTCCCCTGTGTCCCTGGAGGCCGCAGCGCATTTTGGGTTTTGGCGCGGACGGGCCCCTCTCGGCTTCCGTAGTCCATTTGCCCCCAGAGCCTGCCAGACCCCTGGCCCCAGGGGCGGGCCCTGCTGAGTCCCCGAGCGCCTCCTGGGTTCCTGCCACCACCCTTGGGCCGGGATGAGGTGCAACCTTGTGCGTAGAAGCCCTGCACACAGGCAAGAAGCCCCCCAGGCCCACGGGCGCGCCCGACCCTGGAGCCCCCTTGCTGGCTGCAGCCACAGGGAACGGGGGTTCTGAGTTGGCAGCCCCCATTCCCGAAGCATCCACGGGCAGTTCCCCGAAGGGCTGACACCGGCTGCGCCTCAGCAGCCAGACAACCTCCCTCCCTCTGGTCGGGCACTGCAAGCCACACAGCCACTTGTGTCCCCTGTGTCCCTGGAGGCCGCAGCGCATTTTGGGTTTTGGCGCGGACGGGCCCCTCTCGGCTTCCGTAGTCCATTTGGCCCCGGAGCCTGCCAGACCCCTGGCCCCAGGGGCGGGCCCTGCTGAGTCCCCGAGTGCCTCCTGGGTTCCTGCCACCACCCTTGGGCCGGGATGAGGTGCCACCTTGTGCGTAGAAGCCCTGCACACAGGCAAGAAGCCCCCCAGGCCCGCGGGCGCGCCCGACCCTGGAGCCCCCTGGCTGGCTGCAGCCACAGGGAACGGGGGTTCTGAGTTGGCAGCCCCCATTCCCGAAGCATCCACGGGCAGTTCCCCGAAGGGCTGACACCGGCTGCGCCTCAGCAGCCAGACAACCTCCCTCCCTCTGCTCGGGCACTGCAAGCCACACAGCCACTTGTGTCCCCTGTGTCCCTGGAGGCCGCAGCGCGTTTTGGGTTTTGGCGCGGACGGGCCCCTCTCAGCTTCCGTAGTCCATTTGCCCCCGGAGCCTGCCAGACCCCTGGCCCCAGGGGCGGGCCCTGCTGAGTCCCCGAGCGCCTCCTGGGTTCCTGCCACCACCCTTGGTCCGGGATGAGGTGCCACCTTGTGCGTAGAAGCCCTGCACACAGGCAAGAAGCCCCCCAGGCCCGCGGGCGCGCCCGACCCTGGAGCCCCCTGGCTGGCTGCAGCCACAGGGAACGGGGGTTCTGAGTTGGCAGCCCCCATTCCCTAAGCATCCACGGGCAGTTCCCCGAAGGGCTGACACCGGCTGCGCCTCAGCAGCCAGACAACCTCCCTCCCTCTGGTCGGGCACTGCAAGCCACACAGCCACTTGTGTCCCCTGTGTCCCTGGAGGCCGCAGCGCGTTTTGGGTTTTGGCGCGGACGGGCCCCTCTCAGCTTCCGTAGTCCATTTGCCCCCGGAGCCTGCCAGACCCCTGGCCCCAGGGGCGGGCCCTGCTGAGTCCCCGAGCGCCTCCTGGGTTCCTGCCACCACCCTTGGGCCGGGATGAGGTGCCACCTTGTGCGTAGAAGCCCTGCACACAGGCAAGAAGCCCCCCAGGCCCGCGGGCGCGCCCGACCCTGGAGCCCCCTGGCTGGCTGCAGCCACAGGGAACGGGGGTTCTGAGTTGGCAGCCCCCATTCCCGAAGCATCCACGGGCAGTTCCCCGAAGGGCTGACACCGGCTGCGCCTCAGCAGCCAGACAACCTCCCTCCCTCTGGTCGGGCACTGCAAGCCACACAGCCACTTGTGTCCCCTGTGTCCCTGGAGGCCGCAGCGCGTTTTGGGTTTTGGCGCGGACGGGCCCCTCTCGGCTTCCGTAGTCCATTTGGCCCCGGAGCCTGCCAGACCCCTGGCCCCAGGGGCGGGCCCTGCTGAGTCCCCGAGTGCCTCCTGGGTTCCTGCCACCACCCTTGGGCCGGGATGAGGTGCCACCTTGTGCGTAGAAGCCCTGCACACAGGCAAGAAGCCCCCCAGGCCCGCGGGCGCGCCCGACCCTGGAGCCCCCTGGCTGGCTGCAGCCACAGGGAACGGGGGTTCTGAGTTGGCAGCCCCCATTCCCGAAGCATCCACGGGCAGTTCCCCGAAGGGCTGACACCGGCTGCGCCTCAGCAGCCAGACAACCTCCCTCCCTCTGGTCGGGCACTGCAAGCCACACAGCCACTTGTGTCCCCTGTGTCCCTGGAGGCCGCAGCGCATTTTGGGTTTTGGCGCGGAAGGGCCCCTCTCGGCTTCCGTAGTCCATTTGCCCCCCGAGCCTGCCAGACCCCTGGCACCAGGGGCGGGCCCTGCTGAGTCCCCGAGCGCCTCCTGGGTTCCTGCCACCACCCTTGGGCCGGGATGAGGTGCCACCTTGTGCGTAGAAGCCCTGCACACAGGCAAGAAGCCCCCCAGGCCCGCGGGCGCGCCCGACCCTGGAGCCACCTGGCTGGCTGCAGCCACAGGGAACGGGGGTTCTGAGTTGGCAGCCCCCATTCCCGAAGCATCCACGGGCAGTTCCCCGAAGGGCTGACACCGGCTGCGCCTCAGCAGCCAGCCTCCCTCCCTCCCTCCCTGCCTCCATCTGGTCGGGCACTGCAAGCCACACAGCCACTTGTGTCCCCTGTGTCCCTGGAGGCCGCAGCGCGTTTTGGGTTTTGGCGCGGACGGGCCCCTCTCGGCTTCCGTAGTCCATTTGGCCCCGGAGCCTGCCAGACCCCTGGCCCCAGGGGCGGGCCCTGCTGAGTCCCCGAGCGCCTCCTGGGTTCCTGCCACCACCCTTGGGCCGGGATGAGGTGCCACCTTGTGCGTAGAAGCCCTGCACACAGGCAAGAAGCCCCCCAGGCCCGCGGGCGCGCCCGACCCTGGAGCCCCCTGGCTGGCTGCAGCCACAGGGAACGGGGGTTCTGAGTTCGCAGCCCCCATTCCCGAAGCATCCACGGGCAGTTCCCCGAAGGGCTGACACCGGCTGCGCCTCAGCAGCCAGACAACCTCCCTCCCTCTGGTCGGGCACTGCAAGCCACACAGCCACTTCTGTCCCCTGTGTCCCTGGAGGCCGCAGCGCGTTTTGGGTTTTGGCGCGGAAGGGCCCCTCTCGGCTTCCGTAGTCCATTTGCCCCCGGAGCCTGCCAGACCCCTGGCACCAGGGGCGGGCCCTGCTGAGTCCCCGAGCGCCTCCTGGGTTCCTGCCACCACCCTTGGGCCGGGATGAGGTGCCACCTTGTGCGTAGAAGCCCTGCACACAGGCAAGAAGCCCCCCAGGCCCGCGGGCGCGCCCGACCCTGGAGCCCCCTGGCTGGCTGCAGCCACAGGGAACGGGGGTTCTGAGTTGGCAGCCCCCATTCCCGAAGCATCCACGGGCAGTTCCCCGAAGGGCTGACACCGGCTGCGCCTCAGCAGCCAGCCTCCCTCCCTCCCTCCCTGCCTCCCTCTGGTCGGGCACTGCAAGCCACACAGCCACTTGTGTCCCCTGTGTCCCTGGAGGCCGCAGCGCGTTTTGGGTTTTGGCGCGGACGGGCCCCTCTCAGCTTCCGTAGTCCATTTGCCCCCGGAGCCTGCCAGACCCCTGGCCCCAGGGGCAGGCCCTGCTGAGTCCCCGAGCGCCTCCTGGGTTCCTGCCACCACCCTTGGGCCGGGATGAGGTGCCACCTTGTGCGTAGAAGCCCTGCACACAGGCAAGAAGCCCCCAAGGCCCGCGGGCGCGCCCGACCCTGGAGCCCCCTGGCTGGCTGCAGCCACAGGGAACGGGGGTTCTGAGTTGGCAGCCCCCATTCCCGAAGCATCCACGGGCAGTTCCCCGAAGGGCTGACACCGGCTGCGCCTCAGCAGCCAGACAACCTCCCTCCCTCTGGTCGGGCACTGCAAGCCACACAGCCACTTGTGTCCCCTGTGTCCCTGGAGGCCGCAGCGCGTTTTGGGTTTTGGCGCGGACGGGCCCCTCTCGGCTTCCGTAGTCCATTTGCCCCGGAGCCTGCCAGACCCCTGGCCCCAGGGGCGGGCCCTGCTGAGTCCCCGAGCGCCTCCTGGGTTCCTGCCACCACCCTTGGGCCGGGATGAGGTGCCACCTTGTGCGTAGAAGCCCTGCACACAGGCAAGAAGCCCCCCAGGCCCGCGGGCGCGCCCGACCCTGGAGCCCCCTGGCTGGCTGCAGCCACAGGGAACGGGGGTTCTGAGTTGGCAGCCCCCATTCCCGAAGCATCCACGGGCAGTTCCCCGAAGGGCTGACACCGGCTGCGCCTCAGCAGCCAGACAACCTCCCTCCCTCTGGTCGGGCACTGCAAGCCACACAGCCACTTGTGTCCCCTGTGTCCCTGGAGGCCGCAGCGCGTTTTGGGTTTTGGCGCGGACGGGCCCCTCTCGGCTTCCGTAGTCCATTTGCCCCGGAGCCTGCCAGACCCCTGGCCCCAGGGGCGGGCCCTGCTGAGTCCCCGAGCGCCTCCTGGGTTCCTGCCACCACCCTTGGGCCGGGATGAGGTGCCACCTTGTGCGTAGAAGCCCTGCACACAGGCCAGAAGCCCCCCAGGCCTGCGGGCGCGCCCGACCCTGGAGCCCCCTGGCTGGCTGCAGCCACAGGGAACGGGGGTTCTGAGTTGGCAGCCCCCATTCCCGAAGCATCCACGGGCAGTTCCCCGAAGGGCTGACACCGGCTGCGCCTCAGCAGCCAGACAACCTCCCTCCCTCTGGTCGGGCACTGCAAGCCACACAGCCACTTGTGTCCCCTGTGTCCCTGGAGGCCGCAGCGCGTTTTGGGTTTTGGCGCGGACGGGCCCCTCTCGGCTTCCGTAGTCCATTCGCCCCAGAGTCTGCCAGACCCCTGGCCCCAGGGACGGGCCCTGCTGAGTTCCCGAGCGCCTCCTGGGTTCCTGCCACCACCCTTGGGCCGGGATGAGGTGCCACCTTGTGCGTAGAAGCCCTGCACACAGGCAAGAAGCCCCTCAGGCCCGCGGGCGCACCCGACCCAGGAGCCCCCTGGCTGGCTGCAGCCACAGGGAACGGGGGTTCTGAGTTGGCAGCCCCCATTCCCGAAGCATCCACGGGCAGTTCCCCGAAGGGCTGACACCGGCTGCGCCTCAGCAGCCAGACAACCTCCCTCCCTCTGGTCGGGCACTGCAAGCCACACAGCCACTTGTGTCCCCTGTGTCCCTGGAGGCCGCAGCGCGTTTTGGGTTTTGGCGCGGACGGGCCCCTCTCAGCTTCCGTAGTCCATTTGCCCCCGGAGCCTGCCAGACCCCTGGCCCCAGGGGCAGGCCCTGCTGAGTCCCCGAGCGCCTCCTGGGTTCCTGCCACCACCCTTGGGCCGGGATGAGGTGCCACCTTGTGCGTAGAAGCCCTGCACACAGGCAAGAAGCCCCCCAGGCCCGCGGGCGCGCCCGACCCTGGAGCCCCCTGGCTGGCTGCAGCCACAGGGAACGGGGGTTCTGAGTTGGCAGCCCCCATTCCCGAAGCATCCACGGGCAGTTCCCCGAAGGGCTGACACCGGCTGCGCCTCAGCAGCCAGACAACCTCCCTCCCTCTGGTCGGGCACTGCAAGCCACACAGCCACTTGTGTCCCCTGTGTCCCTGGAGGCCGCAGCGCGTTTTGGGTTTTGGCGCGGACGGGCCCCTCTCGGCTTCCGTAGTCCATTTGCCCCGGAGCCTGCCAGACCCCTGGCCCCAGGGGCGGGCCCTGCTGAGTCCCCGAGCGCCTCCTGGGTTCCTGCCACCACCCTTGGGCCGGGATGAGGTGCCACCTTGTGCGTAGAAGCCCTGCACACAGGCAAGAAGCCCCCCAGGCCCGCGGGCGCGCCCGACCCTGGAGCCCCCTGGCTGGCTGCAGCCACAGGGAACGGGGGTTCTGAGTTGGCAGCCCCCATTCCCGAAGCATCCACGGGCAGTTCCCCGAAGGGCTGACACCGGCTGCGCCTCAGCAGCCAGACAACCTCCCTCCCTCTGGTCGGGCACTGCAAGCCACACAGCCACTTGTGTCCCCTGTGTCCCTGGAGGCCGCAGCGCGTTTTGGGTTTTGGCGCGGACGGGCCCCTCTCGGCTTCCGTAGTCCATTTGCCCCGGAGCCTGCCAGACCCCTGGCCCCAGGGGCGGGCCCTGCTGAGTCCCCGAGCGCCTCCTGGGTTCCTGCCACCACCCTTGGGCCGGGATGAGGTGCCACCTTGTGCGTAGAAGCCCTGCACACAGGCCAGAAGCCCCCCAGGCCTGCGGGCGCGCCCGACCCTGGAGCCCCCTGGCTGGCTGCAGCCACAGGGAACGGGGGTTCTGAGTTGGCAGCCCCCATTCCCGAAGCATCCACGGGCAGTTCCCCGAAGGGCTGACACCGGCTGCGCCTCAGCAGCCAGACAACCTCCCTCCCTCTGGTCGGGCACTGCAAGCCACACAGCCACTTGTGTCCCCTGTGTCCCTGGAGGCCGCAGCGTGTTTTGGGTTTTGGCGCGGACGGGCCCCTCTCGGCTTCCGTAGTCCATTTGCCCCAGAGCCTGCCAGACCCCTGGCCCCAGGGACGGGCCCTGCTGAGTTCCCGAGCGCCTCCTGGGTTCCTGCCACCACCCTTGGGCCGGGATGAGGTGCCACCTTGTGCGTAGAAGCCCTGCACACAGGCAAGAAGCCCCTCAGGCCCGCGGGCGCACCCGACCCAGGAGCCCCCTGGCTGGCTGCAGCCACAGGGAACGGGGGTTCTGAGTTGGCAGCCCCCATTCCCGAAGCATCCACGGGCAGTTCCCCGAAGGGCTGACACCGGCTGCGCCTCAGCAGCCAGACAACCTCCCTCCCTCTGGTCGGGCACTGCAAGCCACACAGCCACTTGTGTCCCCTGTGTCCCTGGAGGCCGCAGCGCGTTTTGGGTTTTGGCGCGGACGGGCCCCTCTCGGCTTCCGTAGTCCATTTGCCCCGGAGCCTGCCAGACCCCTGGCCCCAGGGACGGGCCCTGCTGAGTCCCCGAGCGCCTCCTGGGTTCCTGCCACCACCCTTGGGCCGGGATGAGGTGCCACCTTGTGCGTAGAAGCCCTGCACACAGGCAAGAAGCCCCCCAGGCCCGCGGGCGCGCCCGACCCTGGAGCCCCCTGGCTGGCTGCAGCCACAGGGAACGGGGGTTCTGAGTTGGCAGCCCCCATTCCCGAAGCATCCACGGGCAGTTCCCCGAAGAGCTGACACCGGCTGCGCCTCAGCAGCCAGACAACCTCCCTCCCTCTGGTCGGGCACTGCAAGCCACACAGCCACTTGTGTCCCCTGTGTCCCTGGAGGCCGCAGCGCGTTTTGGGTTTTGGCGCGGACGGGCCCCTCTCGGCTTCCGTAGTCCTTTTGCCCCGGAGCCTGCCAGACCCCTGGCCCCAGGGGCGGGCCCTGCTGAGTCCCCGAGCGCCTCCTGGGTTCCTGCCACCACCCTTGGGCCAGGATGAGGTGCCACCTTGTGCGTAGAAGCCCTGCACACAGGCAAGAAGCCCCCCAGGCCCGCGGGCGTGCCCGACCCTGGAGCCCCCTGGCTGGCTGCAGCCACAAGGAACGGGGGTTCTGAGTTGGCAGCCCCCATTCCCGAAGCATCCACGGGCAGTTCCCCGAAGGGCTGACACCGGCTGCGCCTCAGCAGCCAGACAACCTCCCTCCCTCTGGTCGGGCACTGCAAGCCACACAGCCACTTGTGTCCCCTGTGTCCCTGGAGGCCGCAGCGCGTTTTGGGTTTTGGCGCCGACGGGCCCCTCTCAGCTTCCGTAGTCCATTTGCCCCTGAGCCTGCCAGACCCCTGGCCCCAGGGGCGGGCCTTGCTGAGTCCCAGAGTGCCTCCTGGGTTCCTGCCACCACCCTTGGGCCGGGATGAGGTGCCACCTTGTGCATAGAAGCCCTGCACACAGGCAAGAAGCCCCCCAGGCCCGCCCGACCCTGGAGCCCCCTGGCTGGCTGCAGCCACAGGGAACGGGGGTTCTGAGTTGGCAGCCCCCATTCCCGAAGCATCCACGGGCAGTTCCCCGAAGGGCTGACACCGGCTGCGCCTCAGCAGCCAGGCAACCTCCCTCCCTCTGGTCGGGCACTGCAAGCCACACAGCCACTCGTGTCCCCTGTGTCCCTGGAGGCCGCAGCGCGTTTTGGGTTTTGGCGCGGACGGGCCCCTCTCGGCTTCCGTAGTCCATTTGCCCCGGAGCCTGCCAGACCCCTGGCCCCAGGGGCGGGCCCTGCTGAGTCCCCGAGCGCCTCCTGGGTTCCTGCCACCACCCTTGGGCCGGGATGAGGTGCCACCTTGTGCGTAGAAGCCCTGCACACAGGCAAGAAGCCCCCCAGGCCCGCGGGCGCGCCCGACCCTGGAGCCCCCTGGCTGGCTGCAGCCACAGGGAACGGGGGTTCTGAGTTGGCAGCCCCCATTCCCGAAGCATCCACGGGCAGTTCCCCAAAGGGCTGACACCGGCTGCGCCTCAGCAGCCAGACAACCTCCCTCCCTCTGGTCGGGCACTGCAAGCCACACAGCCACTTGTGTCCCCTGTGTCCCTGGAGGCCGCAGCGCGTTTTGGGTTTTGGCGCGGACGGGCCCCTCTCGGCTTCCATAGTCCATTTGCCCCCGGAGCCTGCCAGAACCCTGGCCCCAGGGGCGGGCCCTGCTGAGTCCCCGAGCGCCTCCTGGGTTCCTGCCACCACCCTTGGGCCGGGATGAGGTGCCACCTTGTGCGTAGAAGCCCTGCACACAGGCAAGAAGCCCCAGAGGCCCGCCCGACCCTGGAGCCCCCTGGCTGGCTGCAGCCACAGGGAACGGGGGTTCTGAGTTGGCAGCCCCCATTCCCGAAGCATCCACGGGCAGTTCCCCGAAGAGCTGACACCGGCTGCGCCTCAGCAGCCAGACAACCTCCCTCCCTCTGGTCGGGCACTGCAAGCCACACAGCCACTTGTGTCCCCTGTGTCCCTGGAGGCCGCAGCGCGTTTTGGGTTTTGGCGCGGACGGGCCCCTCTCGGCTTCCGTAGTCCTTTTGCCCCGGAGCCTGCCAGACACCTGGCCCCAGGGGCGGGCCCTGCTGAGTCCCCGAGCGCCTCCTGGGTTCCTGCCACCACCCTTGGGCCGGGATGAGGTGCCACCTTGTGCGTAGAAGCCCTGCACACAGGCAAGATGCCCCTCAGGCCCGCGGGCGCACCCGACCCAAGAGCCCCCTGGCTGGCTGCAGCCACAGGGAACGGGGGTTCTGAGTTGGCAGCCCCCATTCCCGAAGCATCCACGGGCAGTTCCCCGAAGGGCTGACACCGGCTGCGCCTCAGCAGCCAGACAACCTCCCTCCCTCTGGTCGGGCACTGCAAGCCACACAGCCACTTGTGTCCCCTGTGTCCCTGGAGGCCGCAGCGCGTTTTGGGTTTTGGCGCGGACGGGCCCCTCTCGGCTTCCGTAGTCCATTTGCCCCGGAGCCTGCCAGACCCCTGGCCCCAGGGACGGGCCCTGCTGAGTCCCCGAGCGCCTCCTGGGTTCCTGCCACCACCCTTGGGCCGGGATGAGGTGCCACCTTGTGCGTAGAAGCCCTGCACACAGGCAAGAAGCCCCCCAGGCCCGCGGGCGCGCCCGACCCTGGAGCCCCCTGGCTGGCTGCAGCCACAGGGAACGGGGGTTCTGAGTTGGCAGCCCCCATTCCCGAAGCATCCACGGGCAGTTCCCCGAAGAGCTGACACCGGCTGCGCCTCAGCAGCCAGACAACCTCCCTCCCTCTGGTCGGGCACTGCAAGCCACACAGCCACTTGTGTCCCCTGTGTCCCTGGAGGCCGCAGCGCGTTTTGGGTTTTGGCGCGGACGGGCCCCTCTCGGCTTCCGTAGTCCTTTTGCCCCGGAGCCTGCCAGACCCCTGGCCCCAGGGGCGGGCCCTGCTGAGTCCCCGAGCGCCTCCTGGGTTCCTGCCACCACCCTTGGGCCAGGATGAGGTGCCACCTTGTGCGTAGAAGCCCTGCACACAGGCAAGAAGCCCCCCAGGCCCGCGGGCGCGCCCGACCCTGGAGCCCCCTGGCTGGCTGCAGCCACAAGGAACGGGGGTTCTGAGTTGGCAGCCCCCATTCCCGAAGCATCCACGGGCAGTTCCCCGAAGGGCTGACACCGGCTGCGCCTCAGCAGCCAGACAACCTCCCTCCCTCTGGTCGGGCACTGCAAGCCACACAGCCACTCGTGTCCCCTGTGTCCCTGGAGGCCGCAGCGCGTTTTGGGTTTTGGCGCGGACAGGCCCCTCTCGTCTTCCGTAGTCCATTTACCCCGGAGCCTGCCAGACCCCTGGCCCCAGGGGCGGGCCTTGCTGAGTCCCAGAGTGCCTCCTGGGTTCCTGCCACCACCCTTGGGCCGGGATTAGGTGCCACCTTGTGCATAGAAGCCCTGCACACAGGCAAGAAGCCCCCCAGGCCCGCCCGACCCTGGAGCCCCCTGGCTGGCTGCAGCCACAGGGAACGGGGGTTCTGAGTTGGCAGCCCCCATTCCCGAAGCATCCACGGGCAGTTCCCCGAAGGGCTGACACCGGCTGCGCCTCAGCAGCCAGACAACCTCCCTCCCTCTGGTCGGGCACTGCAAGCCACACAGCCACTCGTGTCCCCTGTGTCCCTGGAGGCCGCAGCGCGTTTTGGGTTTTGGCGCGGACGGGCCCCTCTCGGCTTCCGTAGTCCATTTGCCCCCAGAGCCTGCCAGACCCCTGGCCCCAGGGGCGGGCCCTGCTGAGTCCCCGAGCGCCTCCTGGGTTCCTGCCACCACCCTTGGGCCGGGATGAGGTGCCACCTTGTGCGTAGAAGCCCTGCACACAGGCAAGAAGCCCCCCAGGCCCGCGGGCGCGCCCGACCCTGGAGCCCCCTGGCTGGCTGCAGCCACAGGGAACGGGGGTTCTGAGTTGGCAGCCCCCATTCCCGAAGCATCCACGGGCAGTTCCCCGAAGGGCTGACACCGGCTGCGCCTCAGCAGCCAGACAACCTCCCTCCCTCTGGTCGGGCACTGCAAGCCACACAGCCACTCGTGTCCCCTGTGTCCCTGGAGGCCGCAGCGCGTTTTGGGTTTTGGCGCGGACGGGCCCCTCTCGGCTTCCGTAGTCCATTTGCCCCCAGAGCCTGCCAGACCCCTGGCCCCAGGGGCGGGCCCTGCTGAGTCCCCGAGCGCCTCCTGGGTTCCTGCCACCACCCTTGGGCCGGGATGAGGTGCCACCTTGTGCGTAGAAGCCCTGCACACAGGCAAGAAGCCCCCCAGGCCCGTGGGCGCGCCCGACCCTGGAGCCCCCTGGCTGGCTGCAGCCACAGGGAACGGGGGTTCTGAGTTGGCAGCCCCCATTCCCGAAGCATCCACGGGCAGTTCCCCGAAGGGCTGACACCGGCTGCGCCTCAGCAGCCAGACAACCTCCCTCCCTCTGGTCGGGCACTGCAAGCCACACAGCCACTTGTGTCCCCTGTGTCCCTGGAGGCCGCAGCGCGTTTTGGGTTTTGGCGCGGACGGGCCCCTCTCGGCTTCCATAGTCCATTTGCCCCCGGAGCCTGCCAGAACCCTGGCCCCAGGGGCGGGCCCTGCTGAGTCCCCGAGCGCCTCCTGGGTTCCTGCCACCACCCTTGGGCCGGGATGAGGTGCCACCTTGTGCGTAGAAGCCCTGCACACAGGCAAGAAGCCCCAGAGGCCCGCCCGACCCTGGAGCCCCCTGGCTGGCTGCAGCCACAGGGAACGGGGATTCTGAGTTGGCAGCCCCCATTCCCGAAGCATCCACGGGCAGTTCCCCGAAGGGCTGACACCGGCTGCGCCTCAGCAGCCAGACAACCTCCCTCCCTCTAGTCGGGCACTGCAAGCCACACAGCCACTTGTGTCCCCTGTGTCCCTGGAGGCCGCAGCGCGTTTTGGGTTTTGGCGCGGACGGGCCCCTCTCGGCTTCCGTAGTCCATTTGCCCCGGAGCCTGCCAGACCCCTGGCTCCAGGGACGGGCCCTGCTGAGTCCCCGAGCGCCTCCTGGGTTCCTGCCACCACCCTTGGGCCGGGATGAGGTGCCACCTTGTGCGTAGAAGCCCTGCACACAGGCAAGAAGCCCCCCAGGCCCGCGGGCGCGCCCGACCCTGGAGCCCCCTGGCTGGCTGCAGCCACAGGGAACGGGGGTTCTGAGTTGGCAGCCCCCATTCCCGAAGCATCCACGGGCAGTTCCCCGAAGGGCTGACACCGGCTGCGCCTCAGCAGCCAGACAACCTCCCTCCTTCTGGTCGGGCACTGCAAGCCACACAGCCACTTGTGTCCCCTGTGTCCCTGGAGGCCGCAGCGCGTTTTGGGTTTTGGCGTGGACGGGCCCCTCTCGGCTTCCGTAGTCCATTTGCCCCCGGAGCCTGCCAGACCCCTGGCCCCAGGGGCGGGCCCTGCTGAGTCCCCGAGCGCCTCCTGGGTTCCTGCCACCACCCTTGGGCCGGGATGAGGTGCCACCTTGTGCGTAGAAGCCCTGCACACAGGCAAGAAGCCCCCCCGGCCCGCGGGCGCGCCCGAACCTGGAGCCCCCTGGCTGGCTGCAGCCACAGGGAACGGGGGTTCTGAGTTGGCAGCCCCCTTTCCCGAAGCATCCACGGGCAGTTCCCCGAAGGGCTGACACCGGCTGCGCCTCAGCAGCCAGACAACCTCCCTCCCTCTGGTCGGGCACTGCAAGCCACACAGCCACTCGTGTCCCCTGTATCCCTGGAGGCCGCAGCACGTTTTGGGTTTTGGCGCGGACGGGCCCCTCTCGGCTTCCGTAGTCCATTTACCCCGGAGCCTGCCAGACCCCTGGCCCCAGGGGCGGGCCTTGCTGAGTCCCAGAGTGCCTCCTGGGTTCCTGCCACCACCCTTGGGCCGGGATGAGGTGCCACCTTGTGCGTAGAAGCCCTGCACACAGGCAAGAAGCCCCCCAGGCCCGCGGGCGCGCCCGACCCTGGAGCCCCCTGGCTGGCTGCAGCCACAGGGAACGGGGGTTCTGAGTTGGCAGCCCCCATTCCCGAAGCATCTACGGGAAGTTCCCCGAAGGGCTGACTCCAGCTGCGCCTCAGCAGCCAGACAACCTCCCTCCCTCTGGTCGGGCACTGCAAGCCACACAGCCACTTGTGTCCCCTGTGTCCCTGGAGGCCGCAGCGCGTTTTGGGTTTTGGCGCGGACGGGCCCCTCTCGGCTTCCGTAGTCCATTTGTCCCCAGAGCCTGCCAGACCCCTGGCCCCAGGGGCGGGCCCTGCTGAGTCCCCGAGCGCCTCCTGGGTTCCTGCCACCACCCTTGGGCCGGGATGAGGTGCCACCTTGTGCGTAGAAGCCCTGCACACAGGCAAGAAGCCCCCCAGGCCCGCGGGCGCGCCCGACCCTGGAGCCCCCTGGCTGGCTGCAGCCACAGGGAACGGGGGTTCTGAGTTGGCAGCCCCCATTCCCGAAGCATCCACGGGCAGTTCCCCAAAGGGCTGACACCGGCTGCGCCTCAGCAGCCAGACAACCTCCCTCCCTCTGGTCGGGCACTGCAAGCCACACAGCCACTTGTGTCCCCTGTGTCCCTGGAGGCCGCAGCGCGTTTTGGGTTTTGGCGCGGACGGGCCCCTCTCGGCTTCCGTAGTCCATTTGCCCCCGGAGCCTGCCAGAACCCTGGCCCCAGGGGCGGGCCCTGCTGAGTCCCCGAGCGCCTCCTGGGTTCCTGCCACCACCCTTGGGCCGGGATGAGGTGCCACCTTGTGCGTAGAAGCCCTGCACACAGGCAAGAAGCCCCAGAGGCCCGCCCGACCCTGGAGCCCCCTGGCTGGCTGCAGCCACAGGGAACGGGGGTTCTGAGTTGGCAGCCCCCATTCCCGAAGCATCCACGGGCAGTTCCCCGAAGGGCTGACACCGGCTGCGCCTCAGCAGCCAGACAACCTCCCTCCCTCTGGTCGGGCACTGCAAGCCACACAGCCACTTGTGTCCCCTGTGTCCCTGGAGGCCGCAGCGCGTTTTGGGTTTTGGCGCGGACGGGCCCCTCTCGGCTTCCATAGTCCATTTGCCCCCGGAGCCTGCCAGACCCCTGGCCCCAGGGGCGGGCCCTGCTGAGTTCCCGAGCACCTCCTGGGTTCCTGCCACCACCCTTGGGCCGGGATGAGGTGCCACCTTGTGCGTAGAAGCCCTGCACACAGGCAAGAAGCCCCCCAGGCCCGCGGGCGCGCCCGACCCTGGAGCCCCCTGGCTGGCTGCAGCCACAGGGAACGGGGGTTCTGAGTTGGCAGCCCCCATTCCCGAAGCATCCACGGGCAGTTCCCCAAAGGGCTGACACCGGCTGCGCCTCAGCAGCCAGACAACCTCCCTCCCTCTTGTCGGGCACTGCAAGCCACACAGCCACTTGTGTCCCCTGTGTCCCTGGAGGCCGCAGCGCGTTTTGGGTTTTGGCGCGGACGGGCCCCTCTCGGCTTCCGTAGTCCATTTGCCCCCGGAGCCTGCCAGAACCCTGGCCCCAGGGGCGGGCCCTGCTGAGTCCACGAGCGCCTCCTGGGTTCCTGCCACCACCCTTGGGCCGGGATGAGGTGCCACCTTGTGCGTAGAAGCCCTGCACACAGGCAAGAAGCCCCAGAGGCCCGCCCGACCCTGGAGCCCCCTGGCTGGCTGCAGCCACAGGGAACGGGGGTTCTGAGTTGGCAGCCCCCATTCCCGAAGCATCCACGGGCAGTTCCCCGAAGGGCTGACACCGGCTGCGCCTCAGCAGCCAGACAACCTCCCTCCCTCTGGTCGGGCACTGCAAGCCACACAGCCACTCGTGTCCCCTGTGTCCCTGGAGGCCGCAGCGCGTTTTGGGTTTTGGCGCGGACGGGCCCCTCTCGGCTTCCGTAGTCCATTTGCCCCCAGAGCCTGCCAGACCCCTGGCCCCAGGGGCGGGCCCTGCTGAGTCCCCGAGCGCCTCCTGGGTTCCTGCCACCACCCTTGGGCCGGGATGAGGTGCCACCTTGTGCGTAGAAGCCCTGCACACAGGCAAGAAGCCCCCCAGGCCCGCGGGCGCGCCCGACCCTGGAGCCCCCTGGCTGGCTGCAGCCACAGGGAACGGGGGTTCTGAGTTGGCAGCCCCCATTCCCGAAGCATCCACGGGCAGTTCCCCAAAGGGCTGACACCGGCTGCGCCTCAGCAGCCAGACAACCTCCCTCCCTCTGGTCGGGCACTGCAAGCCACACAGCCACTTGTGTCCTCTGTGTCCCTGGAGGCCGCAGCGCGTTTTGGGTTTTGGCGCGGACGGGCCCCTCTCGGCTTCCGTAGTCCATTTGCCCCAGAGCCTGCCAGACCCCTGGCCCCAGGGGCGGGCCCTGCTGAGTCCCCGAGCGCCTCCTGGGTTCATGCCACCACCCTTGGGCCGGGATGAGGTGCCACCTTGTGCGTAGAAGCCCTGCACACAGGCAAGAAGCCCCCCAGGCCCGCGGGCGCGCCCGACCCTGGAGCCCCCTGGCTGGCTGCAGCCACAGGGAACGGGGGTTCTGAGTTGGCAGCCCCCATTCCCGAAGCATCCAAGGGCAGTTCCCCGAAGGGCTGACACCGGCTGCGCCTCAGCAGCCAGACAACCTCCCTCCCTCTGGTCGGGCACTGCAAGCCACACAGCCACTTGTGTCCCCTGTGTCCCTGGAGGCCGCAGCGCGTTTTGGGTTTTGGCGCGGACGGGCCCCTCTCGGCTTCCGTAGTCCATTTGCCCCCGGAGCCTGCCAGACCCCTGGCCCCAGGGGCGGGCCCTGCTGAGTCCCCGAGCGCCTCCTGGGTTCCTGCCACCACCCTTGGGCCGGGATGAGGTGCCACCTTGTGCGTAGAAGCCCTGCACACAGGCAAGAAGCCCACCAGGCCCGCGGGCGCGCCCGAACCTGTGGCCCCCTGGCTGGCTGCAGCCACAGGGAACGGGGGTTCTGAGTTGGCAGCCCCCATTCCCGAAGCATCCACGGGCAGTTCCCCGAAGGCCTGACACCGGCTGCGCCTCAGCAGCCAGACAACCTCCATCCCTCTGGTCGGGCACTGCAAGCCACACAGCCACTTGTGTCCCCTGTGTCCCTGGAGGTCGCAGCGCATTTTGGGTTTTGGCGCGGACGGGCCCCTCTCGGCTTCCATAGTCCTTTTGCCCCCGGAGCCTGCCAGACCCCTGGCCCCAGGGGCGGGCCCTGCTGAGTCCCCGAGCGCCTCCTGAGTTTCAGCCACCACCCTTGGGCCGGGATGAGGTGCCACCTTGTGCGTAAAAGCCCTGCTCACAGGCAAGAAGCCCCCCAGGCCCGCGGGCGCGCCCGACCCTGGAGCCCCCTGGCTGGCTGCAGCCACAGGGAATGGGGGTTCTGAGTTGGCAGCCCCCATTCCCGAAGCATCCACGGGCAGTTCCCCGAAGGGCTGACACCGGCTGCGCCTCAGCAGCCAGACAACCTCCCTCCCTCTGGTCGGGCACTGCAAGCCACACAGCCACTTGTGTCCCCTGTGTCCCTGGAGGCCGCAGCGCGTTTTGGGTTTTGGCGCGGACGGGCCCCTCTCGGCTTCCGTAGTCCATTTGCCCCGGAGCCTGCCAGACCCCTGGCCCCAGGGGCGGGCCCTGCTGAGTCCCCGAGCGCCTCCTGGGTTCCTGCCACCACCCTTGGGCCGGGATGAGGTGCCACCTTGTGCGTAGAAGCCCTGCACACAGGCAAGAAGCCCCCCAGGCCTGCGGGCGCGCCCGACCCTGGAGCCCCCTGGCTGGCTGCAGCCACAGGGAACGGGGGTTCTGTGTTGGCAGCCCCCATTCCCGAAGCATCCACGGGCAGTTCCCCGAAGGGCTGACACCGGCTGCGCCTCAGCAGCCAGACAACCTCCCTCCCTCTGGTCGGGCACTGCAAGCCACACAGCCACTTGTGTCCCCTGTGTCCCTGGAGGCCGCAGCGCGTTTTGGGTTTTGGCGCGGACGGGCCCCTCTCGGCTTCCGTAGTCCATTTGCCCCCGGAGCCTGCCAGACCCCTGGCCCCAGGGGCGGGCCCTGCTGAGTCCCCGAGCGCCTCCTGGGTTCCTGCCACCACCCTTGGGCCGGGATGAGGTGCCACCTTGTGCGTAGAAGCCCTGCACACAGGCAAGAAGCCCCAGAGGCCCGCCCGACCCTGGAGCCCCCTGGCTGGCTGCAGCCACAGGGAACGGGGGTTCTGAGTTGGCAGCCCCCATTCCCGAAGCATCCACGGGCAGTTCCCCGAAGGGCTGACACCGGCTGCGCCTCAGCAGCCAGACAACCTCCCTCCCTCTGGTCGGGCACTGCAAGCCACACAGCCACTTGTGTCCTCTGTGTCCCTGGAGGCCGCAGCGCGTTTTGGGTTTTGGCGCGGACGGGCCCCTCTCGGCTTCCGTAGTCCATTTGCCCCAGAGCCTGCCAGACCCCTGGCCCCAGGGGCGGGCCCTGCTGAGTCCCCGAGCGCCTCCTGGGTTCATGCCACCACCCTTGGGCCGGGATGAGGTGCCACCTTGTGCGTAGAAGCCCTGCACACAGGCAAGAAGCCCCCCAGGCCCGCGGGCGCGCCCGACCCTGGAGCCCCCTGGCTGGCTGCAGCCACAGGGAACGGGGGTTCTGAGTTGGCAGCCCCCATTCCCGAAGCATCCACGGGGAGTTCCCCGAAGGGCTGACACCGGCTGCGCCTCAGCAGCCAGACAACCTCCCTCCCTCTGGTCGGGCACTGCAAGCCACACAGCCACTTGTGTCCCCTGTGTCCCTGGAGGCCGCAGCGCGTTTTGGGTTTTGGCGCGGACGGGCCCCTCTCGGCTTCCGTAGTCCATTTGCCCCCGGAGCCTGCCAGACCCCTGGCCCCAGGGGCGGGCCCTGCTGAGTCCCCGAGCGCCTCCTGGGTTCCTGCCACCACCCTTGGGCCGGGATGAGGTGCCACCTTGTGCGTAGAAGCCCTGCAGACAGGCAAGAAGCCCACCAGGCCCGCGGGCGCGCCTGACCCTGTGGCCCCCTGGCTGGCTGCAGCCACAGGGAACGGGGGTTCTGAGTTGGCAGCCCCCATTCCCGAAGCATCCACGGGCAGTTCCCCGAAGGGCTGACACCGGCTGCGCCTCAGCAGCCAGACAACCTCCCTCCCTCTGGTCGGGCACTGCAAGCCACACAGCCACTTGTGTCCCCTGTGTCCCTGGAGGCCGCAGCGCGTTTTGGGTTTTGGCGCGGACGGGCCCCTCTCGGCTTCCGTAGTCCATTTGCCCCCGGAGCCTGCCAGACCCCTGGCCCCAGGGGCGGGCCCTGCTGAGTCCCCAAGCGCCTCCTGGGTTCCTGCCACCACCCTTGGGCCGGGATGAGGTGCCACCTTGTGCGTAGAAGCCCTGCACACAGGCAAGAAGCCCCAGAGGCCCGCCCGACCCTGGAGCCCCCTGGCTGGCTGCAGCCACAGGGAACGGGGGTTCTGAGTTGGCAGCCCCCATTCCCGAAGCATCCACGGGCAGTTCCCCGAAGGGCTGACACCGGCTGCGCCTCAGCAGCCAGACAACCTCCCTCCCTCTGGTCGGGCACTGCAAGCCACACAGCCACTTGTGTCCTCTGTGTCCCTGGAGGCCGCAGCGCGTTTTGGGTTTTGGCGCGGACGGGCCCCTCTCGGCTTCCGTAGTCCATTTGCCCCGGAGCCTGCCAGACCCCTGGCCCCAGGGGCGGGCCCTGCTGAGTCCCCGAGCGCCTCCTGGGTTCCTGCCACCACCCTTGGGCCGGGATGAGGTGCCACCTTGTGCGTAGAAGCCCTGCACACAGGCAAGAAGCCCCCCAGGCCCGCGGGCGCGCCCGACCCTGGAGCCCCCTGGCTGGCTGCAGCCACAGGGAACGGGGGTTCTGAGTTGGCAGCCCCCATTCCCGAAGCATCCACGGGGAGTTCCCCGAAGGGCTGACACCGGCTGCGCCTCAGCAGCCAGACAACCTCCCTCCCTCTGGTCGCGCACTGCAAGCCACACAGCCACTTGTGTCCCCTGTGTCCCTGGAGGCCGCAGCGCGTTTTGGGTTTTGGCGCGGACGGGCCCCTCTCGGCTTCCGTAGTCCATTTGCCCCCGGAGCCTGCCAGAACCCTGGCCCCAGGGGCGGGCCCTGCTGAGTCCCCGAGCGCCTCCTGGGTTCCTGCCACCACCCTTGGGCCGGGATGAGGTGCCACCTTGTGCGTAGAAGCCCTGCACACAGGCAAGAAGCCCCAGAGGCCCGCCCGACCCTGGAGCCCCCTGGCTGGCTGCAGCCACAGGGAACGGGGGTTCTGAGTTGGCAGCCCCCATTCCCGAAGCATCCACGGGCAGTTCCCTGAAGGGCTGACACCGGCTGCGCCTCAGCAGCCAGACAACCTCCCTCCCTCTGGTCGGGCACTGCAAGCCACACAGCCACTTGTGTCCCCTGTGTCCCTGGAGGCCGCAGCGCGTTTTGGGTTTTGGCGCGGACGGGCCCCTCTCGGCTTCCATAGTCCATTTGCCCCCGGAGCCTGCCAGACCCCTGGCCCCAGGGGCGGGCCCTGCTGAGTTCCCGAGCACCTCCTGGGTTCCTGCCACCACCCTTGGGCCGGGATGAGGTGCCACCTTGTGCGTAGAAGCCCTGCACACAGGCAAGAAGCCCCCCAGGCCCGCGGGCGCGCCCGACCCTGGAGCCCCCTGGCTGGCTGCAGCCACAGGGAACGGGGGTTCTGAGTTGGCAGCCCCCATTCCCGAAGCATCCACGGGCAGTTCCCCAAAGGGCTGACACCGGCTGCGCCTCAGCAGCCAGACAACCTCCCTCCCTCTTGTCGGGCACTGCAAGCCACACAGCCACTTGTGTCCCCTGTGTCCCTGGAGGCCGCAGCGCGTTTTGGGTTTTGGCGCGGACGGGCCCCTCTCGGCTTCCGTAGTCCATTTGCCCCCGGAGCCTGCCAGAACCCTGGCCCCAGGGGCGGGCCCTGCTGAGTCCACGAGCGCCTCCTGGGTTCCTGCCACCACCCTTGGGCCGGGATGAGGTGCCACCTTGTGCGTAGAAGCCCTGCACACAGGCAAGAAGCCCCAGAGGCCCGCCCGACCCTGGAGCCCCCTGGCTGGCTGCAGCCACAGGGAACGGGGGTTCTGAGTTGGCAGCCCCCATTCCCGAAGCATCCACGGGCAGTTCCCCGAAGGGCTGACACCGGCTGCGCCTCAGCAGCCAGACAACCTCCCTCCCTCTGGTCGGGCACTGCAAGCCACACAGCCACTCGTGTCCCCTGTGTCCCTGGAGGCCGCAGCGCGTTTTGGGTTTTGGCGCGGACGGGCCCCTCTCGGCTTCCGTAGTCCATTTGCCCCCAGAGCCTGCCAGACCCCTGGCCCCAGGGGCGGGCCCTGCTGAGTCCCCGAGCGCCTCCTGGGTTCCTGCCACCACCCTTGGGCCGGGATGAGGTGCCACCTTGTGCGTAGAAGCCCTGCACACAGGCAAGAAGCCCCCCAGGCCCGCGGGCGCGCCCGACCCTGGAGCCCCCTGGCTGGCTGCAGCCACAGGGAACGGGGGTTCTGAGTTGGCAGCCCCCATTCCCGAAGCATCCACGGGCAGTTCCCCAAAGGGCTGACACCGGCTGCGCCTCAGCAGCCAGACAACCTCCCTCCCTCTGGTCGGGCACTGCAAGCCACACAGCCACTTGTGTCCTCTGTGTCCCTGGAGGCCGCA
Organism: Lepus europaeus; assembly: GCF_033115175.1. Taxonomy (NCBI): domain Eukaryota; kingdom Metazoa; phylum Chordata; class Mammalia; order Lagomorpha; family Leporidae; genus Lepus; species Lepus europaeus. The sequence goes on along the minus strand of NW_026909052.1, from coordinate 108,395 downwards.
GCGCGTTTTGGGTTTTGGCGCGGACGGGCCCCTCTCGGCTTCCGTAGTCCATTTGCCCCAGAGCCTGCCAGACCCCTGGCCCCAGGGGCGGGCCCTGCTGAGTCCCCGAGCGCCTCCTGGGTTCATGCCACCACCCTTGGGCCGGGATGAGGTGCCACCTTGTGCGTAGAAGCCCTGCACACAGGCAAGAAGCCCCCCAGGCCCGCGGGCGCGCCCGACCCTGGAGCCCCCTGGCTGGCTGCAGCCACAGGGAACGGGGGTTCTGAGTTGGCAGCCCCCATTCCCTAAGCATCCACGGGCAGTTCCCCGAAGGGCTGACACCGGCTGCGCCTCAGCAGCCAGACAACCTCCCTCCCTCTGGTCGGGCACTGCAAGCCACACAGCCACTTGTGTCCCCTGTGTCCCTGGAGGCCGCAGCGCGTTTTGGGTTTTGGCGCGGACGGGCCCCTCTCGGCTTCCGTAGTCCATTTGCCCCCGGAGCCTGCCAGACCCCTGGCCCCAGGGGCGGGCCCTGCTGAGTCCCCGAGCGCCTCCTGGGTTCCTGCCACCACCCTTGGGCCGGGATGAGGTGCCACCTTGTGCGTAGAAGCCCTGCACACAGGCAAGAAGCCCCCAGGCCCGCGGGCGCGCCCGAACCTGTGGCCCCCTGGCTGGCTGCAGCCACAGGGAACGGGGGTTCTGAGTTGGCAGCCCCCATTCCCGAAGCATCCACGGGCAGTTCCCCGAAGGCCTGACACCGGCTGCGCCTCAGCAGCCAGACAACCTCCATCCCTCTGGTCGGGCACTGCAAGCCACACAGCCACTTGTGTCCCCTGTGTCCCTGGAGGTCGCAGCGCATTTTGGGTTTTGGCGCGGACGGGCCCCTCTCGGCTTCCATAGTCCATTTGCCCCCGGAGCCTGCCAGACCCCTGGCCCCAGGGGCGGGCCCTGCTGAGTCCCCGAGCGCCTCCTGAGTTTCAGCCACCACCCTTGGGCCGGGATGAGGTGCCACCTTGTGCGTAAAAGCCCTGCTCACAGGCAAGAAGCCCCCCAGGCCCGCGGGCGCGCCCGACCCTGGAGCCCCCTGGCTGGCTGCAGCCACAGGGAATGGGGGTTCTGAGTTGGCAGCCCCCATTCCCGAAGCATCCACGGGCAGTTCCCCGAAGGGCTGACACCGGCTGCGCCTCAGCAGCCAGACAACCTCCCTCCCTCTGGTCGGGCACTGCAAGCCACACAGCCACTTGTGTCCCCTGTGTCCCTGGAGGCCGCAGCGCGTTTTGGGTTTTGGCGCGGACGGGCCCCTCTCGGCTTCCGTAGTCCATTTGCCCCGGAGCCTGCCAGACCCCTGGCCCCAGGGGCGGGCCCTGCTGAGTCCCCGAGCGCCTCCTGGGTTCCTGCCACCACCCTTGGGCCGGGATGAGGTGCCACCTTGTGCGTAGAAGCCCTGCACACAGGCAAGAAGCCCCCCAGGCCTGCGGGCGCGCCCGACCCTGGAGCCCCCTGGCTGGCTGCAGCCACAGGGAACGGGGGTTCTGTGTTGGCAGCCCCCATTCCCGAAGCATCCACGGGCAGTTCCCCGAAGGGCTGACACCGGCTGCGCCTCAGCAGCCAGACAACCTCCCTCCCTCTGGTCGGGCACTGCAAGCCACACAGCCACTTGTGTCCCCTGTGTCCCTGGAGGCCGCAGCGCGTTTTGGGTTTTGGCGCGGACGGGCCCCTCTCGGCTTCCGTAGTCCATTTGCCCCCGGAGCCTGCCAGACCCCTGGCCCCAGGGGCGGGCCCTGCTGAGTCCCCGAGCGCCTCCTGGGTTCCTGCCACCACCCTTGGGCCGGGATGAGGTGCCACCTTGTGCGTAGAAGCCCTGCACACAGGCAAGAAGCCCCAGAGGCCCGCCCGACCCTGGAGCCCCCTGGCTGGCTGCAGCCACAGGGAACGGGGGTTCTGAGTTGGCAGCCCCCATTCCCGAAGCATCCACGGGCAGTTCCCCGAAGGGCTGACACCGGCTGCGCCTCAGCAGCCAGACAACCTCCCTCCCTCTGGTCGGGCACTGCAAGCCACACAGCCACTTGTGTCCTCTGTGTCCCTGGAGGCCGCAGCGCGTTTTGGGTTTTGGCGCGGACGGGCCCCTCTCGGCTTCCGTAGTCCATTTGCCCCAGAGCCTGCCAGACCCCTGGCCCCAGGGGCGGGCCCTGCTGAGTCCCCGAGCGCCTCCTGGGTTCATGCCACCACCCTTGGGCCGGGATGAGGTGCCACCTTGTGCGTAGAAGCCCTGCACACAGGCAAGAAGCCCCCCAGGCCCGCGGGCGCGCCCGACCCTGGAGCCCCCTGGCTGGCTGCAGCCACAGGGAACGGGGGTTCTGAGTTGGCAGCCCCCATTCCCGAAGCATCCACGGGGAGTTCCCCGAAGGGCTGACACCGGCTGCGCCTCAGCAGCCAGACAACCTCCCTCCCTCTGGTCGGGCACTGCAAGCCACACAGCCACTTGTGTCCCCTGTGTCCCTGGAGGCCGCAGCGCGTTTTGGGTTTTGGCGCGGACGGGCCCCTCTCGGCTTCCGTAGTCCATTTGCCCCCGGAGCCTGCCAGACCCCTGGCCCCAGGGGCGGGCCCTGCTGAGTCCCCGAGCGCCTCCTGGGTTCCTGCCACCACCCTTGGGCCGGGATGAGGTGCCACCTTGTGCGTAGAAGCCCTGCAGACAGGCAAGAAGCCCACCAGGCCCGCGGGCGCGCCTGACCCTGTGGCCCCCTGGCTGGCTGCAGCCACAGGGAACGGGGGTTCTGAGTTGGCAGCCCCCATTCCCGAAGCATCCACGGGCAGTTCCCCGAAGGGCTGACACCGGCTGCGCCTCAGCAGCCAGACAACCTCCCTCCCTCTGGTCGGGCACTGCAAGCCACACAGCCACTTGTGTCCCCTGTGTCCCTGGAGGCCGCAGCGCGTTTTGGGTTTTGGCGCGGACGGGCCCCTCTCGGCTTCCGTAGTCCATTTGCCCCCGGAGCCTGCCAGACCCCTGGCCCCAGGGGCGGGCCCTGCTGAGTCCCCAAGCGCCTCCTGGGTTCCTGCCACCACCCTTGGGCCGGGATGAGGTGCCACCTTGTGCGTAGAAGCCCTGCACACAGGCAAGAAGCCCCAGAGGCCCGCCCGACCCTGGAGCCCCCTGGCTGGCTGCAGCCACAGGGAACGGGGGTTCTGAGTTGGCAGCCCCCATTCCCGAAGCATCCACGGGCAGTTCCCCGAAGGGCTGACACCGGCTGCGCCTCAGCAGCCAGACAACCTCCCTCCCTCTGGTCGGGCACTGCAAGCCACACAGCCACTTGTGTCCTCTGTGTCCCTGGAGGCCGCAGCGCGTTTTGGGTTTTGGCGCGGACGGGCCCCTCTCGGCTTCCGTAGTCCATTTGCCCCGGAGCCTGCCAGACCCCTGGCCCCAGGGGCGGGCCCTGCTGAGTCCCCGAGCGCCTCCTGGGTTCATGCCACCACCCTTGGGCCGGGATGAGGTGCCACCTTGTGCGTAGAAGCCCTGCACACAGGCAAGAAGCCCCCCAGGCCCGCGGGCGCGCCCGACCCTGGAGCCCCCTGGCTGGCTGCAGCCACAGGGAACGGGGGTTCTGAGTTGGCAGCCCCCATTCCCGAAGCATCCACGGGGAGTTCCCCGAAGGGCTGACACCGGCTGCGCCTCAGCAGCCAGACAACCTCCCTCCCTCTGGTCGGGCACTGCAAGCCACACAGCCACTTGTGTCCCCTGTGTCCCTGGAGGCCGCAGCGCGTTTTGGGTTTTGGCGCGGACGGGCCCCTCTCAGCTTCCGTAGTCCATTTGCCCCCGGAGCCTGCCAGACCCCTGGCCCCAGGGGCGGGCCCTGCTGAGTCCCCGAGCGCCTCCTGGGTTCCTGCCACCACCCTTCGGCCGGGATGAGGTGCCACCTTGTGCGTAGAAGCCCTGCAGACAGGCAAGAAGCCCACCAGGCCCGCGGGCGCGCCCGACCCTGTGGCCCCCTGGCTGGCTGCAGCCACAGGGAACGGGGGTTCTGAGTTGGCAGCCCCCATTCCCGAAGCATCCACGGGCAGTTCCCCGAAGGGCTGACACCGGCTGCGCCTCAGCAGCCAGACAACCTCCCTCCCTCTGGTCGGGCACTGCAAGCCACACAGCCACTTGTGTCCCCTGTGTCCCTGGAGGCCGCAGCGCGTTTTGGGTTTTGGCGCGGACGGGCCCCTCTCGGCTTCCGTAGTCCATTTGCCCCCGGAGCCTGCCAGACCCCTGGCCCCAGGGGCGGGCCCTGCTGAGTCCCCAAGCGCCTCCTGGGTTCCTGCCACCACCCTTGGGCCGGGATGAGGTGCCACCTTGTGCGTAGAAGCCCTGCACACAGGCAAGAAGCCCCCAGGTCTGCGGGCGCGCCCGACCCTGGAGCCCCCTGGCTGGCTGCAGCCACAGGGAAAGGGGGTTCTGAGTTGGCAGCCCCCATTCCCGAAGCATCCACGGGCAGTTCCCCGAAGGGCTGACACCGGCTGCGCCTCAGCAGCCAGACAACCTCCCTCCCTCTGGTCGGGCACTGCAAGCCACACAGCCACTTGTGTCCCCTGTGTCTCTGGAGGCCGCAGTGCGTTTTGGGTTTTGGCGCGGACGGGCCCCTCTCGGCTTCCGTAGTCCATTTGCCCCGGAGCCTGCCAGACCCCTGGCCCCAGGGGCGGGCCCTGCTGAGTCCCCGAGCGCCTCCTGGGTTCCTGCCACCACCCTTGGGCCGGGATGAGGTGCCACCTTGTGCGTAGAAGCCCTGCACACAGGCAAGAAGCCCCCCAGGCCCGCGGGCGCGCCCGACCCTGGAGCCCCCTGGCTGGCTGCAGCCACAGGGAACGGGGGTTCTGAGTTGGCAGCCCCCATTCCCGAAGCATCCACGGGCAGTTCCCTGAAGGGCTGACACCGGCTGCGCCTCAGCAGCCAGACAACCAGCCTCCCTCTGGTCGGGCACTGCAAGCCACACAGCCACTTGTGTCCCCTGTGTCCCTGGAGGCCGCAGTGCGTTTTGGGTTTTGGCGCGGACGGGCCCCTCTCGGCTTCCGTAGTCCATTTACCCCGGAGCCTGCCAGACCCCTGGCCCCAGGGGCGGGCCCTGCTGAGTCCCCGAGCGCCTCCTGGGTTCCTGCCACCACCCTTGGGCCGGGATGAGGTGCCACCTTGTGCGTAGAAGCCCTGCACACAGGCAAGAAGCCCCCCAGGCCCGCGGGCGCGCCCGACCCTGGAGCCCCCTGGCTGGCTGCAGCCACAGGGAACGGGGGTTCTGAGTTGGCAGCCCCCATTCCCGAAGCATCCACGGGCAGTTCCCCGAAGGGCTGACACCGGCTGCGCCTCAGCAGCCAGACAACCTCCCTCCCTCTGCTCGGGCACTGCAAGCCACACAGCCACTTGTGTCCCCTGTGTCCCTGGAGGCCGCAGCGCATTTTGGGTTTTGGCGCGGACGGGCCCCTCTCGGCTTCCGTAGTCCATTTGCCCCCGGAGCCTGCCAGACCCCTGGCCCCAGGGGCGGGCCCTGCTGAGTCCCCGAGCGCCTCCTGGGTTCCTGCCACCACCCTTGGGCCGGGATGAGGTGCCACCTTGTGCGTAGAAGCCCTGCACACAGGCAAGAAGCCCACCAGGCCCGCGGGCGCGCCCGAACCTGTGGCCCCCTGGCTGGCTGCAGCCACAGGGAACGGGGGTTCTGAGTTGGCAGCCCCCATTCCCGAAGCATCCACGGGCAGTTCCCCGAAGGCCTGACACCGGCTGCGCCTCAGCAGCCAGACAACCTCCATCCCTCTGGTCGGGCACTGCAAGCCACACAGCCACTTGTGTCCCCTGTGTCCCTGGAGGTCGCAGCGCATTTTGGGTTTTGGCGCGGACGGGCCCCTCTCGGCTTCCATAGTCCATTTGCCCCCGGAGCCTGCCAGACCCCTGGCCCCAGGGGCGGGCCCTGCTGAGTCCCCGAGCGCCTCCTGAGTTTCTGCCACCACCCTTGGGCCGGGATGAGGTGCCACCTTGTGCGTAGAAGCCCTGCACACAGGCAAGAAGCCCCAGAGGCCCGCCCGACCCTGGAGCCCCCTGGCTGGCTGCAGCCACAGGGAACGGGGGTTCTGAGTTGGCAGCCCCCATTCCCGAAGCATCCACGGGCAGTTCCCTGAAGGGCTGACACCGGCTGCGCCTCAGCAGCCAGACAACCTCCCTCTCTCTGGTCGGGCACTGCAAGCCACACAGCCACTTGTGTCCCCTGTGTCCCTGGAGGCCGCAGCGCGTTTTGGGTTTTGGCGCAGACGGGCCCCTCTCGGCTTCCATAGTCCATTTGCCCCCGGAGCCTGCCAGACCCCTGGCCCCAGGGGCGGCCTTGCTGAGTCCCAGAGTGCCTCCTGGGTTCCTGCCACCAGCCTTGGGCCGGGATGAGGTGCCACCTTGTGCGTAGAAGCCCTGCACACAGGCAAGAAGCCCCCCAGGCCCGCCCGACCCTGGAGCCCCCTGGCTGGCTGCAGCCACAGGGAACGGGGGTTCTGAGTTGGCAGCCCCCATTCCCGAAGCATCCACGGGCAGTTCCCCGAAGGGCTGACACCGGCTGCGCCTCAGCAGCCAGACAACCTCCCTCCCTCTGGTCGGGCACTGCAAGCCACACAGCCACTTGTGTCCCCTGTGTCCCTGGAGGCCGCAGCGCGTTTTGGGTTTTGGCGCGGACGGGCCCCTCTCGGCTTCCGTAGTCCATTTGCCCCCAGAGCCTGCCAGACCCCTGGCCCCAGGGGCGGGCCCTGCTGAGTCTCCGAGCGCCTCCTGGGTTCCTGCCACCACCCTTGGGCCGGGATGAGGTGCCACCTTGTGCGTAGAAGCCCTGCACACAGGCAAGAAGCCCCCCAGGCCCGCGGGCGCGCCCGACCCTGGAGCCCCCTGGCTGGCTGCAGCCACAGGGAACGGGGGTTCTGAGTTGGCAGCCCCCATTCCCGAAGCATCCACGGGCAGTTCCCCAAAGGGCTGACACCGGCTGCGCCTCAGCAGCCAGACAACCTCCCTCCCTCTGGTCGGGCACTGCAAGCCACACAGCCACTTGTGTCCCCTGTGTCCCTGGAGGCCGCAGCACGTTTTGGGTTTTGGCGCGGACGGGCCCCTCTCGGCTTCCGTAGTCCTCTTGCCCCGGAGCCTGCCAGACCCCTGGCCCCAGGGGCGGGCCCTGCTGAGTCCCCAAGCGCCTCCTGGGTTCCTGCCACCACCCTTGGGCCGGGATGAGGTGCCACCTTGTGCGTAGAAGCCCTGCACACAGGCAAGAAGCCCCCCAGGCCCGCGGGCGCGCCCGACCCTGGAGCCCCCTGGCTGGCTGCAGCCACAGGGAACGGGGGTTCTGAGTTGGCAGCCCCCATTCCCGAAGCATCCACGGGCAGTTCCCCGAAGGGCTGACACCGGCTGCGCCTCAGCAGCCAGACAACCTCCCTCCCTCTGGTCGGGCACTGCAAGCCACACAGCCACTTGTGTCCCCTGTGTCCCTGGAGGCCGCAGCGCGTTTTGGGTTTTGGCGCGGACGGGCCCCTCTCGGCTTCCGTAGTCCATTTGCCCCCGGAGCCTGCCAGACCCCTGGCCCCAGGGGCGGGCCCTGCTGAGTCCCCGAGCGCCTCCTGGGTTCCTGCCACCACCCTTGGGCCGGGATGAGGTGCCACCTTGTGCGTAGAAGCCCTGCAGACAGGCAAGAAGCCCACCAGGCCCGCGGGCGCGCCCGACCCTGTGGCCCCCTGGCTGGCTGCAGCCACAGGGAACGGGGGTTCTGAGTTGGCAGCCCCCATTCCCGAAGCATCCACGGGCAGTTCCCCGAAGGGCTGACACCGGCTGCGCCTCAGCAGCCAGACAACCTCCCTCCCTCTGGTCGGGCACTGCAAGCCACACAGCCACTTGTGTCCCCTGTGTCCCTGGAGGCCGCAGCGCGTTTTGGGTTTTGGCGCGGACGGGCCCCTCTCGGCTTCCGTAGTCCATTTGCCCCCGGAGCCTGCCAGACCCCTGGCCCCAGGGGCGGGCCCTGCTGAGTCCCCAAGCGCCTCCTGGGTTCCTGCCACCACCCTTGGGCCGGGATGAGGTGCCACCTTGTGCGTAGAAGCCCTGCACACAGGCAAGAAGCCCCCAGGTCTGCGGGCGCGCCCGACCCTGGAGCCCCCTGGCTGGCTGCAGCCACAGGGAAAGGGGGTTCTGAGTTGGCAGCCCCCATTCCCGAAGCATCCACGGGCAGTTCCCCGAAGGGCTGACACCGGCTGCGCCTCAGCAGCCAGACAACCTCCCTCCCTCTGGTCGGGCACTGCAAGCCACACAGCCACTTGTGTCCCCTGTGTCCCTGGAGGCCGCAGTGCGTTTTGGGTTTTGGCGCGGACGGGCCCCTCTCGGCTTCCGTAGTCCATTTGCCCCGGAGCCTGACAGACCCCTGGCCCCAGGGGCGGGCCCTACTGAGTCCCCAAGCGCCTCCTGGGTTCATGCCACCACCCTTGGGCCGGGATGAGGTGCCACCTTGTGCGTAGAAGCCCTGCACACAGGCAAGAAGCCCCCCAGGTCTGCGGGCGCGCCCGACCCTGGAGCCCCCTGGCTGGCTGCAGCCACAGGGAACGGGGGTTCTGAGTTGGCAGCCCCCATTCCCGAAGCATCCACGGGCAGTTCCCCGAAGGGCTGACACCGGCTGCGCCTCAGCAGCCAGACAACCTCCCTCCCTCTGGTCGGGCACTGCAAGCCACACAGCCACTTGTGTCCCCTGTGTCCCTGGAGGCCGCAGCGCGTTTTGGGTTTTGGCGCGGACGGGCCCCTCTCGGCTTCCGTAGTCCATTTGCCCCCAGAGCCTGCCAGACCCCTGGCCCCAGGGGCGGGCCCTGCTGAGTCTCCGAGCGCCTCCTGGGTTCCTGCCACCACCCTTGGGCCGGGATGAGGTGCCACCTTGTGCGTAGAAGCCCTGCACACAGGCAAGAAGCCCCCCAGGCCCGCGGGCGCGCCCGACCCTGGAGCCCCCTGGCTGGCTGCAGCCACAGGGAACGGGGGTTCTGAGTTGGCAGCCCCCATTCCCGAAGCATCCACGGGCAGTTCCCCAAAGGGCTGACACCGGCTGCGCCTCAGCAGCCAGACAACCTCCCTCCCTCTGGTCGGGCACTGCAAGCCACACAGCCACTTGTGTCCCCTGTGTCCCTGGAGGCCGCAGCACGTTTTGGGTTTTGGCGCGGACGGGCCCCTCTCGGCTTCCGTAGTCCTCTTGCCCCGGAGCCTGCCAGACCCCTGGCCCCAGGGGCGGGCCCTGCTGAGTCCCCAAGCGCCTCCTGGGTTCCTGCCACCACCCTTGGGCCGGGATGAGGTGCCACCTTGTGCGTAGAAGCCCTGCACACAGGCAAGAAGCCCCCCAGGCCCGCGGGCGCGCCCGACCCTGGAGCCCCCTGGCTGGCTGCAGCCACAGGGAACGGGGGTTCTGAGTTGGCAGCCCCCATTCCCGAAGCATCCACGGGCAGTTCCCCGAAGGGCTGACACCGGCTGCGCCTCAGCAGCCAGACAACCTCCCTCCCTCTGGTCGGGCACTGCAAGCCACACAGCCACTTGTGTCCCCTGTGTCCCTGGAGGCCGCAGCGCGTTTTGGGTTTTGGCGCGGACGGGCCCCTCTCGGCTTCCGTAGTCCATTTGCCCCCGGAGCCTGCCAGACCCCTGGCCCCAGGGGCGGGCCCTGCTGAGTCCCCGAGCGCCTCCTGGGTTCCTGCCACCACCCTTGGGCCGGGATGAGGTGCCACCTTGTGCGTAGAAGCCCTGCAGACAGGCAAGAAGCCCACCAGGCCCGCGGGCGCGCCCGACCCTGTGGCCCCCTGGCTGGCTGCAGCCACAGGGAACGGGGGTTCTGAGTTGGCAGCCCCCATTCCCGAAGCATCCACGGGCAGTTCCCCGAAGGGCTGACACCGGCTGCGCCTCAGCAGCCAGACAACCTCCCTCCCTCTGGTCGGGCACTGCAAGCCACACAGCCACTTGTGTCCCCTGTGTCCCTGGAGGCCGCAGCGCGTTTTGGGTTTTGGCGCGGACGGGCCCCTCTCGGCTTCCGTAGTCCATTTGCCCCCGGAGCCTGCCAGACCCCTGGCCCCAGGGGCGGGCCCTGCTGAGTCCCCAAGCGCCTCCTGGGTTCCTGCCACCACCCTTGGGCCGGGATGAGGTGCCACCTTGTGCGTAGAAGCCCTGCACACAGGCAAGAAGCCCCCAGGTCTGCGGGCGCGCCCGACCCTGGAGCCCCCTGGCTGGCTGCAGCCACAGGGAAAGGGGGTTCTGAGTTGGCAGCCCCCATTCCCGAAGCATCCACGGGCAGTTCCCCGAAGGGCTGACACCGGCTGCGCCTCAGCAGCCAGACAACCTCCCTCCCTCTGGTCGGGCACTGCAAGCCACACAGCCACTTGTGTCCCCTGTGTCCCTGGAGGCCGCAGTGCGTTTTGGGTTTTGGCGCGGACGGGCCCCTCTCGGCTTCCGTAGTCCATTTGCCCCGGAGCCTGACAGACCCCTGGCCCCAGGGGCGGGCCCTACTGAGTCCCCAAGCGCCTCCTGGGTTCATGCCACCACCCTTGGGCCGGGATGAGGTGCCACCTTGTGCGTAGAAGCCCTGCACACAGGCAAGAAGCCCCCCAGGTCTGCGGGCGCGCCCGACCCTGGAGCCCCCTGGCTGGCTGCAGCCACAGGGAACGGGGGTTCTGAGTTGGCAGCCCCCATTCCCGAAGCATCCACGGGCAGTTCCCCGAAGGGCTGACACCGGCTGCGCCTCAGCAGCCAGACAACCTCCCTCCCTCTGCTCGGGCACTGCAAGCCACACAGCCACTTGTGTCCCCTGTGTCCCTGGAGGCTGCAGCGCGTTTTGGGTTTTGGCGCGGACGGGCCCCTCTCGGCTTCCGTAGTCCATTTGCCCCGGAGCCTGCCAGACCCCTGGCCCCAGGGGCGGGCCCTGCTGAGTCCCCGAGCGCCTCCTGGGTCCGTGCCACCACCCTTGGGCCGGGATGAGGTGCCACCTTGTGCATAGAAGCCCTGAACACAGGCAAGAAGCCCCCAGGCCCGCGGGCGCGCCTGACCCTGGAGCCCCCTGGCTGGCTGCAGCCACAGGGAACGGGGGTTCTGAGTTGGCAGCCCCCATTCCCGAAGCATCCACGGGCAGTTCCCCGAAGGGCTGACACCGGCTGCGCCTCAGCAGCCAGACAACCTCCCTCCCTCTGGTCGGGCACTGCAAGCCACACAGCCACTTGTGTCCCCTGTGTCCCTGGAGGCCGCAGCGCGTTTTGGGTTTTTGCGCGGACGGGCCCCTCTCGGCTTCCGTAGTCCATTTGCCCCGGAGCCTGCCAGACCCCTGGCCCCAGGGGCGGGCCCTGCTGAGTCCCCGAGTGCCTCCCGGGATCCTGCCACCACCCTTGGGCCGGGATGAGGTGCCACCTTGTGCGTAGAAGCCCTGCACACAGGCAAGAAGCCCCCCAGGCCCGCGGGCGCGCCCGACCCTGGAGCCCCCTGGCTGGCTGCAGCCACAGGGAACGGGGGTTCTGAGTTGGCAGCCCCCATTTCCGAAGCATCCACGGGGAGTTCCCCGAAGGGCTGACACCGGCTGCGCCTCAGCAGCCAGACAACCTCCCTCCCTCTGGTCGGGCACTGCAAGCCACACAGCCACTTGTGTCCCCTGTGTCCCTGGAGGCCGCAGCGCGTTTTGGGTTTTGGCGCGGACGGGCCCCTCTCGGCTTCCGTAGTCCATTTGCCCCCGGAGCCTGCCAGACCCCTGGCCCCAGGGGCGGGCCCTGCTGAGTCCCCGAGCGCCTCCTGGGTTCCTGCCACCACGCTTGGGCCGGGATGAGGTGCCACCTTGTGCGTAGAAGCCCTGCACACAGGCAAGAAGCCCACCAGGCCCGCGGGCGCGCCCGACCCTGTGGCCCCCTGGCTGGCTGCAGCCTCAGGGAACGGGGGTTCTGAGTTGGCAGCCCCCATTCCCGAAGCATCCACGGGCAGTTCCCCGAAGGGCTGACACCGGCTGCGCCTCAGCAGCCAGACAACCTCCCTCCCTCTGGTCGGGCACTGCAAGCCACACAGCCACTTGTGTCCCCTGTGTCCCTGGAGGCCGCAGCGCGTTTTGGGTTTTGGCCCGGACGGGCCCCTCTCGGCTTCCGTAGTCCATTTGCCCCCGGAGCCTGCCAGACCCCTGGCCCCAGGGGCGGGCCCTGCTGAGTCCCCAAGCGCCTCCTGGGTTCCTGCCACCACCCTTGGGCCGGGATGAGGTGCCACCTTGTGCGTAGAAGCCCTGCACACAGGCAAGAAGCCCCCAGGTCTGCGGGCGCGCCCGACCCTGGAGCCCCCTGGCTGGCTGCAGCCACAGGGAACGGGGGTTCGGAGTTGGCAGCCCCCATTCCCGAAGCATCCACGGGCAGTTCCCCGAAGGGCTGACACCGGCTGCGCCTCAGCAGCCAGACAACCTCCCTCCCTCTGGTCGGGCACTGCAAGCCACACAGCCACTTGTGTCCCCTGTGTCCCTGGAGGCCGCAGCGTGTTTTGGGTTTTGGCGCGGACGGGCCCCTCTCGGCTTGCGTAGTCCATTTGCCCCGGAGCCTGCCAGACCCCTGGCCCCAGGGGCGGGCCCTGCTGAGTCCCCGAGCGCCTCCTGGGTTCCTGCCACCACCCTTGGGCCGGGATGAGGTGCCACCTTGTGCATAGAAGCCCTGCACACAGGCAAGAAGCCCCCCAGGCCTGCGGGCGCGCCCGACCCTGGAGCCCCCTGGCTGGCTGCAGCCACAGGGAACGGGGGTTCTGAGTTGGCAGCCCCCATTTCCGAAGCATCCACGGGCAGTTCCCCGAAGGGCTGACACCAGCTGCGCCTCAGCAGCCAGACAACCTCCCTCCCTCTGGTCGGGCACTGCAAGCCACACAGCCACTTGTGTCCCCTGTGTCCCTGGAGGCCGCAGCGCGTTTTGGGTTTTGGCGCGGACGGGCCCCTCTCGGTTTCCGTAGTCCATTTGCCCCGGAGACTGCCAGACCCCTGGCCCCAGGGGCGGGCCCTGCTGAGTCCCCGAGCGCCTCCAGGGTTCCTGCCACCACCCTTGGGCCAGCATGAGGTGCCACCTTGTGCGTAGAAGCCCTGCACACAGGCAAGAAGCCCACCAGGCCCGCGGGCGCGCCCGACCCTGTGGCCCCCTGGCTGGCTGCAGCCACAGGGAACGGGGGTTCTGAGTTGGCAGCCCCCATTCCCGAAGCATCCACGGGCAGTTCCCCGAAGGGCTGACACCGGCTGCGCCTCAGCAGCCAGACAACCTCCCTCCCTCTGGTCGGGCACTGCAAGCCACACAGCCACTTGTGTCCCCTGTGTCCCTGGAGGCCGCAGCGCGTTTTGGGTTTTGGCGCGGACGGGCCCCTCTCGGCTTCCGTAGTCCATTTGCCCCGGAGCCTGCCAGACCCCTGGCCCCAGGGGCGGGCCCTGCTGAGTCCCCGAGTGCCTCCTGGGTTCCTGCCACCACCCTTGGGCCGGGATGAGGTGCCACCTTGTGCGTAGAAGCCCTGCACACAGGCAAGAAGCCCCCTAGGCCCGCGGGCGCGCCCGACCCTGGAGCCCCCTGGCTGGCTGCAGCCACAGGGAACGGGGGTTCTGAGTTGGCAGCCCCCATTTCCGAAGCATCCACGGGGAGTTCCCCGAAGGGCTGACACCGGCTGCGCCTCAGCAGCCAGACAACCTCCCTCCCTCTGGTCGGGCACTGCAAGCCACACAGCCACTTGTGTCCCCTGTGTCCCTGGAGGCCGCAGCGCGTTTTGGGTTTTGGCGCGGACGGGCCCCTCTCGGCTTCCGTAGTCCATTTGCCCCCGGAGCCTGCCAGACCCCTGGCCCCAGGGGCGGGCCCTGCTGAGTCCCCGAGCGCCTCCTGGGTTCCTGCCACCACGCTTGGGCCGGGATGAGGTGCCACCTTGTGCGTAGAAGCCCTGCACACAGGCAAGAAGCCCACCAGGCCCGCGGGCGCGCCCGACCCTGTGGCCCCCTGGCTGGCTGCAGCCTCAGGGAACGGGGGTTCTGAGTTGGCAGCCCCCATTCCCGAAGCATCCATGGGCAGTTCCCCGAAGGGCTGACACCGGCTGCGCGTCAGCAGCCAGACAACCTCCCTCCCTCTGGTCGGGCACTGCAAGCCACACAGCCACTTGTGTCCCCTGTGTCCCTGGAGGCCGCAGCGCGTTTTGGGTTTTGGCCCGGACGGGCCCCTCTCGGCTTCCGTAGTCCATTTGCCCCCGGAGCCTGCCAGACCCCTGGCCCCAGGGGCGGGCCCTGCTGAGTCCCCAAGCGCCTCCTGGGTTCCTGCCACCACCCTTGGGCTGGGATGAGGTGCCACCTTGTGCGTAGAAGCCCTGCACACAGGCAAGAAGCCCCCAGGTCTGCGGGCGCGCCCGACCCTGGAGCCCCCTGGCTGGCTGCAGCCACAGGGAACGGGGGTTCTGAGTTGGCAGCCCCCATTCCCGAAGCATCCACGGGCAGTTCCCCGAAGGGCTGACACCGGCTGCGCCTCAGCAGCCAGACAACCTCCCTCCCTCTGGTCGGGCACTGCAAGCCACACAGCCACTTGTGTCCCCTGTGTCCCTGGAGGCCGCAGCGTGTTTTGGGTTTTGGCGCGGACGGGCCCCTCTCGGCTTGCGTAGTCCATTTGCCCCGGAGCCTGCCAGACCCCTGGCCCCAGGGGCGGGCCCTGCTGAGTCCCCGAGCGCCTCCTGGGTTCCTGCCACCACCCTTGGGCCGGGATGAGGTGCCACCTTGTGCGTAGAAGCCCTGCACACAGGCAAGAAGCCCCCTGGCCCGCGGGCGCGCCCGACCCTGGAGCCCCCTGGCTGGCTGCAGCCACAGGGAACGGGGGTTCTGAGTTGGCAGCCCCCATTCCCGAAGCATACACGGGCAGTTCCCCGAAGGGCTGACACCGGCTGCGCCTCAGCAGCCAGACAACCTCCCTCCCTCTGGTCGGGCACTGCAAGCCACACAGCCACTTGTGTCCCCTGTGTCCCTGGAGGCCGCAGCGCGTTTTGGGTTTTGGCACGGACGGGCCCCTCTCGGCTTCCGTAGTCCATTTGCCCCGGAGCCTGCCAGACCCCTGGCCCCAGGGGCGGGCCCTGCTGAGTCCCCAAGCGCCTCCTGGGTTCCTGCCACCACCCTTGGGCCGGGATGAGGTGCCACCTTGTGCGTAGAAGCCCTGCACACAGGCAAGAAGCCCCCAAGGCCCGCGGGCGCACCCGACCCTGGAGCCCCCTGGCTGGCTGCAGCCACAGGGAACGGGGGTTCTGAGTTGGCAGCCCCCATTCCCGAAGCATCCACGGGCAGTTCCCCGAAGGGCTGACACCGGCTGCGCCTCAGCAGCCAGACAACCTCCCTCCCTCTGGTCGGGCACTGCAAGCCACACAGCCACTTGTGTCCCCTGTGTCCCTGGAGGCCGCAGCGCGTTTTGGGTTTTGGCGCGGACGGGCCCCTCTCGGCTTCCGTAGTCCATTTGCCCCGGAGCCTGCCAGACCCCTGGCCCCAGGGGCGGGCCCTGCTGAGTCCCCGAGCGCCTCCTGGGTTCCTGCCACCACCCTTGGGCCGGGATGAGGTGCCACCTTGTGCGTAGAAGCCCTGCACACAGGCAAGAAGCCCCCCAGGCCCGCGGGCGCGCCCGACCCTGGAGCCCCCTGGCTGGCTGCAGCCACAGGGAACGGGGGTTCTGAGTTGGCAGCCCCCATTCCCGAAGCATCCACGGGCAGTTCCCCGAAGGGCTGACACCGGCTGCGCCTCAGCAGCCAGACAACCTCCCTCCCTCTGGTCGGGCACTGCAAGCCACACAGCCACTTGTGTCCCCTGTGTCCCTGGAGGCTGCAGCGCGTTTTGGGTTTTGGCGCGGACGGGCCCCTCTCAGCTTCCGTAGTCCATTTGCCCCGGAGCCTGCCAGACCCCTGGCCCCAGGGGCGGGCCCTGCTGAGTCCCCGAGCGCCTCCTGGGTTCCTGCCACCACCCTTGGGCCGGGATGAGGTGCCACCTTGTGCGTAGAAGCCCTGCACACAGGCAAGAAGCCCCCAGGCCTGCGGGCGCGCCCGACCCTGGAGCCCCCTGGCTGGCTGCAGCCACAGGGAACGGGGGTTCTGAGTTGGCAGCCCCCATTCCCGAAGCATCCACGGGGAGTTCCCCGAAGGGCTGACACCGGCTGCGCCTCAGCAGCCAGACAACCTCCCTCCCTCTGGTCGGGCACTGCAAGCCACACAGCCACTTGTGTCCCCTGTGTCCCTGGAGGCCGCAGCGCGTTTTGGGTTTTGGCGCGGACGGGCCCCTCTCGGCTTCCGTAGTCCATTTGCCCTGGAGCCTGCCAGACCCCTGGCCCCAGGGGCGGGCCCTACTGAGTCCCCGAGCGCCTCCTGGGTTCCTGCCACCACCCTTGGGCCGGGATGAGGTGCCACCTTGTGCGTAGAAGCCCTGCACACAGGCAAGAAGCCCCCCAGGCCCGCGGGCGCGCCCGACCCTGGAGCCCCCTGGCTGGCTACAGCCACAGGGAACGGGGGTTCTGAGTTGGCAGCCCCCATTCCCGAAGCATCCACGGGCAGTTCCCCGAAGGGCTGACACCGGCTGCGCCTCAGCAGCCAGACAACCTCCGTCCCTCTGGTCGGGCACTGCAAGCCACACAGCCACTTGTGTCCCCTGTGTCCCTGGAGGCCGCAGCGCGTTTTGGGTTTTGGCGCGGACGGGCCCCTCTCGGCTTCCGTAGTCCATTTGCCCCCAGAGCCTGCCAGACCCCTCCCCAGGGGAGGGCCCTGCTGAGTTCCCGAGCGCCTCCTGAGTTCCAGCCACCACCCTTGGGCCGGGATGAGGTGCCACCTTGTGCGTAGAAGCCCTGCACACAGGCAAGAAGCCCCCCAGGCCCGCGGGCGCGCCCGACCCTGGAGCCCCCTGGCTGGCTGCAGCCACAGGGAACGGGGGTTCTGAGTTGGCAGCCCCCATTCCCGAAGCATCCACGGGCAGTTCCCCGAAGGGCTGACACCGGCTGCGCCTCAGCAGCCAGACAACCTCCCTCCCTCTGGTCGGGCACTGCAAGCCACACAGCCACTTGTGTCCCCTGTGTCCCTGGAGGCCGCAGCGCGTTTTGGGTTTTGGCGCGGACGGGCCCCTCTCGGCTTCCGTAGTCCATTTGCCCCGGAGCCTGCCAGACCCCTGGCCCTAGGGGCGGGCCCTGCTGAGTTCCCGAGCGCTTCCTGGGTTCCTGCCACCACCCTTGGGCCGGGATGAGGTGCCACCTTGTGCGTAGAAGCCCTGCATACAGGCAAGAATCCCCCCAGGCCCGCGGGCGCGCCCGACCCTGGAGCCCCCTGGCTGGCTGCAGCCACAGGGAACGGGGGTTCTGAGTTGGCAGCCCCCATTCCCGAAGCATCCACGGGCAGTTCCCCGAAGGGCTGACACCGGCTGCGCCTCAGCAGCCAGACAACCTCCCTCCCTCTGGTCGGGCACTGCAAGCCACACAGCCACTTGTGTCCCCTGTGTCCCTGGAGGCCGCAGCGCGTTTTGGGTTTTGGCGCGGACGGGCCCCTCTCGGCTTCCGTAGTCCATTTGCCCCCGGAGCCTGCCAGACCCCTGGCCCCAGGGGCGGGCCCTGCTGAGTCCCCGAGCGCCTCCTGGGTTCCTGCCACCACCCTTGGGCCGGGATGAGGTGCCACCTTGTGCGTAGAAGCCCTGCACACAGGCAAGAAGCCCCCCAGGCCCGCGGGCGCGCCCGACCCTGGAGCCCCCTGGCTGGCTGCAGCCACAGGGAACGGGGGTTCTGAGTTGGCAGCCCCTATTCCCGAAGCATCCACGGGCAGTTCCCCAAAGGGCTGACACCGGCTGCGCCTCAGCAGCCAGACAACCTCCCTCCCTCTGGTCGGGCACTGCAAGCCACACAGCCACTTGTGTCCCCTGTGTCCCTGGAGGCCGCAGCGCGTTTTGGGTTTTGGCGCGGACGGGCCCCTCTCGGCTTCCGTAGTCCATTTGCCCCCGGAGCCTGCCAGACCCCTGGCCCCAGGGGCGGGCCCTGCTGAGTCCCCCAGCGCCTCCTGGGTTCCTGCCACAACCCTTGGGTCGGGATGAGGTGCCACCTTGTGCGTAGAAGCCCTGCACACAGGCAAGAAGCCCCCCAGGCCCGCCCGACCCTGGAGCCCCCTGGCTGGCTGCAGCCACAGGGAACGGGGGTTCTGAGTTGGCAGCCCCCATTCCCGAAGCATCCACGGGCAGTTCCCCGAAGGGCTGACACCGGCTGCGCCTCAGCAGCCAGACAACCTCCCTCCCTCTGGTCGGGCACTGCAAGCCACACAGCCACTTGTGTCCCCTGTGTCCCTGGAGGCCGCAGCGCGTTTTGGGTTTTGGCGCGGACTGGCCCCTCTCGGCTTCCGTAGTCCATTTGCCCCCGGAGCCTGCCAGACCCCTGGCCCCAGGGGAGGGCCCTGCTGAGTTCCCGAGCGCCTCCTGGGTTCCTGCCACCACCCTTGGGCCGGGATGAGGTGCCACCTTGTGCGTAGAAGCCCTGCACACAGGCAAGAAGCCCCCCAGGCCCGCGGGCGCGCCCGACCCTGGAGCCCCCTGGCTGGCTGCAGCCACAGGGAACGGGGGTTCTGAGTTGGCAGCCCCCATTCCCGAAGCATCCACGGGCAGTTCCCCGAAGGGCTGACACCGGCTGCGCCTCAGCAGCCAGACAACCTCCCTCCCTCTGGTCGGGCACTGCAAGCCACACAGCCACTTGTGTCCCCTGTGTCCCTGGAGGCTGCAGCGCGTTTTGGGTTTTGGCGCGGACGGGCCCCTCTCAGCTTCCGTAGTCCATTTGCCCCGGAGCCTGCCAGACCCCTGGCCCCAGGGGCGGGCCCTGCTGAGTCCCCGAGCGCCTCCTGGGTTCCTGCCACCACCCTTGGGCCGGGATGAGGTGCCACCTTGTGCGTAGAAGCCCTGCACACAGGCAAGAAGCCCCCAGGCCTGCGGGCGCGCCCGACCCTGGAGCCCCCTGGCTGGCTGCAGCCACAGGGAACGGGGGTTCTGAGTTGGCAGCCCCCATTCCCGAAGCATCCACGGGGAGTTCCCCGAAGGGCTGACACCGGCTGCGCCTCAGCAGCCAGACAACCTCCCTCCCTCTGGTCGGGCACTGCAAGCCACACAGCCACTTGTGTCCCCTGTGTCCCTGGAGGCCGCAGCGCGTTTTGGGTTTTGGCGCGGACGGGCCCCTCTCGGCTTCCGTAGTCCATTTGCCCTGGAGCCTGCCAGACCCCTGGCCCCAGGGGCGGGCCCTACTGAGTCCCCGAGCGCCTCCTGGGTTCCTGCCACCACCCTTGGGCCGGGATGAGGTGCCACCTTGTGCGTAGAAGCCCTGCACACAGGCAAGAAGCCCCCCAGGCCCGCGGGCGCACCCGACCCTGGAGCCCCCTGGCTGGCTACAGCCACAGGGAACGGGGGTTCTGAGTTGGCAGCCCCCATTCCCGAAGCATCCACGGGCAGTTCCCCGAAGGGCTGACACCGGCTGCGCCTCAGCAGCCAGACAACCTCCCTCCCTCTGGTCGGGCACTGCAAGCCACACAGCCACTTGTGTCCCCTGTGTCCCTGGAGGCCGCAGCGCGTTTTGGGTTTTGGCGCGGACGGGCCCCTCTCGGCTTCCGTAGTCCATTTGCCCTGGAGCCTGCCAGACCCCTGGCCCCAGGGGCGGGCCCTACTGAGTCCCCAAGCGCCTCCTGGGTTCATGCCACCACCCTTGGGCCGGGATGAGGTGCCACCTTGTGCGTAGAAGCCCTGCACACAGGCAAGAAGCCCCCCAGGCCCGCGGGCGCGCCCGACCCTGGAGCCCCCTGGCTGGCTGCAGCCACAGGGAACGGGGGTTCTGAGTTGGCAGCCCCCATTCCCGAAGCATCCACGGGCAGTTCCCCGAAGGGCTGACACCGGCTGCGCCTCAGCAGCCAGACAACCTCCCTCCCTCTGGTCGGGCACTGCAAGCCACACAGCCACTTGTGTCCCCTGTGTCCCTGGAGGCCGCAGCGCGTTTTGGGTTTTGGCGCGGACGGGCCCCTCTCGGCTTCCGTAGTGCATTTGCCCCCGGAGCCTGCCAGACCCCTGGCCCCAGGGGCGGGCCCTGCTGATTCCCCGAGCGCCTCCTGGGGTCCTGCCACCACCCTTGGGTCGGGATGAGGTGCCACCTTGTGCGTAGAAGCCCTGCACACAGGCAAGAAGCCCCCCAGGCCCGACCGACCCTGGAGCCCCCTGGCTGGCTGCAGCCACAGGGAACGGGGGTTCTGAGTTGGCAGCCCCCATTCCCGAAGCATCCACGGGCAGTTCCCCGAAGGGCTGACACCGGCTGCGCCTCAGCAGCCAGACAACCTCCGTCCCTCTGGTCGGGCACTGCAAGCCACACAGCCACTTGTGTCCCCTGTGTCCCTGGAGGCCGCAGCGCGTTTTGGGTTTTGGCGCGGACGGGCCCCTCTCGGCTTCCGTAGTCCATTTGCCCCCAGAGCCTGCCAGACCCCTCCCCAGGGGAGGGCCCTGCTGAGTTCCCGAGCGCCTCCTGAGTTCCTGCCACCACCCTTGGGCCGGGATGAGGTGCCACCTTGTGCGTAGAAGCCCTGCACACAGGCAAGAAGCCCCCCAGGCCCGCGGGCGCGCCCGACCCTGGAGCCCCCTGGCTGGCTGCAGCCACAGGGAACGGGGGTTCTGAGTTGGCAGCCCCCATTCCCGAAGCATCCACGGGCAGTTCCCCGAAGGGCTGACACCGGCTGCGCCTCAGCAGCCAGACAACCTCCCTCCCTCTGGTCGGGCACTGCAAGCCACACAGCCACTTGTGTCCCCTGTGTCCCTGGAGGCCGCAGCGCGTTTTGGGTTTTGGCGCGGACGGGCCCCTCTCGGCTTCCGTAGTGCATTTGCCCCCGGAGCCTGCCAGACCCCTGGCCCCAGGGGCGGGCCCTGCTGATTCCCCGAGCGCCTCCTGGGTTCCTGCCACCACCCTTGGGTCGGGATGAGGTGCCACCTTGTGCGTAGAAGCCCTGCACACAGGCAAGAAGCCCCCCAGGCCCGCCCGACCCTGGAGCCCCCTGGCTGGCTGCAGCCACAGGGAACGGGGGTTCTGAGTTGGCAGCCCCCATTCCCGAAGCATCCACGGGCAGTTCCCCGAAGGGCTGACACCGGCTGCGCCTCAGCAGCCAGACAACCTCCGTCCCTCTGGTCGGGCACTGCAAGCCACACAGCCACTTGTGTCCCCTGTGTCCCTGGAGGCCGCAGCGCGTTTTGGGTTTTGGCGCGGACGGGCCCCTCTCGGCTTCCGTAGTCCATTTGCCCCCAGAGCCTGCCAGACCCCTCCCCAGGGGAGGGCCCTGCTGAGTTCCCGAGCGCCTCCTGAGTTCCTGCCACCACCCTTGGGCCGGGATGAGGTGCCACCTTGTGCGTAGAAGCCCTGCACACAGGCAAGAAGCCCCCCAGGCCCGCGGGCGCGCCCGACCCTGGAGCCCCCTGGCTGGCTGCAGCCACAGGGAACGGGGGTTCTGAGTTGGCAGCCCCCATTCCCGAAGCATCCACGGGCAGTTCCCCGAAGGGCTGACACCGGCTGCGCCTCAGCAGCCAGACAACCTCCCTCCCTCTGGTCGGGCACTGCAAGCCACACAGCCACTTGTGTCCCCTGTGTCCCTGGAGGCCGCAGCGCGTTTTGGGTTTTGGCGCGGACGGGCCCCTCTCGGCTTCCGTAGTCCATTTGCCCCCGGAGCCTGCCAGACCCCTGGCCCTAGGGGCGGGCCCTGCTGAGTTCCCGAGCGCTTCCTGGGTTCCTGCCACCACCCTTGGGCCGGGATGAGGTGCCACCTTGTGCGTAGAAGCCCTGCATACAGGCAAGAATCCCCCCAGGCCCGCGGGCGCGCCCGACCCTGGAGCCCCCTGGCTGGCTGCAGCCACAGGGAACGGGGGTTCTGAGTTGGCAGCCCCCATTCCCGAAGCATCCACGGGCAGTTCCCCGAAGGGCTGACACCGGCTGCGCCTCAGCAGCCAGACAACCTCCCTCCCTCTGGTCGGGCACTGCAAGCCACACAGCCACTTGTGTCCCCTGTGTCCCTGGAGGCCGCAGCGCGTTTTGGGTTTTGGCGCGGACGGGCCCCTCTCGGCTTCCGTAGTCCATTTGCCCCCGGAGCCTGCCAGACCCCTGGCCCCAGGGGCGGGCCCTGCTGAGTCCCCGAGCGCCTCCTGGGTTCCTGCCACCACCCTTGGGCCGGGATGAGGTGCCACCTTGTGCGTAGAAGCCCTGCACACAGGCAAGAAGCCCCCCAGGCCCGCGGGCGCGCCCGACCCTGGAGCCCCCTGGCTGGCTGCAGCCACAGGGAACGGGGGTTCTGAGTTGGCAGCCCCTATTCCCGAAGCATCCACGGGCAGTTCCCCAAAGGGCTGACACCGGCTGCGCCTCAGCAGCCAGACAACCTCCCTCCCTCTGGTCGGGCACTGCAAGCCACACAGCCACTTGTGTCCCCTGTGTCCCTGGAGGCCGCAGCGCGTTTTGGGTTTTGGCGCGGACGGGCCCCTCTCGGCTTCCGTAGTCCATTTGCCCCCAGAGCCTGCCAGACCCCTCCCCAGGGGCGGGCCCTGCTGAGTTCCCGAGCGCCTCCTGGGTTCCTGCCA
Source organism: Lepus europaeus (assembly GCF_033115175.1). Taxonomy (NCBI): domain Eukaryota; kingdom Metazoa; phylum Chordata; class Mammalia; order Lagomorpha; family Leporidae; genus Lepus; species Lepus europaeus. The sequence goes on along the minus strand of NW_026909052.1, from coordinate 85,845 downwards.
CCACCCTTGGGCCGGGATGAGGTGCCACCTTGTGCGTAGAAGCCCTGCACACAGGCAAGAAGCCCCCCAGGCCCGCGGGCGCGCCCGACCCTGGAGCCCCCTGGCTGGCTCCAGCCACAGGGAATGGGGGTTCTGAGTTGGCAGCCCCCATTCCCGAAGCATCCAAGGGCAGTTCCCCGAAGGGCTGACACCGGCTGCGCCTCAGCAGCCAGACAACCTCCCTCCCTCTGGTCGGGCACTGCAAGCCACACAGCCACTTGTGTCCCCTGTGTCCCTGGAGGCCGCAGCGCGTTTTGGGTTTTGGCGCGGACGGGCCCCTCTCGGTTTCCGTAGTCCATTTGCCCCGGAGCCTGCCAGACCCCTGGCCCCAGGGGCTGGCCCTGCTGAGTCCCCGAGCGCCTCCTGGGTTCCTGCCACCACCCTTGGGCCGGGATGAGGTGCCACCTTGTGCGTAGAAGCCCTGCACACAGGCAAGAAGCCCCCCAGGCCCGTGGGCGCGCCCGACCCTGGAGCCCCCTGGCTGGCTGCAGCCACAAGGAACGGGGGTTCTGAGTTGGCAGCCCCCATTCCCGAAGCATCCACGGGCAGTTCCCCGAAGGGCTGACACCGGCTGCGCCTCAGCAGCCAGACAACCTCCCTCCCTCTGGTCGGGCACTGCAAGCCACAAGCCACTTGTGTCCCCTGTGTCCCTGGAGGCCGCAGCGCGTTTTGGGTTTTGGCGCGGACGGGCCCCTCTCGGCTTCCGTAGTCCATTTGCCCCGGAGCCTGCCAGACCCCTGGCCCCAGGGGCGGGCCCTGCTGAGTCCCCGAGCGCCTCCTGGGTTCCTGCCACCACCCTTGGGCCGGGATGAGGTGCCACCTTGTGCGTAGAATCCCTGCACACAGGCAAGAAGCCCCCCAGGCCCGCGGGTGCGCCCGACCCTGGAGCCCCCTGGCTGGCTGCAGCCACAGGGAACGGGGGTTCTGAGTTGGCAGCCCCCATTCCCGAAGCATCCACGGGCAGTTCCCCGAAGGGCTGACACCGGCTGCGCCTCAGCAGCCAGACAACCTCCCTCCCTCTGGTCGGGCACTGCAAGCCACACAGCCACTTGTGTCCCCTGTGTCCCTGGAGGCCGCAGCGCGTTTTGGGTTTTGGCGCGGACGGGCCCCTCTCGGCTTCCGTAGTCCATTTGCCCCCGGAGCCTGCCAGACCCCTGGCCCCAGGGGCGGGCCCTGCTGAGTCCCCGAGCGCCTCCTGGGTTCCTGCCACCACCCTTGGGCCGGGATGAGGTGCCACCTTGTGCGTAGAAGCCCTGCACACAGGCAAGAAGCCCACCAGGCCCGCGGGCGCGCCCGACCCTGTGGCCCCCTGGCTGGCTACAGCCACAGGGAACGGGGGTTCTGAGTTGGCAGCCCCCATTCCCGAAGCATCCACGGGCAGTTCCCCGAAGGCCTGACACCGGCTGCGCCTCAGCAGCCAGACAACCTCCATCCCTCTGGTCGGGCACTGCAAGCCACACAGCCACTTGTGTCCCCTGTGTCCCTGGAGGTCGCAGCGCGTTTTGGGTTTTGGCGCGGACGGGCCCCTCTCGGCTTCCGTAGTCCATTTGCCCTGGAGCCTGCCAGACCCCTGGCCCCAGGGGCGGGCCCTACTGAGTCCCCGAGCGCCTCCTGGGTTCCTGCCACCACCCTTGGGCCGGGATGAGGTGCCACCTTGTGCGTAGAAGCCCTGCACACAGGCAAGAAGCCCCCCAGGCCCGCGGGCGCGCCCGACCCTGGAGCCCCCTGGCTGGCTACAGCCACAGGGAACGGGGGTTCTGAGTTGGCAGCCCCCATTCCCGAAGCATCCACGGGCAGTTCCCCGAAGGGCTGACACCGGCTGCGCCTCAGCAGCCAGACAACCTCCCTCCCTCTGGTCGGGCACTGCAAGCCACACAGCCACTTGTGTCCCCTGTGTCCCTGGAGGCCGCAGCGCGTTTTGGGTTTTGGCGCGGACGGGCCCCTCTCGGCTTCCGTAGTCCATTTGCCCTGGAGCCTGCCAGACCCCTGGCCCCAGGGGCGGGCCCTACTGAGTCCCCAAGCGCCTCCTGGGTTCATGCCACCACCCTTGGGCCGGGATGAGGTGCCACCTTGTGCGTAGAAGCCCTGCACACAGGCAAGAAGCCCCCCAGGCCCGCGGGCGCTCCCGACCCTGGAGCCCCCTGGCTGGCTGCAGCCACAGGGAACGGGGGTTCTGAGTTGGCAGCCCCCATTCCCGAAGCATCCACGGGCAGTTCCCCGAAGGGCTGACACCGGCTGCGCCTCAGCAGCCAGACAACCTCCCTCCCTCTGGTCGGGCACTGCAAGCCACACAGCCACTTGTGTCCCCTGTGTCCCTGGAGGCCGCAGCGCGTTTTGGGTTTTGGCGCGGACGGGCCCCTCTCGGCTTCCGTAGTGCATTTGCCCCCGGAGCCTGCCAGACCCCTGGCCCCAGGGGCGGGCCCTGCTGATTCCCCGAGCGCCTCCTGGGTTCCTGCCACCACCCTTGGGTCGGGATGAGGTGCCACCTTGTGCGTAGAAGCCCTGCACACAGGCAAGAAGCCCCCCAGGCCCGCCCGACCCTGGAGCCCCCTGGCTGGCTGCAGCCACAGGGAACGGGGGTTCTGAGTTGGCAGCCCCCATTCCCGAAGCATCCACGGGCAGTTCCCCGAAGGGCTGACACCGGCTGCGCCTCAGCAGCCAGACAACCTCCGTCCCTCTGGTCGGGCACTGCAAGCCACACAGCCACTTGTGTCCCCTGTGTCCCTGGAGGCCGCAGCGCGTTTTGGGTTTTGGCGCGGACGGGCCCCTCTCGGCTTCCGTAGTCCATTTGCCCCCAGAGCCTGCCAGACCCCTCCCCAGGGGAGGGCCCTGCTGAGTTCCCGAGCGCCTCCTGAGTTCCTGCCACCACCCTTGGGCCGGGATGAGGTGCCACCTTGTGCGTAGAAGCCCTGCACACAGGCAAGAAGCCCCCCAGGCCCGCGGGCGCGCCCGAACCTGGAGCCCCCTGGCTGGCTGCAGCCACAGGGAACGGGGGTTCTGAGTTGGCAGCCCCCATTCCCGAAGCATCCACGGGCAGTTCCCCGAAGGGCTGACACCGGCTGCGCCTCAGCAGCCAGACAACCTCCCTCCCTCTGGTCGGGCACTGCAAGCCACACAGCCACTTGTGTCCCCTGTGTCCCTGGAGGCCGCAGCGCGTTTTGGGTTTTGGCGCGGACGGGCCCCTCTCGGCTTCCGTAGTCCATTTGCCCCCGGAGCCTGCCAGACCCCTGGCCCTAGGGGCGGGCCCTGCTGAGTTCCCGAGCGCTTCCTGGGTTCCTGCCACCACCCTTGGGCCGGGATGAGGTGCCACCTTGTGCGTAGAAGCCCTGCATACAGGCAAGAATCCCCCCAGGCCCGCGGGCGCGCCCGACCCTGGAGCCCCCTGGCTGGCTGCAGCCACAGGGAACGGGGGTTCTGAGTTGGCAGCCCCCATTCCCGAAGCATCCACGGGCAGTTCCCCGAAGGGCTGACACCGGCTGCGCCTCAGCAGCCAGACAACCTCCCTCCCTCTGGTCGGGCACTGCAAGCCACACAGCCACTTGTGTCCCCTGTGTCCCTGGAGGCCGCAGCGCGTTTTGGGTTTTGGCGCGGACGGGCCCCTCTCGGCTTCCGTAGTCCATTTGCCCCCGGAGCCTGCCAGACCCCTGGCCCCAGGGGCGGGCCCTGCTGAGTCCCCGAGCGCCTCCTGGGTTCCTGCCACCACCCTTGGGCCGGGATGAGGTGCCACCTTGTGCGTAGAAGCCCTGCACACAGGCAAGAAGCCCCCCAGGCCCGCGGGCGCGCCCGACCCTGGAGCCCCCTGGCTGGCTGCAGCCACAGGGAACGGGGGTTCTGAGTTGGCAGCCCCTATTCCCGAAGCATCCACGGGCAGTTCCCCAAAGGGCTGACACCGGCTGCGCCTCAGCAGCCAGACAACCTCCCTCCCTCTGGTCGGGCACTGCAAGCCACACAGCCACTTGTGTCCCCTGTGTCCCTGGAGGCCGCAGCGCGTTTTGGGTTTTGGCGCGGACGGGCCCCTCTCGGCTTCCGTAGTCCATTTGCCCCCGGAGCCTGCCAGACCCCTGGCCCCAGGGGCGGGCCCTGCTGAGTCCCCGAGCGCCTCCTGGGTTCCTGCCACCACCCTTGGGTCGGGATGAGGTGCCACCTTGTGCGTAGAAGCCCTGCACACAGGCAAGAAGCCCCCCAGGCCCGCCCGACCCTGGAGCCCCCTGGCTGGCTGCAGCCACAGGGAACGGGGGTTCTGAGTTGGCAGCCCCCATTCCCGAAGCATCCACGGGCAGTTCCCCGAAGGGCTGACACCGGCTGCGCCTCAGCAGCCAGACAACCTCCCTCCCTCTGGTCGGGCACTGCAAGCCACACAGCCACTTGTGTCCCCTGTGTCCCTGGAGGCCGCAGCGCGTTTTGGGTTTTGGCGCGGACTGGCCCCTCTCGGCTTCCGTAGTCCATTTGCCCCCGGAGCCTGCCAGACCCCTGGCCCCAGGGGAGGGCCCTGCTGAGTTCCCGAGCGCCTCCTGGGTTCCTGCCACCACCCTTGGGCCGGGATGAGGTGCCACCTTGTGCGTAGAAGCCCTGCACACAGGCAAGAAGCCCCCCAGGCCCGCGGGCGCGCCCGACCCTGGAGCCCCCTGGCTGGCTGCAGCCACAGGGAACGGGGGTTCTGAGTTGGCAGCCCCCATTCCCGAAGCATCCAAGCGCAGTTCCCCGAAGGGCTGATACCGGCTGCGCCTCTGCAGCCAGACAACCTCCCTCCCTGTGGTCGGGCACTGCAAGCCACACAGCCACTTGTGTCCCCTGTGTCCCTGGAGGCCGCAGCGCGTTTTGGGTTTTGGCGCGGACGGGCCCCTCTCGGCTTCCGTAGTCCATTTGCCCCCAGAGCCTGCCAGACCCCTCCCCAGGGGCGGGCCCTGCTGAGTTCCCGAGCGCCTCCTGGGTTCCTGCCACCACCCTTGGGCCGGGATGAGGTGCCACCTTGTGCGTAGAAGCCCTGCATACAGGCAAGAATCCCCCCAGGCCCGCGGGCTGCGCCCGACCCTGGAGCCCCCTGGCTGGCTGCAGCCACAGGGAACGGGGGTTCTGAGTTGGCAGCCCCCATTCCCGAAGCATCCACGGGCAGTTCCCCGAAGGGCTGACACCGGCTGCGCCTCAGCAGCCAGACAACCTCCCTCCCTCTGGTCGGGCACTGCAAGCCACACAGCCACTTGTGTCCCCTGTGTCCCTGGAGGCCGCAGCGCGTTTTGGGTTTTGGCGCGGACGGGCCCCTCTCGGCTTCCGTAGTCCATTTGCCCCCAGAGCCTGACAGACCCCTCCCCAGGGGAGGGCCCTGCTGAGTTCCCGAGCGCCTCCTGGGTTCCTGCCACCACCCTTGGGCCGGGATGAGGTGCCACCTTGTGCGTAGAAGCCCTGCACACAGGCAAGAAGCCCCCCAGGCCCGCGGGCGCGCCCGACCCTGGAGCCCCCTGGCTGGCTCCAACCACAGGGAATGGGGGTTCTGAGTTGGCAGCCCCCATTCCCGAAGCATCCAAGGGCAGTTCCCCGAAGGGCTGACACCGGCTGCGCCTCAGCAGCCAGACAACCTCCCTCCCTCTGGTCGGGCACTGCAAGCCACACAGCCACTTGTGTCCCCTGTGTCCCTGGAGGCCGCAGCGCGTTTTGGGTTTTGGCGCGGACGGGCCCCTCTCGGTTTCCGTAGTCCATTTGCCCCGGAGCCTGCCAGACCCCTGGCCCCAGGGGCTGGCCCTGCTGAGTCCCCGAGCGCCTCCTGGGTTCCTGCCACCACCCTTGGGCCGGGATGAGGTGCCACCTTGTGCGTAGAAGCCCTGCACACAGGCAAGAAGCCCCCCAGGCCCGTGGGCGCGCCCGACCCTGGAGCCCCCTGGCTGGCTGCAGCCACAAGGAACGGGGGTTCTGAGTTGGCAGCCCCCATTCCCGAAGCATCCACGGGCAGTTCCCCGAAGGGCTGACACCGGCTGCGCCTCAGCAGCCAGACAACCTCCCTCCCTGTGGTCGGGCACTGCAAGCCACACAGCCACTTGTGTCCCCTGTGTCCCTGGAGGCCGCAGCGCGTTTTGGGTTTTGGCGCGGACGGGCCCCTCTCGGCTTCCGTAGTCCATTTGCCCCGGAGCCTGCCAGACCCCTGGCCCCAGGGGCGGGCCCTGCTGAGTCCCCGAGCGCCTCCTGGGTTCCTGCCACCACCCTTGGGCCGGGATGAGGTGCCACCTTGTGCGTAGAAGCCCTGCACACATGCAAGAAGCCCCCCAGGCCCGCGGGTGCGCCCGACCCTGGAGCCCCCTGGCTGGCTGCAGCCACAGGGAACGGGGGTTCTGAGTTGGCAGCCCCCATTCCCGAAGCATCCACGGGCAGTTCCCGAAGGGCTGACACCGGCTGCGCCTCAGCAGCCAGACAACCTCCCTCCCTCTGGTCGGGCACTGCAAGCCACACAGCCACTTGTGTCCCCTGTGTCCCTGGAGGCCGCAGCGCGTTTTGGGTTTTGGCGCGGACGGGCCCCTCTCGGCTTCCGTAGTCCATTTGCCCCCGGAGCCTGCCAGACCCCTGGCCCCAGGGGCGGGCCCTGCTGAGTCCCCGAGCGCCTCCTGGGTTCCTGCCACCACCCTTGGGCCGGGATGAGGTGCCACCTTGTGCGTAGAAGCCCTGCACACAGGCAAGAAGCCCACCAGGCCCGCGCGGGCGCGCCCGACCCTGTGGCCCCCTGGCTGGCTGCAGCCACAGGGAACGGGGGTTCTGAGTTGGCAGCCCCCATTCCCGAAGCATCCACGGGCAGTTCCCCGAAGGCCTGACACCGGCTGCGCCTCAGCAGCCAGACAACCTCCATCCCTCTGGTCGGGCACTGCAAGCCACACAGCCACTTGTGTCCCCTGTGTCCCTGGAGGTCGCAGCGCATTTTGGGTTTTGGCGCGGACGGGCCCCTCTCGGCTTCCATAGTCCATTTGCCCCCGGAGCCTGCCAGACCCCTGGCCCCAGGAGCGGGCCCTGCTGAGTCCCCGAGCGCCTCCTGAGTTTCTGCCACCACCCGTGGGCCGGGATGAGGTGCCACCTTGTGCGTAAAAGCCCTGCTCACAGGCAAGAAGCCCCCCAGGCCCGCGGGCGCGCCCGACCCTGGAGCCCCCTGGCTGGCTGCAGCCACAGGGAATGGGGGTTCTGAGTTGGCAGCCCCCATTCCCGAAGCATCCAAGGGCAGTTCCCCGAAGGGCTGACACCGGCTGCGCCTCAGCAGCCAGACAACCTCCCTCCCTCTGGTCGGGCACTGCAAGCCACACAGCCACTTGTGTCCCCTGTGTCCCTGGAGGCCGCAGCGCGTTTTGGGTTTTGGCGCGGACGGGCCCCTCTCGGCTTCCGTAGTCCATTTGCCCCGGAGCCTGCCAGACCCCTGGCCCCAGGGGCGGGCCCTGCTGAGTCCCCGAGCGCCTCCTGGGTTCCTGCCACCACCCTTGGGCCGGGATGAGGTGCCACCTTGTGCGTAGAAGCCCTGCACACAGGCAAGAAGCCCCCCAGGCCTGCGGGCGCGCCCGACCCTGGAGCCCCCTGGCTGGCTGCAGCCACAGGGAACGGGGGTTCTGAGTTGGCAGCCCCCATTCCCGAAGCATCCACGGGCAGTTCCCCGAAGGGCTGACACCGGCTGCGCCTCAGCAGCCAGACAACCTCCCTCCCTCTGGTCGGGCACTGCAAGCCACACAGCCACTTGTGTCCCCTGTGTCCCTGGAGGCCGCAGCGCGTTTTGGGTTTTGGCGCGGACGGGCCCCTCTCGGCTTCCGTAGTCCATTTGTCCCCGGAGCCTGCCAGACCCCTGGCCCCAGGGGCGGGCCCTGCTGAGTCCCCGAGCGCCTCCTGGGTTCCTGCCACCACCCTTGGGCCGGGATGAGGTGCCACCTTGTGCGTAGAAGCCCTGCACACAGGCAAGAAGCCCCCCAGGCCCGCGGGCGCGCCCGACCCTGGAGCCCCCTGGCTGGCTGCAGCCACAGGGAACGGGGGTTCTGAGTTGGCAGCCCCCATTCCCAAAGCATCCAAGGGCAGTTCCCCGAAGGGCTGACACCGGCTGCGCCTCAGCAGCCAGACAACCTCCCTCCCTCTGGTCGGGCACTGCAAGCCACACAGCCACTTGTGTCCCCTGTGTCCCTGGAGGCCGCAGCGCGTTTTGGGTTTTGGCGCGGACGGGCCCCTCTCGGCTTCCGTAGTCCATTTGCCCCGGAGCCTGCCAGACCCCTGGCCCCAGGGGCGGGCCCTGCTGAGTCCCCGAGTGCCTCCTGGGTTCCTGCCACCACCCTTGGGCCGGGATGAGGTGCCACCTTGTGCGTAGAAGCCCTGCACACAGGCAAGAAGCCCCCCAGGCCCGCGGGCGCGCCCGACCCTGGAGCCCCCTGGCTGGCTGCAGCCACAGGGAACGGGGGTTCTGAGTTGGCAGCCCCCATTCCCGAAGCATCCACGGGCAGTTCCCCGAAGGGCTGACACCGGCTGCGCCTCAGCAGCCAGACAACCTCCCTCCCTCTGGTCGGGCACTGCAAGCCACACAGCCACTTGTGTCCCCTGTGTCCCTGGAGGCCGCAGCGCGTTTTGGGTTTTGGCGCGGACGGGCCCCTCTCGGCTTCCGTAGTCCATTTGCCCCGGAGCCTGCCAGACCCCTGGCCCCAGGGGCGGGCCCTGCTGAGTCCCCGAGCGCCTCCTGGGTTCCTGCCACCACCCTTGGGCCGGCATGAGGTGCCACCTTGTGCGTAGAAGCCCTGCACACAGGCAAGAAGCCCCCAGGCCCGCGGGCGCGCCCGACCCTGGAGCCCCCTGGCTGGCTGCAGCCACAGGGAAAGGGGGTTCTGAGTTGGCAGCCCCCATTCCCGAAGCATCCACGGGCAGTTCCCCGAAGGGCTGACACCGGCTGCGCCTCAGCAGCCAGACAACCTCCCTCCCTCTGGTCGGGCACTGCAAGCCACACAGCCACTTGTGTCCCCTGTGTCCCTGGAGGCCGCAGCGCGTTTTGGGTTTTGGCGCGGACGGGCCCCTCTCGGCTTCCGTAGTCCATTTGCCCCCGGAGCCTGCCAGACCCCTGGCCCCAGGGGTGGGCCCTGCTGAGTTCCCGAGCGCCTCCTTGGTTCCTGCCACCACCCTTGGGCCGGGATGAGGTGCCACCTTGTGCGTAGAAGCCCTGCACACAGGCAAGAAGCTCCCCAGGCCCGCGGGCGCGCCCTACCCTGGAGCCCCCTGGCTGGCTGCAGCCACAGGGAACGGGGGTTCTGAGTTGGCAGCCCCCATTCCCGAAGCATCCACGGGCAGTTCCCCGAAGGGCTGACACCGGCTGCGCCTCAGCAGCCAGACAACCTCCCTCCCTCTGGTCGGGCACTGCAAGCCACACAGCCACTTGTGTCCCCTGTGTCCCTGGAGGCCGCAGCGCGTTTTGGGTTTTGGCGCGGACGGGCCCCTCTCGGCTTCCGTAGTCCATTTGCCCCGGAGCCTGCCAGACCCCTGGCCCCAGGGGCGGGCCCTGCTGAGTCCCCAAGCGCCTCCTGAGTTCCTGCCACCACCCTTGGGACGGGATGAGGTGCCACCTTGTGCGTAGAAGCCCTGCACACAGGTAAGAAGACCCCAGGCACGCGGGCGCGCCCGACCCTGGAGCCCCCTGGCTGGCTGCAGCCACAGGGAACGGGGGTTCTGAGTTGGCAGCCCCCATTCCCGAAGCATCCAAGGGCAGTTCCCCGAAGGGCTGACACCGGCTGCGCCTCAGCAGCCAGACAACCTCCCTCCCTCTGGTCGGGCACTGCAAGCCACACAGCCACTTGTGTCCCCTGTGTCCCTGGAGGCCGCAGCGCGTTTTGGGTTTTGGCGCGGACGGGCCCCTCTCGGCTTCCGTAGTCCATTTGCCCCCGGAGCCTGCCAGACCCCTGGCCCCAGGGGCGGGCCCTGCCTGGTCCCCAAGCTCCTCCTGGGTTCCTGCCACCACCCTTGGGCCGGGATGAGGTGCCACCTTGTGCGTAGAAGCCCTGCACACAGGCAAGAAGCCCCCAGGCCCGCGGGCGCGCCCGACCCTGGAGCCCCCTGGCTGGCTGCAGCCACAGGGAACGGGGGTTCTGAGTTGGCAGCCCCCATTCCCGAAGCATCCATGGGCAGTTCCCCGAAGGGCTGACACCGGCTGCGCCTCAGCAGCCAGACAACCTCCCTCCCTCTGGTCGGGCACTGCAAGCCACACAGCCACTTGTGTCCCCTGTGTCCCTGGAGGCCGCAGCGCGTTTTGGGTTTTGGCGCGGACAGGCCCCTCTCCGCTTCCGTAGTCCATTTGCCCCGGAGCCTGCCAGACCCCTGGCCCCAGGGGCGGGCCCTGCTGAGTCCCCGAGCGCCTCCTGGGTTCCTGCCACCACCCTTGGGCCGGGATGAGGTGCCACCTTGTGCGTAGAAGCCCTGCACACAGGCAAGAAGCCCCCCAGGCCCGCGGGCGCGCCCGACCCTGGAGCCCCCTGGCTGGCTGCAGCCACAGGGAACGGGGGTTCTGAGTTGGCAGCCCCCATTCCCGAAGCATCCACGGGCAGTTCCCCGAAGGGCTGACACCGGCTGCGCCTCAGCAGCCAGACAACCTCCCTCCCTCTGGTCGGGCACTGCAAGCCACACAGCCACTTGTGTCCCCTGTGTCCCTGGAGGCCGCAGCGCATTTTGGGTTTTGGCGCGGACGGGCCCCTCTCGGCTTCCGTAGTCCATTTGCCCCGGAGCCTGCCAGACCCCTGGCCCCAGGGACGGGCCCTGCTGAGTCCCCGAGCGCCTCCTGGGTTCCTGCCACCACCCTTGGGCCGGGATGAGGTGCCACCTTGTGCGTAGAAGCCCTGCACACAGGCAAGAAGCCCCCAAGGCCCGCGGGCGCACCCGACCCTGGAGCCCCCTGGCTGGCTGCAGCCACAGGGAACGGGGGTTCTGAGTTGGCAGCCCCCATTCCCGAAGCATCCACGGGCAGTTCCCCGAAGGGCTGACACCGGCTGCGCCTCAGCAGCCAGACAACCTCCCTCCCTCTGGTCGGGCACTGCAAGCCACACAGCCACTTGTGTCCCCTGTGTCCCTGGAGGCCGCAGCGCGTTTTGGGTTTTGGCGCGGACGGGCCCCTCTCGGCTTCCGTAGTCCATTTGCCCCGGAGCCTGCCAGACCCCTGGCCCCAGGGGCGGGCCCTGCTGAGTCCCCGAGCGCCTCCTGGGTTCCTGCCACCACCCTTGGGCCGGGATGAGGTGCCACCTTGTGCGTAGAAGCCCTGCACACAGGCAAGAAGCCCCCCAGGCCCGCGGGTGCGCCCGACCCTGGAGCCCCCTGGCTGGCTGCAGCCACAGGGAACGGGGGTTCTGAGTTGGCAGCCCCCATTCCCGAAGCATCCACGGGCAGTTCCCCGAAGGGCTGACACCGGCTGCGCCTCAGCAGCCAGACAACCTCCCTCCCTCTGGTCGGGCACTGCAAGCCACACAGCCACTTGTGTCACCTGTGTCCCTGGAGGCCGCAGCGCGTTTTGGGTTTTGGCGCGGACGGGCCCCTCTCGGCTTCCGTAGTCCATTTGCCCCCGGAGCCTGCCAGACCCCTGGCCCCAGGGGCGGGCCCTGCTGAGTCCCCGAGCGCCTCCTGGGTTCCTGCCACCACCCTTGGGCCGGGATGAGGTGCCACCTTGTGCGTAGAAGCCCTGCACACAGGCAAGAAGCCCACCAGGCCCGCGGGCGCGCCCGACTTTGTGGCCCCCTGGCTGGCTGCAGCCACAGGGAACGGGGGTTCTGAGTTGGCAGCCCCCATTCCCGAAGCATCCACGGGCAGTTCCCCGAAGGCCTGACACCGGCTGCGCCTCAGCAGCCAGACAACCTCCCTCCCTCTGGTCGGGCACTGCAAGCCACACAGCCACTTCTGTCCCCTGTGTCCCTGGAGGTCGCAGCGCATTTTGGGTTTTGGCGCGGACGGGCCCCTCTCGGCTTCCATAGTCCATTTGCCCCCGGAGCCTGCCAGACCCCTGGCCCCAGGGGCGGGCCCTGCTGAGTCCCCGAGCGCCTCCTGAGTTTCTGCCACCACCCTTGGGCCGGGATGAGGTGCCACCTTGTGCGTAAAAGCCCTGCTCACAGGCAAGAAGCCCCCCAGGCCCGCGGGCGCGCCCGACCCTGGAGCCCCCTGGCTGGCTGCAGCCACAGGGAATGGGGGTTCTGAGTTGGCAGCCCCCATTCCCGAAGCATCCAAGGGCAGTTCCCCGAAGGGCTGACACCGGCTGCGCCTCAGCAGCCAGATAACCTCCCTCCCTCTGGTCGGGCACTGCAAGCCACACAGCCACTTGTGTCCCCTGTGTCCCTGGAGGCCGCAGCGCGTTTTGGGTTTTGGCGCGGACGGGCCCCTCTCGGCTTCCGTAGTCCATTTGCCCCGGAGCCTGCCAGACCCCTGGCCCCAGGGGCGGGCCCTGCTGAGTCCCCGAGCGCCTCCTGGGTTCCTGCCACCACCCTTGGGCCGGGATGAGGTGCCACCTTGTGCGTAGAAGCCCTGCACACAGGCAAGAAGCCCCCCAGGCCCGCGGGCGCGCCCGACCCTGGAGCCCCCTGGCTGGCTGCAGCCACAGGGAACGGGGGTTCTGAGTTGGCAGCCCCCATTCCCGAAGCATCCACGGGCAGTTCCCCGAAGGGCTGACACCGGCTGCGCCTCAGCAGCCAGACAACCTCCCTCCCTCTGGTCGGGCACTGCAAGCCACACAGCCACTTGTGTCCCCTGTGTCCCTGGAGGCCGCAGCGCGTTTTGGGTTTTGGCGCGGACGGGCCCCTCTCGGTTTCCGTAGTCCATTTGCCCCGGAGCCTGCCAGAACCCTGGCCCCAGGGGCTGGCCCTGCTGAGTCCCCGAGCGCCTCCTGGGTTCCTGCCACCACCCTTGGGCCGGGATGAGGTGCCACCTTGTGCGTAGAAGCCCTGCACACAGGCAAGCTTGTGCGTAGAAGCCCTGCACACAGGCAAGAAGCCCCCCAGGCCCGTGGGCGCGCCCGACCCTGGAGCCCCCTGGCTGGCTGCAGCCACAAGGAACGGGGGTTCTGAGTTGGCAGCCCCCATTCCCGAAGCATCCACGGGCAGTTCCCCGAAGGGCTGACACCGGCTGCGCCTCAGCAGCCAGACAACCTCCCTCCCTCTGGTCGGGCACTGCAAGCCACACAGCCAGTTGTGTCCCCTGTGTCCCTGGAGGCCGCAGCGCGTTTTGGGTTTTGGCGCGGACGGGCCCCTCTCGGCTTCCGTAGTCCATTTGCCCCGGAGCCTGCCAGACCCCTGGCCCCAGGGGCGGGCCCTGCTGAGTCCCCGAGCGCCTCCTGGGTTCCTGCCACCACCCTTGGGCCGGGATGAGGTGCCACCTTGTGCGTAGAAGCCCTGCACACAGGCAAGAAGCCCCCCAGGCCCGCGGGTGCGCCCGACCCTGGAGCCCCCTGGCTGGCTGCAGCCACAGGGAACGGGGGTTCTGAGTTGGCAGCCCCCATTCCCGAAGCATCCACGGGCAGTTCCCCGAAGGGCTGACACCGGCTGCGCCTCAGCAGCCAGACAACCTCCCTCCCTCTGGTCGGGCACTGCAAGCCACACAGCCACTTGTGTCCCCTGTGTCCCTGGAGGCCGCAGCGCGTTTTGGGTTTTGGCGCGGACGGGCCCCTCTCGGCTTCCGTAGTCCATTTGCCCCCGGAGCCTGCCAGACCCCTGGCCCTAGGGGCGGGCCCTGCTGAGTCCCCGAGCGCCTCCTGGGTTCCTGCCACCACCCTTGGGCCGGGATGAGGTGCCACCTTGTGCGTAGAAGCCCTGCACACAGGCAAGAAGCCCACCAGGCCCGCGGGCGCGCCCGACCCTGTGGCCCCCTGGCTGGCTGCAGCCACAGGGAACGGGGGTTCTGAGTTGGCAGCCCCCATTCCCGAAGCATCCACGGGCAGTTCCCCGAAGGCCTGACACCGGCTGCGCCTCAGCAGCCAGACAACCTCCATCCCTCTGGTCGGGCACTGCAAGCCACACAGCCACTTGTGTCCCCTGTGTCCCTGGAGGTCGCAGCGCATTTTGGGTTTTGGCGCGGACGGGCCCCTCTCGGCTTCCATAGTCCATTTGCCCCCGGAGCCTGCCAGACCCCTGGCCCCAGGGGCGGGCCCTGCTGAGTCCCCGAGCGCCTCCTGAGTTTCTGCCACCACCCTTGGGCCGGGATGAGGTGCCACCTTGTGCGTAAAAGCCCTGCTCACAGGCAAGAAGCCCCCCAGGCCCGCGGGCGCGCCCGACCCTGGAGCCCCCTGGCTGGCTGCAGCCACAGGGAATGGGGGTTCTGAGTTGGCAGCCCCCATTCCCGAAGCATCCAAGGGCAGTTCCCCGAAGGGCTGACACCGGCTGCGCCTCAGCAGCCAGACAACCTCCCTCCCTCTGGTCGGGCACTGCAAGCCACACAGCTACTTGTGTCCCCTGTGTCCCTGGAGGCCGCAGCGCGTTTTGGGTTTTGGCGCGGACGGGCCCCTCTCTGCTTCCGTAGTCCATTTGCCCCGGAGCCTGCCAGACCCCTGGCCCCAGGGGCGGGCCCTGCTGAGTCCCCGAGCGCCTCCTGGGTTCCTGCCACCACCCTTGGGCCGGGATGAGGTGCCACCTTGTGCGTAGAAGCCCTGCACACAGGCAAGAAGCCCCCCAGGCCTGCGGGCGCGCCCGACCCTGGAGCCCCCTGGCTGGCTGCAGCCACAGGGAACGGGGGTTCTGAGTTGGCAGCCCCCATTCCCGAAGCATCCACGGGCAGTTCCCCGAAGGGCTGACACCGGCTGCGCCTCAGCAGCCAGACAACCTCCCTCCCTCTGGTCGGGCACTGCAAGCCACACAGCCACTTGTGTCCCCTGTGTCCCTGGAGGCTGCAGCGCGTTTTGGGTTTTGGCGCGGACGGGCCCCTCTCAGCTTCCGTAGTCCATTTGCCCCGGAGCCTGCCAGACCCCTGGCCCCAGGGGCGGGCCCTGCTGAGTCCCCGAGCGCCTCCTGGGTTCCTGCCACCACCCTTGGGCCGGGATGAGGTGCCACCTTGTGCGTAGAAGCCCTGCACACAGGCAAGAAGCCCCCAGGCCCGCGGGCGCGCCCGACCCTGGAGCCCCCTGGCTGGCTGCAGCCACAGGGAACGGGGGTTCTGAGTTGGCAGCCCCCATTCCCGAAGCATCCACGGGGAGTTCCCCGAAGGGCTGACACCGGCTGCGCCTCAGCAGCCAGACAACCTCCCTCCCTCTGGTCGGGCACTGCAAGCCACACAGCCACTTGTGTCCCCTGTGTCCCTGGAGGCCGCAGCGCGTTTTGGGTTTTGGCGCGGACGGGCCCCTCTCGGCTTCCGTAGTCCATTTGCCCCCGGAGCCTGCCAGACCCCTGGCCCCAGGGGCGGGCCCTGCTGAGTCCCCGAGCGCCTCCTGGGTTCCTGCCACCACCCTTGGGCCGGGATGAGGTGCCACCTTGTGCGTAGAAGCCCTGCACACAGGCAAGAAGCCCCCCAGGCCCGCGGGCGCGCCCGACCCTGGAGCCCCCTGGCTGGCTACAGCCACAGGGAACGGGGGTTCTGAGTTGGCAGCCCCCATTCCTGAAGCATCCACGGGCAGTTCCCCGAAGGGCTGACACCGGCTGCGCCTCAGCAGCCAGACAACCTCCCTCCCTCTGGTCGGGCACTGCAAGCCACACAGCCACTTGTGTCCCCTGTGTCCCTGGAGGCCGCAGCGCGTTTTGGGTTTTGGCGCGGACGGGCCCCTCTCGGCTTCCGTAGTCCATTTGCCCTGGAGCCTGCCAGACCCCTGGCCCCAGGGGCGGGCCCTACTGAGTCCCCAAGTGCCTCCTGGGTTCATGCCACCACCCTTGGGCCGGGATGAGGTGCCACCTTGTGCGTAGAAGCCCTGCACACAGGCAAGAAGCCCCCCAGGCCCGCGGGCGCGCCCGACCCTGGAGCCCCCTGGCTGGCTGCAGCCACAGGGAACGGGGGTTCTGAGTTGGCAGCCCCCATTCCCGAAGCATCCACGGGCAGTTCCCCGAAGGGCTGACACCGGCTGCGCCTCAGCAGCCAGACAACCTCCATCCCTCTGGTCGGGCACTGCAAGCCACACAGCCACTTGTGTCCCCTCTGTCCCTGGAGGCTGCAGCGCGTTTTGGGTTTTGGCGCAGACGGGCCCCTCTCGGCTTCCGTAGTCCATTTGCCCCGGAGCCTGCCAGACCCCTGGCCCCAGGGGCGGGCCCTGCTGAGTCCCCGAGCGCCTCCTGGGTTCCTGCCACCACCCTTGGGCCGGGATGAGGTGCCACCTTGTGCGTAGAAGCCCTGCACACAGGCAAGAAGCCCCCCAGGCCCGCGGGCGCGCCCGACCCTGGAGCCCCCTGGCTGGCTGCAGCCACAGGGAACGGGGGTTCTGAGTTGGCAGCCCCCATTCCCGAAGCATCCACGGGCAGTTCCCCGAAGGGCTGACACCGGCTGCGCCTCAGCAGCCAGACAACCTCCCTCCCTCTGGTCGGGCACTGCAAGCCACACAGCCAGTTGTGTCCCCTGTGTCCCTGGAGGCCGCAGCGCGTTTTGGGTTTTGGCGCGGACGGGCCCCTCTCGGCTTCCGTAGTCCATTTGCCCCCGGAGCCTGCCAGACCCCTGGCCCCAGGGGCGGGCCCTGCTGAGTCCCCAAGCGCCTCCTGAGTTCCTGCCACCACCCTTGGGCCGGGATGAGGTGCCACCTTGTGCGTAGAAGCCCTGCACACAGGTAAGAAGCCCCCAGGCCCGCGGGCGCGCCCGACCCTGGAGCCCCCTGGCTGGCTGCAGCCACAGGGAACGGGGGTTCTGAGTTGGCAGCCCCCATTCCCGAAGCATCCACGGGCAGTTCCCCGAAGGGCTGACACCGGCTGCGCCTCAGCAGCCAGACAACCTCCCTCCCTCTGGTCGGGCACTGCAAGCCACACAGCCACTTGTGTCCCCTGTGTCCCTGGAGGCCGCAGCGCGTTTTGGGTTTTGGCGCGGACGGGCCCCTCTCGGCTTCTGTAGTCCATTTGCCCCCAGAGCCTGACAGACCCCTCCCCAGGGGAGGGCCCTGCTGAGTTCCCGAGCGCCTCCTGGGTTCCTGCCACCACCCTTGGGCCGGGATGAGGTGCCACCTTGTGCGTAGAAGCCCTGCACACAGGCAAGAAGCCCCCCAGGCCCGCGGGCGCGCCCGACCCTGGAGCCCCCTGGCTGGCTCCAGCCACAGGGAATGGGGGTTCTGAGTTGGCAGCCCCCATTCCCGAAGCATCCAAGGGCAGTTCCCCGAAGGGCTGACACCGGCTGCGCCTCAGCAGCCAGACAACCTCCCTCCCTCTGGTCGGGCACTGCAAGCCACACAGCCACTTGTGTCCCCTGTGTCCCTGGAGGCCGCAGCGCGTTTTGGGTTTTGGCGCGGACGGGCCCCTCTCGGTTTCCGTAGTCCATTTGCCCCGGAGCCTGCCAGACCCCTGGCCCCAGGGGCTGGCCCTGCTGAGTCCCCGAGCGCCTCCTGGGTTCCTGCCACCACCCTTGGGCCGGGATGAGGTGCCACCTTGTGCGTAGAAGCCCTGCACACAGGCAAGAAGCCCCCCAGGCCCGTGGGCGCGCCCGACCCTGGAGCCCCCTGGCTGGCTGCAGCCACAAGGAACGGGGGTTCTGAGTTGGCAGCCCCCATTCCCGAAGCATCCACGGGCAGTTCCCCGAAGGGCTGACACCGGCTGCGCCTCAGCAGCCAGACAACCTCCCTCCCTCTGGTCGGGCACTGCAAGCCACACAGCCACTTGTGTCCCCTGTGTCCCTGGAGGCCGCAGCGCGTTTTGGGTTTTGGCGCGGACGGGCCCCTCTCGGCTTCCGTAGTCCATTTGCCCCGGAGCCTGCCAGACCCCTGGCCCCAGGGGCGGGCCCTGCTGAGTCCCCGAGCGCCTCCTGGGTTCCTGCCACCACCCTTGGGCCGGGATGAGGTGCCACCTTGTGCGTAGAAGCCCTGCACACAGGCAAGAAGCCCCCCAGGCCCGCGGGTGCGCCCGACCCTGGAGCCCCCTGGCTGGCTGCAGCCACAGGGAACGGGGGTTCTGAGTTGGCAGCCCCCATTCCCGAAGCATCCACGGGCAGTTCCCCGAAGGGCTGACACCGGCTGCGCCTCAGCAGCCAGACAACCTCCCTCCCTCTGGTCGGGCACTGCAAGCCACACAGCCACTTGTGTCCCCTGTGTCCCTGGAGGCCGCAGCGCGTTTTGGGTTTTGGCGCGGACGGGCCCCTCTCGGCTTCCGTAGTCCATTTGCCCCCGGAGCCTGCCAGACCCCTGGCCCCAGGGGCGGGCCCTGCTGAGTCCCCGAGCGCCTCCTGGGTTCCTGCCACCACCCTTGGGCCGGGATGAGGTGCCACCTTGTGCGTAGAAGCCCTGCACACAGGCAAGAAGCCCACCAGGCCCGCGGGCGCGCCCGACCCTGTGGCCCCCTGGCTGGCTGCAGCCACAGGGAACGGGGGTTCTGAGTTGGCAGCCCCCATTCCCGAAGCATCCACGGGCAGTTCCCCGAAGGCCTGACACCGGCTGCGCCTCAGCAGCCAGACAACCTCCATCCCTCTGGTCGGGCACTGCAAGCCACACAGCCACTTGTGTCCCCTGTGTCCCTGGAGGTCGCAGCGCATTTTGGGTTTTGGCGCGGACGGGCCCCTCTCGGCTTCCATAGTCCATTTGCCCCCGGAGCCTGCCAGACCCCTGGCCCCAGGAGCGGGCCCTGCTGAGTCCCCGAGTGCCTCCTGAGTTTCTGCCACCACCCGTGGGCCGGGATGAGGTGCCACCTTGTGCGTAAAAGCCCTGCTCACAGGCAAGAAGCCCCCCAGGCCCGCGGGCGCGCCCGACCCTGGAGCCCCCTGGCTGGCTGCAGCCACAGGGAATGGGGGTTCTGAGTTGGCAGCCCCCATTCCCGAAGCATCCAAGGGCAGTTCCCCGAAGGGCTGACACCGGCTGCGCCTCAGCAGCCAGACAACCTCCCTCCCTCTGGTCGGGCACTGCAAGCCACACAGCCACTTGTGTCCCCTGTGTCCCTGGAGGCCGCAGCGCGTTTTGGGTTTTGGCGCGGACGGGCCCCTCTCGGCTTCCGTAGTCCATTTGCCCCGGAGCCTGCCAGACCCCTGGCCCCAGGGGCGGGCCCTGCTGAGTCCCCGAGCGCCTCCTGGGTTCCTGCCACCACCCTTGGGCCGGGATGAGGTGCCACCTTGTGCGTAGAAGCCCTGCACACAGGCAAGAAGCCCCCCAGGCCTGCGGGCGCGCCCGACCCTGGAGCCCCCTGGCTGGCTGCAGCCACAGGGAACGGGGGTTCTGAGTTGGCAGCCCCCATTCCCTAAGCATCCACGGGCAGTTCCCCGAAGGGCTGACACCGGCTGCGCCTCAGCAGCCAGACAACCTCCCTCCCTCTGGTCGGGCACTGCAAGCCACACAGCCACTTGTGTCCCCTGTGTCCCTGGAGGCCGCAGCGCGTTTTGGGTTTTGGCGCGGACGGGCCCCTCTCGGCTTCCGTAGTCCATTTGTCCCCGGAGCCTGCCAGACCCCTGGCCCCAGGGGCGGGCCCTGCTGAGTCCCCGAGCGCCTCCTGGGTTCCTGCCACCACCCTTGGGCCGGGATGAGGTGCCACCTTGTGCGTAGAAGCCCTGCACACAGGCAAGAAGCCCCCCAGGCCCGCGGGCGCGCCCGACCCTGGAGCCCCCTGGCTGGCTGCAGCCACAGGGAACGGGGGTTCTGAGTTGGCAGCCCCCATTCCCAAAGCATCCAAGGGCAGTTCCCCGAAGGGCTGACACCGGCTGCGCCTCAGCAGCCAGACAACCTCCCTCCCTCTGGTCGGGCACTGCAAGCCACACAGCCACTTGTGTCCCCTGTGTCCCTGGAGGCCGCAGCGCGTTTTGGGTTTTGGCGCGGACGGGCCCCTCTCGGCTTCCGTAGTCCATTTGCCCCGGAGCCTGCCAGACCCCTGGCCCCAGGGGCGGGCCCTGCTGAGTCCCCGAGTGCCTCCTGGGTTCCTGCCACCACCCTTGGGCCGGGATGAGGTGCCACCTTGTGCGTAGAAGCCCTGCACACAGGCAAGAAGCCCCCCAGGCCCGCGGGCGCGCCCGACCCTGGAGCCCCCTGGCTGGCTGCAGCCACAGGGAACGGGGGTTCTGAGTTGGCAGCCCCCATTCCCGAAGCATCCACGGGCAGTTCCCCGAAGGGCTGACACCGGCTGCGCCTCAGCAGCCAGACAACCTCCCTCCCTCTGGTCGGGCACTGCAAGCCACACAGCCACTTGTGTCCCCTGTGTCCCTGGAGGCCGCAGCGCGTTTTGGGTTTTGGCGCGGACGGGCCCCTCTCGGCTTCCGTAGTCCATTTGCCCCGGAGCCTGCCAGACCCCTGGCCCCAGGGGCGGGCCCTGCTGAGTCCCCGAGCGCCTCCTGGGTTCCTGCCACCACCCTTGGGCCGGCATGAGGTGCCACCTTGTGCGTAGAAGCCCTGCACACAGGCAAGAAGCCCCCAGGCCCGCGGGCGCGCCCGACCCTGGAGCCCCCTGGCTGGCTGCAGCCACAGGGAAAGGGGGTTCTGAGTTGGCAGCCCCCATTCCCGAAGCATCCACGGGCAGTTCCCCGAAGGGCTGACACCGGCTGCGCCTCAGCAGCCAGACAACCTCCCTCCCTCTGGTCGGGCACTGCAAGCCACACAGCCACTTGTGTCCCCTGTGTCCCTGGAGGCCGCAGCGCGTTTTGGGTTTTGGCGCGGACGGGCCCCTCTCGGCTTCCGTAGTCCATTTGCCCCCGGAGCCTGCCAGACCCCTGGCCCCAGGGGCGGGCCCTGCTGAGTTCCCGAGCGCCTCCTTGGTTCCTGCCACCACCCTTGGGCCGGGATGAGGTGCCACCTTGTGCGTAGAAGCCCTGCACACAGGCAAGAAGCTCCCCAGGCCCGCGGGCGCGCCCTACCCTGGAGCCCCCTGGCTGGCTGCAGCCACAGGGAACGGGGGTTCTGAGTTGGCAGCCCCCATTCCCGAAGCATCCACGGGCAGTTCCCCGAAGGGCTGACACCGGCTGCGCCTCAGCAGCCAGACAACCTCCCTCCCTCTGGTCGGGCACTGCAAGCCACACAGCCACTTGTGTCCCCTGTGTCCCTGGAGGCCGCAGCGCGTTTTGGGTTTTGGCGCGGACGGGCCCCTCTCGGCTTCCGTAGTCCATTTGCCCCGGAGCCTGCCAGACCCCTGGCCCCAGGGGCGGGCCCTGCTGAGTCCCCAAGCGCCTCCTGAGTTCCTGCCACCACCCTTGGGACGGGATGAGGTGCCACCTTGTGCGTAGAAGCCCTGCACACAGGTAAGAAGACCCCAGGCACGCGGGCGCGCCCGACCCTGGAGCCCCCTGGCTGGCTGCAGCCACAGGGAACGGGGGTTCTGAGTTGGCAGCCCCCATTCCCGAAGCATCCAAGGGCAGTTCCCCGAAGGGCTGACACCGGCTGCGCCTCAGCAGCCAGACAACCTCCCTCCTTCTGGTCGGGCACTGCAAGCCACACAGCCACTTGTGTCCCCTGTGTCCCTGGAGGCCGCAGCGCGTTTTGGGTTTTGGCGCGGACGGGCCCCTCTCGGCTTCCGTAGTCCATTTGCCCCCGGAGCCTGCCAGACCCCTGGCCCCAGGGGCGGGCCCTGCCTGGTCCCCAAGCTCCTCCTGGGTTCCTGCCACCACCCTTGGGCCGGGATGAGGTGCCACCTTGTGCGTAGAAGCCCTGCACACAGGCAAGAAGCCCCCAGGCCCGCGGGCGCGCCCGACCCTGGAGCCCCCTGGCTGGCTGCAGCCACAGGGAACGGGGGTTCTGAGTTGGCAGCCCCCATTCCCGAAGCATCCATGGGCAGTTCCCCGAAGGGCTGACACCGGCTGCGCCTCAGCAGCCAGACAACCTCCCTCCCTCTGGTCGGGCACTGCAAGCCACACAGCCACTTGTGTCCCCTGTGTCCCTGGAGGCCGCAGCGCGTTTTGGGTTTTGGCGCGGACAGGCCCCTCTCCGCTTCCGTAGTCCATTTGCCCCGGAGCCTGCCAGACCCCTGGCCCCAGGGGCGGGCCCTGCTGAGTCCCCGAGCGCCTCCTGGGTTCCTGCCACCACCCTTGGGCCGGGATGAGGTGCCACCTTGTGCGTAGAAGCCCTGCACACAGGCAAGAAGCCCCCCAGGCCCGCGGGCGCGCCCGACCCTGGAGCCCCCTGGCTGGCTGCAGCCACAGGGAACGGGGGTTCTGAGTTGGCAGCCCCCATTCCCGAAGCATCCACGGGCAGTTCCCCGAAGGGCTGACACCGGCTGCGCCTCAGCAGCCAGACAACCTCCCTCCCTCTGGTCGGGCACTGCAAGCCACACAGCCACTTGTGTCCCCTGTGTCCCTGGAGGCCGCAGCGCATTTTGGGTTTTGGCGCGGACGGGCCCCTCTCGGCTTCCGTAGTCCATTTGCCCCGGAGCCTGCCAGACCCCTGGCCCCAGGGACGGGCCCTGCTGAGTCCCCGAGCGCCTCCTGGGTTCCTGCCACCACCCTTGGGCCGGGATGAGGTGCCACCTTGTGCGTAGAAGCCCTGCACACAGGCAAGAAGCCCCCAAGGCCCGCGGGCGCACCCGACCCTGGAGCCCCCTGGCTGGCTGCAGCCACAGGGAACGGGGGTTCTGAGTTGGCAGCCCCCATTCCCGAAGCATCCACGGGCAGTTCCCCGAAGGGCTGACACCGGCTGCGCCTCAGCAGCCAGACAACCTCCCTCCCTCTGGTCGGGCACTGCAAGCCACACAGCCACTTGTGTCCCCTGTGTCCCTGGAGGCCGCAGCGCGTTTTGGGTTTTGGCGCGGACGGGCCCCTCTCGGCTTCCGTAGTCCATTTGCCCCGGAGCCTGCCAGACCCCTGGCCCCAGGGGCGGGCCCTGCTGAGTCCCCGAGCGCCTCCTGGGTTCCTGCCACCACCCTTGGGCCGGGATGAGGTGCCACCTTGTGCGTAGAAGCCCTGCACACAGGCAAGAAGCCCCCCAGGCCCGCGGGTGCGCCCGACCCTGGAGCCCCCTGGCTGGCTGCAGCCACAGGGAACGGGGGTTCTGAGTTGGCAGCCCCCATTCCCGAAGCATCCACGGGCAGTTCCCCGAAGGGCTGACACCGGCTGCGCCTCAGCAGCCAGACAACCTCCCTCCCTCTGGTCGGGCACTGCAAGCCACACAGCCACTTGTGTCACCTGTGTCCCTGGAGGCCGCAGCGCGTTTTGGGTTTTGGCGCGGACGGGCCCCTCTCGGCTTCCGTAGTCCATTTGCCCCCGGAGCCTGCCAGACCCCTGGCCCCAGGGGCGGGCCCTGCTGAGTCCCCGAGCGCCTCCTGGGTTCCTGCCACCACCCTTGGGCCGGGATGAGGTGCCACCTTGTGCGTAGAAGCCCTGCACACAGGCAAGAAGCCCACCAGGCCCGCGGGCGCGCCCGACTTTGTGGCCCCCTGGCTGGCTGCAGCCACAGGGAACGGGGGTTCTGAGTTGGCAGCCCCCATTCCCGAAGCATCCACGGGCAGTTCCCCGAAGGCCTGACACCGGCTGCGCCTCAGCAGCCAGACAACCTCCCTCCCTCTGGTCGGGCACTGCAAGCCACACAGCCACTTCTGTCCCCTGTGTCCCTGGAGGTCGCAGCGCATTTTGGGTTTTGGCGCGGACGGGCCCCTCTCGGCTTCCATAGTCCATTTGCCCCCGGAGCCTGCCAGACCCCTGGCCCCAGGGGCGGGCCCTGCTGAGTCCCCGAGCGCCTCCTGAGTTTCTGCCACCACCCTTGGGCCGGGATGAGGTGCCACCTTGTGCGTAAAAGCCCTGCTCACAGGCAAGAAGCCCCCCAGGCCCGCGGGCGCGCCCGACCCTGGAGCCCCCTGGCTGGCTGCAGCCACAGGGAATGGGGGTTCTGAGTTGGCAGCCCCCATTCCCGAAGCATCCAAGGGCAGTTCCCCGAAGGGCTGACACCGGCTGCGCCTCAGCAGCCAGATAACCTCCCTCCCTCTGGTCGGGCACTGCAAGCCACACAGCCACTTGTGTCCCCTGTGTCCCTGGAGGCCGCAGCGCGTTTTGGGTTTTGGCGCGGACGGGCCCCTCTCGGCTTCCGTAGTCCATTTGCCCCGGAGCCTGCCAGACCCCTGGCCCCAGGGGCGGGCCCTGCTGAGTCCCCGAGCGCCTCCTGGGTTCCTGCCACCACCCTTGGGCCGGGATGAGGTGCCACCTTGTGCGTAGAAGCCCTGCACACAGGCAAGAAGCCCCCCAGGCCCGCGGGCGCGCCCGACCCTGGAGCCCCCTGGCTGGCTGCAGCCACAGGGAACGGGGGTTCTGAGTTGGCAGCCCCCATTCCCGAAGCATCCACGGGCAGTTCCCCGAAGGGCTGACACCGGCTGCGCCTCAGCAGCCAGACAACCTCCCTCCCTCTGGTCGGGCACTGCAAGCCACACAGCCACTTGTGTCCCCTGTGTCCCTGGAGGCCGCAGCGCGTTTTGGGTTTTGGCGCGGACGGGCCCCTCTCGGTTTCCGTAGTCCATTTGCCCCGGAGCCTGCCAGAACCCTGGCCCCAGGGGCTGGCCCTGCTGAGTCCCCGAGCGCCTCCTGGGTTCCTGCCACCACCCTTGGGCCGGGATGAGGTGCCACCTTGTGCGTAGAAGCCCTGCACACAGGCAAGAAGCCCCCCAGGCCCGTGGGCGCGCCCGACCCTGGAGCCCCCTGGCTGGCTGCAGCCACAAGGAACGGGGGTTCTGAGTTGGCAGCCCCCATTCCCGAAGCATCCACGGGCAGTTCCCCGAAGGGCTGACACCGGCTGCGCCTCAGCAGCCAGACAACCTCCCTCCCTCTGGTCGGGCACTGCAAGCCACACAGCCACTTGTGTCCCCTGTGTCCCTGGAGGCCGCAGCGCGTTTTGGGTTTTGGCGCGGACGGGCCCCTCTCGGCTTCCGTAGTCCATTTGCCCCGGAGCCTGCCAGACCCCTGGCCCCAGGGGCGGGCCCTGCTGAGTCCCCGAGCGCCTCCTGGGTTCCTGCCACCACCCTTGGGCCGGGATGAGGTGCCACCTTGTGCGTAGAAGCCCTGCACACAGGCAAGAAGCCCCCCAGGCCCGCGGGTGCGCCCGACCCTGGAGCCCCCTGGCTGGCTGCAGCCACAGGGAACGGGGGTTCTGAGTTGGCAGCCCCCATTCCCGAAGCATCCACGGGCAGTTCCCCGAAGGGCTGACACCGGCTGCGCCTCAGCAGCCAGACAACCTCCCTCCCTCTGGTCGGGCACTGCAAGCCACACAGCCACTTGTGTCCCCTGTGTCCCTGGAGGCCGCAGCGCGTTTTGGGTTTTGGCGCGGACGGGCCCCTCTCGGCTTCCGTAGTCCATTTGCCCCCGGAGCCTGCCAGACCCCTGGCCCTAGGGGCGGGCCCTGCTGAGTCCCCGAGCGCCTCCTGGGTTCCTGCCACCACCCTTGGGCCGGGATGAGGTGCCACCTTGTGCGTAGAAGCCCTGCACACAGGCAAGAAGCCCACCAGGCCCGCGGGCGCGCCCGACCCTGTGGCCCCCTGGCTGGCTGCAGCCACAGGGAACGGGGGTTCTGAGTTGGCAGCCCCCATTCCCGAAGCATCCACGGGCAGTTCCCCGAAGGCCTGACACCGGCTGCGCCTCAGCAGCCAGACAACCTCCATCCCTCTGGTCGGGCACTGCAAGCCACACAGCCACTTGTGTCCCCTGTGTCCCTGGAGGTCGCAGCGCATTTTGGGTTTTGGCGCGGACGGGCCCCTCTCGGCTTCCATAGTCCATTTGCCCCCGGAGCCTGCCAGACCCCTGGCCCCAGGGGCGGGCCCTGCTGAGTCCCCGAGCACCTCCTGAGTTTCTGCCACCACCCTTGGGCCGGGATGAGGTGCCACCTTGTGCGTAAAAGCCCTGCTCACAGGCAAGAAGCCCCCCAGGCCCGCGGGCGCGCCCGACCCTGGAGCCCCCTGGCTGGCTGCAGCCACAGGGAATGGGGGTTCTGAGTTGGCAGCCCCCATTCCCGAAGCATCCAAGGGCAGTTCCCCGAAGGGCTGACACCGGCTGCGCCTCAGCAGCCAGACAACCTCCCTCCCTCTGGTCGGGCACTGCAAGCCACACAGCTACTTGTGTCCCCTGTGTCCCTGGAGGCCGCAGCGCGTTTTGGGTTTTGGCGCGGACGGGCCCCTCTCGGCTTCCGTAGTCCATTTGCCCCGGAGCCTGCCAGACCCCTGGCCCCAGGGGCGGGCCCTGCTGAGTCCCCGAGCGCCTCCTGGGTTCCTGCCACCACCCTTGGGCCGGGATGAGGTGCCACCTTGTGCGTAGAAGCCCTGCACACAGGCAAGAAGCCCCCCAGGCCTGCGGGCGCGCCCGACCCTGGAGCCCCCTGGCTGGCTGCAGCCACAGGGAACGGGGGTTCTGAGTTGGCAGCCCCCATTCCCGAAGCATCCACGGGCAGTTCCCCGAAGGGCTGACACCGGCTGCGCCTCAGCAGCCAGACAACCTCCCTCCCTCTGGTCGGGCACTGCAAGCCACACAGCCACTTGTGTCCCCTGTGTCCCTGGAGGCTGCAGCGCGTTTTGGGTTTTGGCGCGGACGGGCCCCTCTCAGCTTCCGTAGTCCATTTGCCCCGGAGCCTGCCAGACCCCTGGCCCCAGGGGCGGGCCCTGCTGAGTCCCCGAGCGCCTCCTGGGTTCCTGCCACCACCCTTGGGCCGGGATGAGGTGCCACCTTGTGCGTAGAAGCCCTGCACACAGGCAAGAAGCCCCCAGGCCCGCGGGCGCGCCCGACCCTGGAGCCCCCTGGCTGGCTGCAGCCACAGGGAACGGGGGTTCTGAGTTGGCAGCCCCCATTCCCGAAGCATCCACGGGGAGTTCCCCGAAGGGCTGACACCGGCTGCGCCTCAGCAGCCAGACAACCTCCCTCCCTCTGGTCGGGCACTGCAAGCCACACAGCCACTTGTGTCCCCTGTGTCCCTGGAGGCCGCAGCGCGTTTTGGGTTTTGGCGCGGACGGGCCCCTCTCGGCTTCCGTAGTCCATTTGCCCCCGGAGCCTGCCAGACCCCTGGCCCCAGGGGCGGGCCCTGCTGAGTCCCCGAGCGCCTCCTGGGTTCCTGCCACCACCCTTGGGCCGGGATGAGGTGCCACCTTGTGCGTAGAAGCCCTGCACACAGGCAAGAAGCCCCCCAGGCCCGCGGGCGCGCCCGACCCTGGAGCCCCCTGGCTGGCTACAGCCACAGGGAACGGGGGTTCTGAGTTGGCAGCCCCCATTCCTGAAGCATCCACGGGCAGTTCCCCGAAGGGCTGACACCGGCTGCGCCTCAGCAGCCAGACAACCTCCCTCCCTCTGGTCGGGCACTGCAAGCCACACAGCCACTTGTGTCCCCTGTGTCCCTGGAGGCCGCAGCGCGTTTTGGGTTTTGGCGCGGACGGGCCCCTCTCGGCTTCCGTAGTCCATTTGCCCTGGAGCCTGCCAGACCCCTGGCCCCAGGGGCGGGCCCTACTGAGTCCCCGAGCGCCTCCTGGGTTCATGCCACCACCCTTGGGCCGGGATGAGGTGCCACCTTGTGCGTAGAAGCCCTGCACACAGGCAAGAAGCCCCCCAGGCCCGCGGGCGCGCCCGACCCTGGAGCCCCCTGGCTGGCTGCAGCCACAGGGAACGGGGGTTCTGAGTTGGCAGCCCCCATTCCCGAAGCATCCACGGGCAGTTCCCCGAAGGGCTGACACCGGCTGCGCCTCAGCAGCCAGACAACCTCCATCCCTCTGGTCGGGCACTGCAAGCCACACAGCCACTTGTGTCCCCTCTGTCCCTGGAGGCTGCAGCGCGTTTTGGGTTTTGGCGCGGACGGGCCCCTCTCGGCTTCCGTAGTCCATTTGCCCCGGAGCCTGCCAGACCCCTGGCCCCAGGGGCGGGCCCTGCTGAGTCCCCGAGCGCCTCCTGGGTTCCTGCCACCACCCTTGGGCCGGGATGAGGTGCCACCTTGTGCGTAGAAGCCCTGCACACAGGCAAGAAGCCCCCAGGCCCGCGGGCGCGCCCGACCCTGGAGCCCCCTGGCTGGCTGCAGCCACAGGGAACGGGGGTTCTGAGTTGGCAGCCCCCATTCCCGAAGCATCCACGGGCAGTTCCCCGAAGGGCTGACACCGGCTGCGCCTCAGCAGCCAGACAACCTCCCTCCCTCTGGTCGGGCACTGCAAGCCACACAGCCACTTGTGTCCCCTGTGTCCCTGGAGGCCGCAGCGCGTTTTGGGTTTTGGCGCGGACGGGCCCCTCTCGGCTTCCGTAGTCCATTTGCCCCCGGAGCCTGCCAGACCCCTGGCCCCAGGGGCGGGCCCTGCTGAGTCCCCAAGCGCCTCCTGAGTTCCTGCCACCACCCTTGGGCCGGGATGAGGTGCCACCTTGTGCGTAGAAGCCCTGCACACAGGTAAGAAGCCCCCAGGCCCGCGGGCGCGCCCGACCCTGGAGCCCCCTGGCTGGCTGCAGCCACAGGGAACGGGGGTTCTGAGTTGGCAGCCCCCATTCCCAAAGCATCCACGGGCAGTTCCCCGAAGGGCTGACACCGGCTGCGCCTCAGCAGCCAGACAACCTCCCTCCCTCTGGTCGGGCACTGCAAGCCACACAGCCACTTGTGTCCCCTGTGTCCCTGGAGGCCGCAGCGCGTTTTGGGTTTTGGCGCGGACGGGCCCCTCTCGGCTTCCGTAGTCCATTTGCCCCCGGAGCCTGCCAGACCCCTGGCCCCAGGGGCGGGCCCTGCCTGGTCCCCAAGCTCCTCCTGGGTTCCTGCCACCACCCTTGGGCCGGGATGAGGTGCCACCTTGTGCGTAGAAGCCCTGCACACAGGCAAGAAGCCCCCAGGCCCGCGGGCGCGCCCGACCCTGGAGCCCCCTGGCTGGCTGCAGCCACAGGGAACGGGGGTTCTGAGTTGGCAGCCCCCATTCCCGAAGCATCCATGGGCAGTTCCCCGAAGGGCTGACACCGGCTGCGCCTCAGCAGCCAGACAACCTCCCTCCCTCTGGTCGGGCACTGCAAGCCACACAGCCACTTGTGTCCCCTGTGTCCCTGGAGGCCGCAGCGCGTTTTGGGTTTTGGCGCGGACAGGCCCCTCTCCGCTTCCGTAGTCCATTTGCCCCGGAGCCTGCCAGACCCCTGGCCCCAGGGGTGGGCCCTGCTGAGTCCCCGAGCGCCTCCTGGGTTCCTGCCACCACCCTTGGGCCGGGATGAGGTGCCACCTTGTGCGTAGAAGCCCTGCACACAGGCAAGAAGCCCCCCAGGCCCGCGGGCGCGCCCGAACCTGGAGCCCCCTTGCAGGCAGCAGCCACAAGGAACGGGGGTTCTGAGTTGGCAGCCCCCATTCCCGAAGCATCCACGGGCAGTTCCCCGAAGGGCTGACACCGGCTGCGCCTCAGCAGCCAGACAACCTCCCTCCCTCTGGTCGGGCACTGCAAGCCACACAGCCACTTGTGTCCCCTGTGTCCCTGGAGGCCGCAGCGCGTTTTGGGTTTTGGCGCGGACGGGCCCCTCTCGGCTTCCGTAGTCCATTTGCCCCGGAGCCTGCCAGACCCCTGGCCCCAGGGGCGGGCCCTGCTGAGTCCCCGAGCGCCTCCTGGGTTCCTGCCACCACCCTTGGGCCGGGATGAGGTGCCACCTTGTGCGTAGAAGCCCTGCACACAGGCAAGAAGCCCCCCAGGCCCGCGGGCGCGCCCGACCCTGGAGCCCCCTGGCTGGCTGCAGCCACAGGGAACGGGGGTTCTGAGTTGGCAGCCCCCATTCCCGAAGCATCCACGGGCAGTTCCCCGAAGGGCTGACACCGGCTGCGCCTCAGCAGCCAGACAACCTCCCTCCCTCTGGTCGGGCACTGCAAGCCACACAGCCACTTGTGTCCCCTGTGTCCCTGGAGGCCGCAGCGCGTTTTGCGTTTTGGCGCGGACGGGCCCCTCTCGGTTTCCGTAGTCCATTTGCCCCGGAGCCTGCCAGAACCCTGGCCCCAGGGGCTGGCCCTGCTGAGTCCCCGAGCGCCTCCTGGGTTCCTGCCACCACCCTTGGGCCAGGATGAGGTGCCACCTTGTGCGTAGAAGCCCTGCACACAGGCAAGAAGCCCCCCAGGCCCGTGGGCGCGCCCGACCCTGGAGCCCCCTGGCTGGCTGCAGCCACAAGGAACGGGGGTTCTGAGTTGGCAGCCCCCATTCCCGAAGCATCCACGGGCAGTTCCCCGAAGGGCTGACACCGGCTGCGCCTCAGCAGCCAGACAACCTCCCTCCCTCTGGTCGGGCACTGCAAGCCACACAGCCACTTGTGTCCCCTGTGTCCCTGGAGGCCGCAGCGCGTTTTGGGTTTTGGCGCGGACGGGCCCCTCTCGGCTTCCGTAGTCCATTTGCCCCGGAGCCTGCCAGACCCCTGGCCCCAGGGGCGGGCCCTGCTGAGTCCCCGAGCGCCTCCTGGGTTCCTGCCACCACCCTTGGGCCGGGATGAGGTGCCACCTTGTGCGTAGAAGCCCTGCACACAGGCAAGAAGCCCCCCAGGCCCGCGGGCGCGCCCGACCCTGGAGCCCCCTGGCTGGCTGCAGCCACAGGGAAAGGGGGTTCTGAGTTGGCAGCCCCCATTCCCGAAGCATCCACGGGCAGTTCCCCGAAGGGCTGACACCGGCTGCGCCTCAGCAGCCAGACAACCTCCCTCCCTCTGGTCGGGCACTGCAAGCCACACAGCCACTTCTGTCCCCTGTGTCCCTGGAGGCCGCAGCGCATTTTGGGTTTTGGCGCGGACGGGCCCCTCTCGGCTTCCGTAGTCCATTTGCCCCGGAGCCTGCCAGACCCCTGGCCCCAGGGGCGGGCCCTGCTTAGTTGCCGAGCGCCTCCTGGGTTCCTGCCACCACCCTTGGGCCGGGATGAGGTGCCACCTTGTGCGTAGAAGCCCTGCACACAGGCAAGAAGCCCCTCAGGCCCGCGGGCGCACCCGACCCTGGAGCCCCCTGGCTGGCTGCAGCCACAGGGAACGGGGGTTCTGAGTTGGCAGCCCACATTCCCGAAGCATCCACGGGCAGTTCCCCGAAGGGCTGACACCGGCTGCGCCTCAGCAGCCAGACAACCTCCATCCCTCTGGTCGGGCACTGCAAGCCACACAGCCACTTGTGTCCCCTGTGTCCCTGGAGGCCGCAGCGCGTTTTGGGTTTTGGCGCGGACGGGCCCCTATCGGCTTCCGTAGTCCATTTGCCCCGGAGCCTGCCAGACCCCTGGCCCCAGGGGCGGGCCCTGCTGAGTCCCCGAGCGCCTCCTGGGTTCCTGCCACCACCCTTGGGCCGGGATGAGGTGCCACCTTGTGCGTAGAAGCCCTGCACACAGGCAAGAAGCCCCCAGGCCCGCGGGCGCGCCCGACCCTGGAGCCCCCTGGCTGGCTGCAGCCACAGGGAACGGGGGTTCTGAGTTGGCAGCCCCCATTCCCGAAGCATCCACGGGCAGTTCCCCGAAGGGCTGACACCGGCTGCGCCTCAGCAGCCAGACAACCTCCCTCCCTCTGGTCGGGCACTGCAAGCCACACAGCCACTTGTGTCCCCTGTGTCCCTGGAGGCCGCAGCACGTTTTGGGTTTTGGCGCGGACGGGCCCCTCTCGGCTTCCGTAGTCCATTTGCCCCGGAGCCTGCCAGAACCCTGGCCCCAGGGGCGGGCCCTGCTGAGTCCCCAAGCGCCTCCTGGGTTCCTGCCACCACCCTTGGGCCGGGATGAGGTGCCACCTTGTGCGTAGAAGCCCTGCACACAGGCAAGAAGCCCCCCGGGCCACGGGCGCGCCCGACCCTGGAGCCCCCTGGCTGGCTGCAGCCACAGGGAACGGGGGTTCTGAGTTGGCAGCCCCCATTCCCGAAGCATCCACGGGCAGTTCCCCGAAGGACTGACACCGGCTGCGCCTCAGCAGCCAGACAACCTCCCTCCCTCTGGTCGGGCACTGCAAGCCACACAGCCACTTGTGTCCCCTGTGTCCCTGGAGGCCGCAGCGCGTTTTGGGTTTTGGCGCGGACGGGCCCCTCTCGGCTTCCGTAGTCCATTTGCCCCCGGAGCCTGCCAGACCCCTGGCCCCAGGGGCGGGCCCTGCTGAGTCCCCAAGCGCCTCCTGGGTTCCTGCCACCACCCTTGGGCCGGGATGAGGTGCCACCTTGTGTGTAGAAGCCCTGCACACAGGTAAGAAGCCCCCAGGCCCGCGGGCGCGCCCGACCCTGGAGCCCCCTGGCTGCCTGCAGCCACAGGGAACGGGGGTTCTGAGTTGGCAGCCCCCATTCCCGAAGCATCCAAGGGCAGTTCCCCGAAGGGCTGACACCGGCTGCGCCTCAGCAGCCAGACAACCTCCCTCCCTCTGGTCGGGCACTGCAAGCCACACAGCCACTTGTGTCCCCTGTGTCCCTGGAAGCCGCAGCGCGTTTTGGGTTTTGGCGCGGACGGGCCCCTCTCGGCTTCCGTAGTCCATTTGCCCCGGAGCCTGCCAGACACCTGGCCCCAGGGGCGGGCCCTGCTGAGTCCCCGAGCGCCTCCTGGGTTCCTGCCACCACCCTTGGGCCGGGATGAGGTGCCACCTTGTGCGTAGAAGCCCTGCAGAGAGGCAAGAAGCCCACCAGGCCCGCGGGCGCGCCCGACCCTGTGGCCCCCTGGCTGGCTGCAGCCACAGGGAACGGGGGTTCTGAGTTGGCAGCCCCCATTCCCGAAGCATCCACGGGCAGTTCCCCGAAGGGCTGACACCGGCTGCGCCTCAGCAGCCAGACAACCTCCCTCCCTCTGGTCGGGCACTGCAAGCCACACAGCCACTTGTGTCCCCTGTGTCCCTGGAGGCCGCAGCGCGTTTTGGGTTTTGGCGCGGACGGGCCCCTCTCGGCTTCCGTAGTCCATTTGCCCCCGGAGCCTGCCAGACCCCTGGCCCCAGGGGCGGGCCCTGCTGAGTCCCCAAGCGCCTCCTGGGTTCCTGCCACCACCCTTGGGCCGGGATGAGGTGCCACCTTGTGCGTAGAAGCCCTGCACACAGGCAAGAAGCCCCCAGGTCTGCGGGCGCGCCCGACCCTGGAGGCCCCTGGCTGGCTGCAGCCACAGGGAAAGGGGGTTCTGAGTTGGCAGCCCCCATTCCCGAAGCATCCACGGGCAGTTCCCCGAAGGGCTGACACCGGCTGCGCCTCAGCAGCCAGACAACCTCCCTCCCTCTGGTCGGGCACTGCAAGCCACACAGCCACTTGTGTCCCCTGTGTCCCTGGAGGCCGCAGCGCGTTTTGGGTTTTGGCGCGGACGGGCCCCTCTCGGCTTCCGTAGTCCATTTGCCCCGGAGCCTGACAGACCCCTGGCCCCAGGGGCGGGCCCTACTGAGTCCCCAAGCGCCTCCTGGGTTCATGCCACCACCCTTGGGCCGGGATGAGGTGCCACGTTGTGCGTAGAAGCCCTGCACACAGGCAAGAAGCCCCCCAGGCCTGCGGGCGCGCCCGACCCTGGAGCCCCCTGGCTGGCTGCAACCACAGGGAACGGGGGTTCTGAGTTGGTAGCCCCCGTTCCCGAAGCATCCACGGGCAGTTCCCCGAAGGGCTGACACCGGCTGCGCCTCAGCAGCCAGACAACCTCCCTCCCTCTGGTCGGGCACTGCAAGCCACACAGCCACTTGTGTCCCCTGTGTCCCTGGAGGCTGCAGCGCGTTTTGGGTTTTTTTTTTTTTTTTTTTTAATTTTTTTTTTTTTGACAGGCAGAGTGGACAGTGAGAGAGAGAGACAGAGAGAAAGGTCTTCCTTTTGCCGTTGGTTTACCCTCCAATGGCCGCCGCGGTAGCGCGCTGCGACCGGCGCACCGCGCTGATCCGATGGCAGGAGCCAGGTGTTTATCTGGTCTCCCATGGGGTGCAGGGCCCAAGGGCTTGGGCCATCCTCCACTGCACTCCCTGGCCACAGCAGAGAGCTGGCCTGGAAGAGGGGCAACCGGGACAGGATCGGTGCCCCGACCGGGACTAGAATCCGGTGTGCCAGCGCCGCTAGGCGGAGGATTAGCCTATTGAGCCGCGGCGCCGGCCGTTTTGGGTTTTGGCGCGGACGGGCCCCTCTCGGCTTCCGTAGTCCATTTGCCCCGGAGCCTGCCAGACCCCTGGCCCCAGGGGCGGGCCCTGCTGAGTCCCCGAGCGCCTCCTGGGTCCGTGCCACCACCCTTGGGCCGGGATGAGGTGCCACCTTGTGCGTAGAAGCCCTGCACACAGGCAAGAAGCCCCCAGGCCCGCGGGCGCGCCTGACCCTGGAGCCCCCTGGCTGGCTGCAGCCACAGGGAACGGGGGTTCTGAGTTGGCAGCCCCCATTCCCGAAGCATCCACGGGCAGTTCCCCGAAGGGCTGACACCGGCTGCGCCTCAGCAGCCAGACAACCTCCCTCCCTCTGGTCGGGCACTGCAAGCCACACAGCCACTTGTGTCCCCTGTGTCCCTGGAGGCCGCAGCACGTTTTGGGTTTTGGCGCGGACGGGCCCCTCTCGGCTTCCGTAGTCCATTTGCCCCGGAGCCTGCCAGACCCCTGGCCCCAGGGGCGGGCCCTGCTGAGTCCCCGAGCGCCTCCTGGGTTCCTGCCACCACGCTTGGGCCGGGATGAGGTGCCACCTTGTGCGTAGAAGCCCTGCACACAGGCAAGAAGCCCACCAGGCCCGCGGGCGCGCCCGACCCTGTGGCCCCCTGGCTGGCTGCAGCCACAGGGAACGGGGATTCTGAGTTGGCAGCCCCCATTCCCGAAGCATCCACGGGCAGTTCCCCGAAGGGCTGACACCGGCTGCGACTCAGCAGCCAGACAACCTCCCTCCCTCTGGTCGGGCACTGCAAGCCACACAGCCACTTGTGTCCCCTGTGTCCCTGGAGGCCGCAGCGCGTTTTGGGTTTTGGCCCGGACGGGCCCCTCTCGGCTTCCGTAGTCCATTTGCCCCCGGAGCCTGCCAGACCCCTGGCCCCAGGGGCGGGCCCTGCTGAGTCCCCAAGCGCCTCCTGGGTTCCTGCCACCACCCTTGGGCCGGGATGAGGTGCCACCTTGTGCGTAGAAGCCCTGCACACAGGCAAGAAGCCCCCAGGTCTGCGGGCGCGCCCGACCCTGGAGCCCCCTGGCTGGCTGCAGCCACAGGGAACGGGGGTTCTGAGTTGGCAGCCCCCATTCCCGAAGCATCCACGGGCAGTTCCCCGAAGGGCTGACACCGGCTGCGCCTCAGCAGCCAGACAACCTCCCTCCCTCTGGTCGGGCACTGCAAGCCACACAGCCACTTGTGTCCCCTGTGTCCCTGGAGGCCGCAGCGTGTTTTGGGTTTTGGCTCGGACGGGCCCCTCTCGGCTTGCGTAGTCCATTTGCCCCGGAGCCTGCCAGACCCCTGGCCCCAGGGGCGGGCCCTGCTGAGTCCCCGAGCGCCTCCTGGGTTCCTGCCACCACCCTTGGGCCGGGATGAGGTGCCACCTTGTGCGTAGAAGCCCTGCACACAGGCAAGAAGCCCCCCAGGCCCGCGGGCGCGCCCGACCCTGGAGCCCCCTGGCTGGCTGCAGCCACAGGGAACGGGGGTTCTGAGTTGGCAGCCCCCATTCCCGAAGCATCCACGGGCAGTTCCCCGAAGGGCTGACACCGGCTGCGCCTCAGCAGCCAGACAACCTCCCTCCCTCTGGTCGGGCACTGCAAGCCACACAGCCACTTGTGTCCCCTGTGTCCCTGGAGGCCGCAGCGCGTTTTGGGTTTTGGCACGGACGGGCCCCTCTCGGCTTCCGTAGTCCATTTGCCCCGGAGCCTGCCAGACCCCTGGCCCCAGGGGCGGGCCCTGCTGAGTCCCCGAGCGCCTCCTGGGTTCCTGCCACCACCCTTGGGCCGGGATGAGGTGCCACCTTGTGCGTAGAAGCCCTGCACACAGGCAAGAAGCCCCCCAGGCCCGCGGGTGCGCCCGACCCTGTGGCCCCCTGGCTGGCTGCAGCCACAGGGAACGGGGGTTCTGAGTTGGCAGCCCCCATTCCCGAAGCATCCACGGGCAGTTCCCCGAAGCGCTGACACCGGCTGCGCCTCAGCAGCCAGACAACCTCCCTCCCTCTGCTCGGGCACTGCAAGCCACACAGCCACTTGTGTCCCCTGTGTCCCTGGAGGCCGCAGCGCGTTTTGGGTTTTGGCGCGGACGGGCCCCTCTCGGCTTCCGTAGTCCATTTGCCCCCGGAGCCTGCCAGACCCCTGGCCCCAGGGGCGGGCCCTGCTGAGTCCCCGAGCGCCTCCTGGGTTCCTGCCACCACCCTTGGGCCGGGATGAGGTGCCACCTTGTGCGTAGAAGCCCTGCACACAGGCAAGAAGCCCCCCAGGCCCGCGGGCGCGCCCGACCCTGGAGCCCCCTGGCTGGCTGCAGCCACAGGGAACGGGGGTTCTGAGTTGGCAGCCCCCATTCCCGAAGCATCCACGGGCAGTTCCCCGAAGGGCTGACACCGGCTGCGCCTCAGCAGCCAGACAACCTCCCTCCCTCTGGTCGGGCACTGCAAGCCACACAGCCACTTGTGTCCCCTGTGTCCCTGGAGGCTGCAGCGCGTTTTGGGTTTTGGCGCGGACGGGCCCCTCTCGGCTTCCGTAGTCCATTTGCCCTGGAGCCTGCCAGACCCCTGGCCCCAGGGGCGGGCCCTACTGAGTCCCCAAGCGCCTCCTGGGTTCATGCCACCACCCTTGGGCCGGGATGAGGTGCCACCTTGTGTGTAGAAGCCCTGCACACAGGCAAGAAGGCCCCCAGGCCCGCGGGCGCGCCCGACCCTGGAGCCCCCTGGCTGGCTGCAGCCACAGGGAACGGGGGTTCTGAGTTGGCAGCCCCCATTCCCGAAGCATCCACGGGCAGTTCCCCGAAGGGCTGACACCGGCTGCGCCTCAGCAGCCAGACAACCTCCCTCCCTCTGGTCGGGCACTGCAAGCCACACAGCCACTTGTGTCCCCTGTGTCCCTGGAGGCCGCAGCGCGTTTTGGGTTTTGGCGCGGACGGGCCCCTCTCGGCTTCCGTAGTCCATTTGCCCCGGAGCCTGCCAGACCCCTGGCCCCAGGGGCGGGCCCTGCTGAGTCCCCGAGCGCCTCCTGGGTTCCTGCCACCACCCTTGGGCCGGGATGAGGTGCCACCTTGTGCGTAGAAGCCCTGCACACAGGCAAGAAGCCCCCAGGCCCGCGGGCGCGCCCGACCCTGGAGCCCCCTGGCTGGCTGCAGCCACAGGGAACGGGGGTTCTGAGTTGGCAGCCCCCATTCCCGAAGCATCCACGGGCAGTTCCCCGAAGGGCTGACACCGGCTGCGCCTCAGCAGCCAGACAACCTCCCTCCCTCTGGTCGGGCACTGCAAGCCACACAGCCACTTGTGTCCCCTGTGTCCCTGGAGGCCGCAGCGCGTTTTGGGTTTTGGCGCGGACGGGCCCCTCTCGGCTTCCGTAGTCCATTTGCCCCCGGAGCCTGCCAGACCCCTGGCCCCAGGGGCGGGCCCTGCCTGGTCCCCAAGCTCCTCCTGGGTTCCTGCCACCACCCTTGGGCCGGGATGAGGTGCCACCTTGTGCGTAGAAGCCCTGCACACAGGCAAGAAGCCCCCAGGCCCGCGGGCGCGCCCGACCCTGGAGCCCCCTGGCTGGCTGCAGCCACAGGGAACGGGGGTTCTGAGTTGGCAGCCCCCATTCCCGAAGCATCCACGGGCAGTTCCCCGAAGGGCTGACACCGGCTGCGCCTCAGCAGCCAGACAACCTCCCTCCCTCTGGTCGGGCACTGCAAGCCACACAGCCACTTGTGTCCCCTGTGTCCCTGGAGGCCGCAGCGCGTTTTGGGTTTTGGCGCGGACGGGCCCATCTCGGCTTCCGTAGTCCATTTGCCCCGGAGCCTGCCAGACCCCTGGCCCCAGGGACGGGCCCTGCTGAGTTCCCGAGCACCTCCTGGGTTCCTGCCACCACCCTTGGGCCGGGATGAGGTGCCACCTTGTGCGTAGAAGCCCTGCACACAGGCAAGAAGCCCCCAAGGCCCGCGGGCGCACCCGACCCTGGAGCCCCCTGGCTGGCTGCAGCCACAGGGAACGGGGGTTCTGAGTTGGCAGCCCCCATTCCCGAAGCATCCACGGGCAGTTCCCCGAAGGGCTGACACCGGCTGCGCCTCAGCAGCCAGACAACCTCCCTCCCTCTGGTCGGGCACTGCAAGCCACACAGCCACTTGTGTCCCCTGTGTCCCTGGAGGCCGCAGCGCGTTTTGGGTTTTGGCGCGGACGGGCCCATCTCGGCTTCCGTAGTCCATTTGCCCCGGAGCCTGCCAGACCCCTGGCCCCAGGGGCGGGCCCTGCTGAGTCCCCGAGCGCCTCCTGGGTTCCTGCCACCACCCTTGGGCCGGCATGAGGTGCCACCTTGTGCGTAGAAGCCCTGCACACAGGCAAGAAGCCCCCAGGCCCGCGGGCGCGCCCGACCCTGGAGCCCCCTGGCTGGCTGCAGCCACAGGGAAAGGGGGTTCTGAGTTGGCAGCCCCCATTCCCGAAGCATCCACGGGCAGTTCCCCGAAGGGCTGACACCGGCTGCGCCTCAGCAGCCAGACAACCTCCCTCCCTCTGGTCGGGCACTGCAAGCCACACAGCCACTTGTGTCCCCTGTGTCCCTGGAGGCCGCAGCGCGTTTTGGGTTTTGGCGTGGACGGGCCCCTCTCGGCTTCCGTAGTCCATTTGCCCCGGAGCCTGCCAGACCCCTGGCCCCAGGGGCGGGCCCTGCTGAGTCCCTAAGCGCCTCCTGAGTTCCTGCCACCACCCTTGGGCCGGGATGAGGTGCCACCTTGTGCATAGAAGCCCTGCACACAGGTAAGAAGCCCCCAGGCCCGCAGGCGCGCCCGACCCTGGAGCTCCCTGGCTGGCTGCAGCCACAGGGTACGGGGGTTCTGAGTTGGCAGCCCCCATTCCCGAAGCATCCAAGGGCAGTTCCCCGAAGGGCTGACACCGGCTGCGCCTCAGCAGCCAGACAACCTCCCTCCCTCTGGTCGGGCACTGCAAGCCACACAGCCACTTGTGTCCCCTGTGTCCCTGGAGGCCGCAGCGCGTTTTGGGTTTTGGCGCGGACGGGCCCCTCTCGGCTTCCGTAGTCCATTTGCCCCGGAGCCTGCCAGACCCCTGGCCCCAGGGGCGGGCCCTGCTGAGTCCCTAAGCGCCTCCTGAGTTCCTGCCACCATCCTTGGGCCGGGATGAGGTGCCACCTTGTGCATAGAAGCCCTGCACACAGGTAAGAAGCCCCCAGGCCCGCGGGCGCGCCCGACCCTGGAGCTCCCTGGCTGGCTGCAGCCACAGGGTACGGGGGTTCTGAGTTGGCAGCCCCCATTCCCGAAGCATCCAAGGGCAGTTCCCCGAAGGGCTGACACCGGCTGCGCCTCAGCAGCCAGACAACCTCCCTCCCTCTGGTCGGGCACTGCAAGCCACACAGCCACTTGTGTCCCCTGTGTCCCTGGAGGCCGCAGCGCGTTTTGGGTTTTGGCGCGGACGGGCCCCTCTCGGCTTCCGTAGTCCATTTGCCCCCGGAGCCTGCCAGACCCCTGGCCCCAGGGGCGGGCCCTGCCTGGTCCCCAAGCTCCTCCTGGGTTCCTGCCACCACCCTTGGGCCGGGATGAGGTGCCACCTTGTGCGTAGAAGCCCTGCACACAGGCAAGAAGCCCCCAGGCCCGCGGGCGCGCCCGACCCTGGAGCCCCCTGGCTGGCTGCAGCCACAGGGAACGGGGGTTCTGAGTTGGCAGCCCCCATTCCCGAAGCATCCATGGGCAGTTCCCCGAAGGGCTGACACCGGCTGCGCCTCAGCAGCCAGACAACCTCCCTCCCTCTGGTCGGGCACTGCAAGCCACACAGCCACTTGTGTCCCCTGTGTCCCTGGAGGCCGCAGCGCGTTTTGGGTTTTGGCGCGGACAGGCCCCTCTCCGCTTCCGTAGTCCATTTGCCCCGGAGCCTGCCAGACCCCTGGCCCCAGGGGCGGGCCCTGCTGAGTCCCCGAGCGCCTCCTGGGTTCCTGCCACCACCCTTGGGCCGGGATGAGGTGCCACCTTGTGCGTAGAAGCCCTGCACACAGGCAAGAAGCCCCCCAGGCCCGCGGGCGCGCCCGACCCTGGAGCCCCCTGGCAGGCTGCAGCCACAAGGAACGGGGGTTCTGAGTTGGCAGCCCCCATTCCCGAAGCATCCACGGGCAGTTCCCCGAAGGGCTGACACCGGCTGCGCCTCAGCAGCCAGACAACCTCCCTCCCTCTGGTCGGGCACTGCAAGCCACACAGCCACTTGTGTCCCCTGTGTCCCTGGAGGCCGCAGCGCATTTTGGGTTTTGGCGCGGACGGGCCCCTCTCGGCTTCCGTAGTCCATTTGCCCCGGAGCCTGCCAGACCCCTGGCCCCAGGGGCGGGCCCTGCTGAGTCCCCGAGCGCCTCCTGGGTTCCTGCCACCACCCTTGGGCCGGGATGAGGTGCCACCTTGTGCGTAGAAGCCCTGCACACAGGCAAGAAGCCCCCCAGGCCTGCGGGCGCGCCCGACCCTGGAGCCCCCTGGCTGGCTGCAGCCACAGGGAACGGGGGTTCTGAGTTGGCAGCCCCCATTCCCGAAGCATCCACGGGCAGTTCCCCGAAGGGCTGACACCGGCTGCGCCTCAGCAGCCAGACAACCTCCCTCCCTCTGGTCGGGCACTGCAAGCCACACAGCCACTTGTGTCCCCTGTGTCCCTGGAGGCTGCAGCGCGTTTTGGGTTTTGGCGCGGACGGGCCCCTCTCAGCTTCCGTAGTCCATTTGCCCCGGAGCCTGCCAGACCCCTGGCCCCAGGGGCGGGCCCTGCTGAGTCCCCGAGCGCCTCCTGGGTTCCTGCCACCACCCTTGGGCCGGGATGAGGTGCCACCTTGTGCGTAGAAGCCCTGCACACAGGCAAGAAGCCCCCAGGCCCGCGGGCGCGCCCGACCCTGGAGCCCCCTGGCTGGCTGCAGCCACAGGGAACGGGGGTTCTGAGTTGGCAGCCCCCATTCCCGAAGCATCCACGGGGAGTTCCCCGAAGGGCTGACACCGGCTGCGCCTCAGCAGCCAGACAACCTCCCTCCCTCTGGTCGGGCACTGCAAGCCACACAGCCACTTGTGTCCCCTGTGTCCCTGGAGGCCGCAGCGCGTTTTGGGTTTTGGCGCGGACGGGCCCCTCTCGGCTTCCGTAGTCCATTTGCCCCCGGAGCCTGCCAGACCCCTGGCCCCAGGGGCGGGCCCTGCTGAGTCCCCGAGCGCCTCCTGGGTTCCTGCCACCACCCTTGGGCCGGGATGAGGTGCCACCTTGTGCGTAGAAGCCCTGCACACAGGCAAGAAGCCCCCAGGCCCGCGGGCGCGCCCGACCCTGGAGCCCCCTGGCTGGCTGCAGCCACAGGGAACGGGGGTTCTGAGTTGGCAGCCCCAATTCCCGAAGCATCCACGGGCAGTTCCCCGAAGGGCTGACACCGGCTGCGCCTCAGCAGCCAGACAACCTCCCTCCCTCTGGTCGGGCACTGCAAGCCACACAGCCACTTGTGTCCCCTGTGTCCCTGGAGGCCGCAGCGCGTTTTGGGTTTTGGCGCGGACGGGCCCCTCTCGGCTTCCGTAGTCCATTTGCCCCCGGAGCCTGCCAGACCCCTGGCCCCAGGGGCGGGCCCTGCTGAGTCCCCAAGCGCCTCCTGAGTTCCTGCCACCACCCTTGGGCCGGGATGAGGTGCCACCTTGTGCGTAGAAGCCCTGCACACAGGTAAGAAGCCCCCAGGCCCGCGGGCGCGCCCGACCCTGGAGCCCCCTGGCTGGCTGCAGCCACAGGGAACGGGGGTTCTGAGTTGGCAGCCCCCATTCCCAAAGCATCCAAGGGCAGTTCCCCGAAGGGCTGACACCGGCTGCGCCTCAGCAGCCAGACAACCTCCCTCCCTCTGGTCGGGCACTGCAAGCCACACAGCCACTTGTGTCCCCTGTGTCCCTGGAGGCCGCAGCGCGTTTTGGGTTTTGGCGCGGACGGGCCCCTCTCGGCTTCCGTAGTCCATTTGCCCCCGGAGCCTGCCAGACCCCTGGCCCCAGGGGCGGGCCCTGCCTGGTCCCCAAGCTCCTCCTGGGTTCCTGCCACCACCCTTGGGCCGGGATGAGGTGCCACCTTGTGCGTAGAAGCCCTGCACACAGGCAAGAAGCCCCCAGGCCCGCGGGCGCGCCCGACCCTGGAGCCCCCTGGCTGGCTGCAGCCACAGGGAACGGGGGTTCTGAGTTGGCAGCCCCCATTCCCGAAGCATCCATGGGCAGTTCCCCGAAGGGCTGACACCGGCTGCGCCTCAGCAGCCAGACAACCTCCCTCCCTCTGGTCGGGCACTGCAAGCCACACAGCCACTTGTGTCCCCTGTGTCCCTGGAGGCCGCAGCGCGTTTTGGGTTTTGGCGCGGACAGGCCCCTCTCCGCTTCCGTAGTCCATTTGCCCCGGAGCCTGCCAGACCCCTGGCCCCAGGGGTGGGCCCTGCTGAGTCCCCGAGCGCCTCCTGGGTTCCTGCCACCACCCTTGGGCCGGGATGAGGTGCCACCTTGTGCGTAGAAGCCCTGCACACAGGCAAGAAGCCCCCCAGGCCCGCGGGCGCGCCCGAACCTGGAGCCCCCTTGCAGGCAGCAGCCACAAGGAACGGGGGTTCTGAGTTGGCAGCCCCCATTCCCGAAGCATCCACGGGCAGTTCCCCGAAGGGCTGACACCGGCTGCGCCTCAGCAGCCAGACAACCTCCCTCCCTCTGGTCGGGCACTGCAAGCCACACAGCCACTTGTGTCCCCTGTGTCCCTGGAGGCCGCAGCGCGTTTTGGGTTTTGGCGCGGACGGGCCCCTCTCGGCTTCCGTAGTCCATTTGCCCCGGAGCCTGCCAGACCCCTGGCCCCAGGGGCGGGCCCTGCTGAGTCCCCGAGCGCCTCCTGGGTTCCTGCCACCACCCTTGGGCCGGGATGAGGTGCCACCTTGTGCGTAGAAGCCCTGCACACAGGCAAGAAGCCCCCCAGGCCCGCGGGCGCGCCCGACCCTGGAGCCCCCTGGCTGGCTGCAGCCACAGGGAACGGGGGTTCTGAGTTGGCAGCCCCCATTCCCGAAGCATCCACGGGCAGTTCCCCGAAGGGCTGACACCGGCTGCGCCTCAGCAGCCAGACAACCTCCCTCCCTCTGGTCGGGCACTGCAAGCCACACAGCCACTTGTGTCCCCTGTGTCCCTGGAGGCCGCAGCGCGTTTTGCGTTTTGGCGCGGACGGGCCCCTCTCGGCTTCCGTAGTCCATTTGCCCCGGAGCCTGCCAGAACCCTGGCCCCAGGGGCTGGCCCTGCTGAGTCCCCGAGCGCCTCCTGGGTTCCTGCCACCACCCTTGGGCCAGGATGAGGTGCCACCTTGTGCGTAGAAGCCCTGCACACAGGCAAGAAGCCCCCCAGGCCCGTGGGCGCGCCCGACCCTGGAGCCCCCTGGCTGGCTGCAGCCACAAGGAACGGGGGTTCTGAGTTGGCAGCCCCCATTCCCGAAGCATCCACGGGCAGTTCCCCGAAGGGCTGACACCGGCTGCGCCTCAGCAGCCAGACAACCTCCCTCCCTCTGGTCGGGCACTGCAAGCCACACAGCCACTTGTGTCCCCTGTGTCCCTGGAGGCCGCAGCGCGTTTTGGGTTTTGGCGCGGACGGGCCCCTCTCGGCTTCCGTAGTCCATTTGCCCCGGAGCCTGCCAGACCCCTGGCCCCAGGGGCGGGCCCTGCTGAGTCCCCGAGCGCCTCCTGGGTTCCTGCCACCACCCTTGGGCCGGGATGAGGTGCCACCTTGTGCGTAGAAGCCCTGCACACAGGCAAGAAGCCCCCCAGGCCCGCGGGCGCGCCCGACCCTGGAGCCCCCTGGCTGGCTGCAGCCACAGGGAAAGGGGGTTCTGAGTTGGCAGCCCCCATTCCCGAAGCATCCACGGGCAGTTCCCCGAAGGGCTGACACCGGCTGCGCCTCAGCAGCCAGACAACCTCCCTCCCTCTGGTCGGGCACTGCAAGCCACACAGCCACTTCTGTCCCCTGTGTCCCTGGAGGCCGCAGCGCATTTTGGGTTTTGGCGCGGACGGGCCCCTCTCGGCTTCCGTAGTCCATTTGCCCCGGAGCCTGCCAGACCCCTGGCCCCAGGGGCGGGCCCTGCTTAGTTGCCGAGCGCCTCCTGGGTTCCTGCCACCACCCTTGGGCCGGGATGAGGTGCCACCTTGTGCGTAGAAGCCCTGCACACAGGCAAGAAGCCCCTCAGGCCCGCGGGCGCACCCGACCCTGGAGCCCCCTGGCTGGCTGCAGCCACAGGGAACGGGGGTTCTGAGTTGGCAGCCCCCATTCCCGAAGCATCCACGGGCAGTTCCCCGAAGGGCTGACACCGGCTGCGCCTCAGCAGCCAGACAACCTCCATCCCTCTGGTCGGGCACTGCAAGCCACACAGCCACTTGTGTCCCCTGTGTCCCTGGAGGCCGCAGCGCGTTTTGGGTTTTGGCGCGGACGGGCCCCTATCGGCTTCCGTAGTCCATTTGCCCCGGAGCCTGCCAGACCCCTGGCCCCAGGGGCGGGCCCTGCTGAGTCCCCGAGCGCCTCCTGGGTTCCTGCCACCACCCTTGGGCCGGGATGAGGTGCCACCTTGTGCGTAGAAGCCCTGCACACAGGCAAGAAGCCCCCAGGCCCGCGGGCGCGCCCGACCCTGGAGCCCCCTGGCTGGCTGCAGCCACAGGGAACGGGGGTTCTGAG
Source organism: Lepus europaeus (assembly GCF_033115175.1). Taxonomy (NCBI): domain Eukaryota; kingdom Metazoa; phylum Chordata; class Mammalia; order Lagomorpha; family Leporidae; genus Lepus; species Lepus europaeus. Next base: position 41,222 of record NW_026909052.1, on the reverse strand, counting down.
TTGGCAGCCCCCATTCCCGAAGCATCCACGGGCAGTTCCCCGAAGGGCTGACACCGGCTGCGCCTCAGCAGCCAGACAACCTCCCTCCCTCTGGTCGGGCACTGCAAGCCACACAGCCACTTGTGTCCCCTGTGTCCCTGGAGGCCGCAGCACGTTTTGGGTTTTGGCGCGGACGGGCCCCTCTCGGCTTCCGTAGTCCATTTGCCCCGGTGCCTGCCAGAACCCTGGCCCCAGGGGCGGGCCCTGCTGAGTCCCCAAGCGCCTCCTGGGTTCCTGCCACCACCCTTGGGCCGGGATGAGGTGCCACCTTGTGCGTAGAAGCCCTGCACACAGGCAAGAAGCCCCCCGGGCCACGGGCGCGCCCGACCCTGGAGCCCCCTGGCTGGCTGCAGCCACAGGGAACGGGGGTTCTGAGTTGGCAGCCCCCATTCCCGAAGCATCCACGGGCAGTTCCCCGAAGGACTGACACCGGCTGCGCCTCAGCAGCCAGACAACCTCCCTCCCTCTGGTCGGGCACTGCAAGCCACACAGCCACTTGTGTCCCCTGTGTCCCTGGAGGCCGCAGCGCGTTTTGGGTTTTGGCGCGGACGGGCCCCTCTCGGCTTCCGTAGTCCATTTGCCCCCGGAGCCTGCCAGACCCCTGGCCCCAGGGGCGGGCCCTGCTGAGTCCCCAAGCGCCTCCTGGGTTCCTGCCACCACCCTTGGGCCGGGATGAGGTGCCACCTTGTGTGTAGAAGCCCTGCACACAGGTAAGAAGCCCCCAGGCCCGCGGGCGCGCCCGACCCTGGAGCCCCCTGGCTGCCTGCAGCCACAGGGAACGGGGGTTCTGAGTTGGCAGCCCCCATTCCCGAAGCATCCAAGGGCAGTTCCCCGAAGGGCTGACACCGGCTGCGCCTCAGCAGCCAGACAACCTCCCTCCCTCTGGTCGGGCACTGCAAGCCACACAGCCACTTGTGTCCCCTGTGTCCCTGGAAGCCGCAGCGCGTTTTGGGTTTTGGCGCGGACGGGCCCCTCTCGGCTTCCGTAGTCCATTTGCCCCGGAGCCTGCCAGACACCTGGCCCCAGGGGCGGGCCCTGCTGAGTCCCCGAGCGCCTCCTGGGTTCCTGCCACCACCCTTGGGCCGGGATGAGGTGCCACCTTGTGCGTAGAAGCCCTGCAGAGAGGCAAGAAGCCCACCAGGCCCGCGGGCGCGCCCGACCCTGTGGCCCCCTGGCTGGCTGCAGCCACAGGGAACGGGGGTTCTGAGTTGGCAGCCCCCATTCCCGAAGCATCCACGGGCAGTTCCCCGAAGGGCTGACACCGGCTGCGCCTCAGCAGCCAGACAACCTCCCTCCCTCTGGTCGGGCACTGCAAGCCACACAGCCACTTGTGTCCCCTGTGTCCCTGGAGGCCGCAGCGCGTTTTGGGTTTTGGCGCGGACGGGCCCCTCTCGGCTTCCGTAGTCCATTTGCCCCCGGAGCCTGCCAGACCCCTGGCCCCAGGGGCGGGCCCTGCTGAGTCCCCAAGCGCCTCCTGGGTTCCTGCCACCACCCTTGGGCCGGGATGAGGTGCCACCTTGTGCGTAGAAGCCCTGCACACAGGCAAGAAGCCCCCAGGTCTGCGGGCGCGCCCGACCCTGGAGGCCCCTGGCTGGCTGCAGCCACAGGGAAAGGGGGTTCTGAGTTGGCAGCCCCCATTCCCGAAGCATCCACGGGCAGTTCCCCGAAGGGCTGACACCGGCTGCGCCTCAGCAGCCAGACAACCTCCCTCCCTCTGGTCGGGCACTGCAAGCCACACAGCCACTTGTGTCCCCTGTGTCCCTGGAGGCCGCAGCGCGTTTTGGGTTTTGGCGCGGACGGGCCCCTCTCGGCTTCCGTAGTCCATTTGCCCCGGAGCCTGACAGACCCCTGGCCCCAGGGGCGGGCCCTACTGAGTCCCCAAGCGCCTCCTGGGTTCATGCCACCACCCTTGGGCCGGGATGAGGTGCCACGTTGTGCGTAGAAGCCCTGCACACAGGCAAGAAGCCCCCCAGGCCTGCGGGCGCGCCCGACCCTGGAGCCCCCTGGCTGGCTGCAACCACAGGGAACGGGGGTTCTGAGTTGGTAGCCCCCGTTCCCGAAGCATCCACGGGCAGTTCCCCGAAGGGCTGACACCGGCTGCGCCTCAGCAGCCAGACAACCTCCCTCCCTCTGGTCGGGCACTGCAAGCCACACAGCCACTTGTGTCCCCTGTGTCCCTGGAGGCTGCAGCGCGTTTTGGGTTTTTTTTTTTTTTTTTTTAATTTTTTTTTTTTTTGACAGGCAGAGTGGACAGTGAGAGAGAGAGACAGAGAGAAAGGTCTTCCTTTTGCCGTTGGTTTACCCTCCAATGGCCGCCGCGGTAGCGCGCTGCGACCGGCGCACCGCGCTGATCCGATGGCAGGAGCCAGGTGTTTATCTGGTCTCCCATGGGGTGCAGGGCCCAAGGGCTTGGGCCATCCTCCACTGCACTCCCTGGCCACAGCAGAGAGCTGGCCTGGAAGAGGGGCAACCGGGACAGGATCGGTGCCCCGACCGGGACTAGAATCCGGTGTGCCAGCGCCGCTAGGCGGAGGATTAGCCTATTGAGCCGCGGCGCCGGCCGTTTTGGGTTTTGGCGCGGACGGGCCCCTCTTGGCTTCCGTAGTCCATTTGCCCCGGAGCCTGCCAGACCCCTGGCCCCAGGGGCGGGCCCTGCTGAGTCCCCGAGCGCCTCCTGGGTCCGTGCCACCACCCTTGGGCCGGGATGAGGTGCCACCTTGTGCGTAGAAGCCCTGCACACAGGCAAGAAGCCCCCAGGCCCGCGGGCGCGCCTGACCCTGGAGCCCCCTGGCTGGCTGCAGCCACAGGGAACGGGGGTTCTGAGTTGGCAGCCCCCATTCCCGAAGCATCCACGGGCAGTTCCCCGAAGGGCTGACACCGGCTGCGCCTCAGCAGCCAGACAACCTCCCTCCCTCTGGTCGGGCACTGCAAGCCACACAGCCACTTGTGTCCCCTGTGTCCCTGGAGGCCGCAGCGCGTTTTGGGTTTTGGCGCGGACGGGCCCCTCTCGGCTTCCGTAGTCCATTTGCCCCCGGAGCCTGCCAGACCCCTGGCCCCAGGGGCGGGCCCTGCTGAGTCCCCGAGCGCCTCCTGGGTTCCTGCCACCACGCTTGGGCCGGGATGAGGTGCCACCTTGTGCGTAGAAGCCCTGCACACAGGCAAGAAGCCCACCAGGCCCGCGGGCGCGCCCGACCCTGTGGCCCCCTGGCTGGCTGCAGCCACAGGGAACGGGGATTCTGAGTTGGCAGCCCCCATTCCCGAAGCATCCACGGGCAGTTCCCCGAAGGGCTGACACCGGCTGCGACTCAGCAGCCAGACAACCTCCCTCCCTCTGGTCGGGCACTGCAAGCCACACAGCCACTTGTGTCCCCTGTGTCCCTGGAGGCCGCAGCGCGTTTTGGGTTTTGGCCCGGACGGGCCCCTCTCGGCTTCCGTAGTCCATTTGCCCCCGGAGCCTGCCAGACCCCTGGCCCCAGGGGCGGGCCCTGCTGAGTCCCCAAGCGCCTCCTGGGTTCCTGCCACCACCCTTGGGCCGGGATGAGGTGCCACCTTGTGCGTAGAAGCCCTGCACACAGGCAAGAAGCCCCCAGGTCTGCGGGCGCGCCCGACCCTGGAGCCCCCTGGCTGGCTGCAGCCACAGGGAACGGGGGTTCTGAGTTGGCAGCCCCCATTCCCGAAGCATCCACGGGCAGTTCCCCGAAGGGCTGACACCGGCTGCGCCTCAGCAGCCAGACAACCTCCCTCCCTCTGGTCGGGCACTGCAAGCCACACAGCCACTTGTGTCCCCTGTGTCCCTGGAGGCCGCAGCGTGTTTTGGGTTTTGGCTCGGACGGGCCCCTCTCGGCTTGCGTAGTCCATTTGCCCCGGAGCCTGCCAGACCCCTGGCCCCAGGGGCGGGCCCTGCTGAGTCCCCGAGCGCCTCCTGGGTTCCTGCCACCACCCTTGGGCCGGGATGAGGTGCCACCTTGTGCGTAGAAGCCCTGCACACAGGCAAGAAGCCCCCCAGGCCCGCGGGCGCGCCCGACCCTGGAGCCCCCTGGCTGGCTGCAGCCACAGGGAACGGGGGTTCTGAGTTGGCAGCCCCCATTCCCGAAGCATCCACGGGCAGTTCCCCGAAGGGCTGACACCGGCTGCGCCTCAGCAGCCAGACAACCTCCCTCCCTCTGGTCGGGCACTGCAAGCCACACAGCCACTTGTGTCCCCTGTGTCCCTGGAGGCCGCAGCGCGTTTTGGGTTTTGGCACGGACGGGCCCCTCTCGGCTTCCGTAGTCCATTTGCCCCGGAGCCTGCCAGACCCCTGGCCCCAGGGGCGGGCCCTGCTGAGTCCCCGAGCGCCTCCTGGGTTCCTGCCACCACCCTTGGGCCGGGATGAGGTGCCACCTTGTGCGTAGAAGCCCTGCACACAGGCAAGAAGCCCCCCAGGCCCGCGGGTGCGCCCGACCCTGTGGCCCCCTGGCTGGCTGCAGCCACAGGGAACGGGGGTTCTGAGTTGGCAGCCCCCATTCCCGAAGCATCCACGGGCAGTTCCCCGAAGCGCTGACACCGGCTGCGCCTCAGCAGCCAGACAACCTCCCTCCCTCTGGTCGGGCACTGCAAGCCACACAGCCACTTGTGTCCCCTGTGTCCCTGGAGGCCGCAGCGCGTTTTGGGTTTTGGCGCGGACGGGCCCCTCTCGGCTTCCGTAGTCCATTTGCCCCCGGAGCCTGCCAGACCCCTGGCCCCAGGGGCGGGCCCTGCTGAGTCCCCGAGCGCCTCCTGGGTTCCTGCCACCACCCTTGGGCCGGGATGAGGTGCCACCTTGTGCGTAGAAGCCCTGCACACAGGCAAGAAGCCCCCCAGGCCCGCGGGCGCGCCCGACCCTGGAGCCCCCTGGCTGGCTGCAGCCACAGGGAACGGGGGTTCTGAGTTGGCAGCCCCCATTCCCGAAGCATCCACGGGCAGTTCCCCGAAGGGCTGACACCGGCTGCGCCTCAGCAGCCAGACAACCTCCCTCCCTCTGGTCGGGCACTGCAAGCCACACAGCCACTTGTGTCCCCTGTGTCCCTGGAGGCTGCAGCGCGTTTTGGGTTTTGGCGCGGACGGGCCCCTCTCGGCTTCCGTAGTCCATTTGCCCTGGAGCCTGCCAGACCCCTGGCCCCAGGGGCGGGCCCTACTGAGTCCCCAAGCGCCTCCTGGGTTCATGCCACCACCCTTGGGCCGGGATGAGGTGCCACCTTGTGTGTAGAAGCCCTGCACACAGGCAAGAAGGCCCCCAGGCCCGCGGGCGCGCCCGACCCTGGAGCCCCCTGGCTGGCTGCAGCCACAGGGAACGGGGGTTCTGAGTTGGCAGCCCCCATTCCCGAAGCATCCACGGGCAGTTCCCCGAAGGGCTGACACCGGCTGCGCCTCAGCAGCCAGACAACCTCCCTCCCTCTGGTCGGGCACTGCAAGCCACACAGCCACTTGTGTCCCCTGTGTCCCTGGAGGCCGCAGCGCGTTTTGGGTTTTGGCGCGGACGGGCCCCTCTCGGCTTCCGTAGTCCATTTGCCCCGGAGCCTGCCAGACCCCTGGCCCCAGGGGCGGGCCCTGCTGAGTCCCCGAGCGCCTCCTGGGTTCCTGCCACCACCCTTGGGCCGGGATGAGGTGCCACCTTGTGCGTAGAAGCCCTGCACACAGGCAAGAAGCCCCCAGGCCCGCGGGGGCGCCCGACCCTGGAGCCCCCTGGCTGGCTGCAGCCACAGGGAACGGGGGTTCTGAGTTGGCAGCCCCCATTCCCGAAGCATCCACGGGCAGTTCCCCGAAGGGCTGACACCGGCTGCGCCTCAGCAGCCAGACAACCTCCCTCCCTCTGGTCGGGCACTGCAAGCCACACAGCCACTTGTGTCCCCTGTGTCCCTGGAGGCCGCAGCGCGTTTTGGGTTTTGGCGCGGACGGGCCCCTCTCGGCTTCCGTAGTCCATTTGCCCCCGGAGCCTGCCAGACCCCTGGCCCCAGGGGCGGGCCCTGCCTGGTCCCCAAGCTCCTCCTGGGTTCCTGCCACCACCCTTGGGCCGGGATGAGGTGCCACCTTGTGCGTAGAAGCCCTGCACACAGGCAAGAAGCCCCCAGGCCCGCGGGCGCGCCCGACCCTGGAGCCCCCTGGCTGGCTGCAGCCACAGGGAACGGGGGTTCTGAGTTGGCAGCCCCCATTCCCGAAGCATCCACGGGCAGTTCCCCGAAGGGCTGACACCGGCTGCGCCTCAGCAGCCAGACAACCTCCCTCCCTCTGGTCGGGCACTGCAAGCCACACAGCCACTTGTGTCCCCTGTGTCCCTGGAGGCCGCAGCGCGTTTTGGGTTTTGGCGCGGACGGGCCCCTCTCCGCTTCCGTAGTCCATTTGCCCCGGAGCCTGCCAGACCCCTGGCCCCAGGGGCGGGCCCTGCTGAGTCCCCGAGCGCCTCCTGGGTTCCTGCCACCACCCTTGGGCCGGGATGAGGTGCCACCTTGTGCGTAGAAGCCCTGCACACAGGCAAGAAGCCCCCCAGGCCCGCGGGCGCGCCCGACCCTGGAGCCCCCTGGCAGGCTGCAGCCACAAGGAACGGGGGTTCTGAGTTGGCAGCCCCCATTCCCGAAGCATCCACGGGCAGTTCCCCGAAGGGCTGACACCGGCTGCGCCTCAGCAGCCAGACAACCTCCCTCCCTCTGGTCGGGCACTGCAAGCCACACAGCCACTTGTGTCCCCTGTGTCCCTGGAGGCCGCAGCGCATTTTGGGTTTTGGCGCGGACGGGCCCCTCTCGGATTCCGTAGTCCATTTGCCCCGGAGCCTGCCAGACCCCTGGCCCCAGGGACGGGCCCTGCTGAGTTCCCGAGCACCTCCTGGGTTCCTGCCACCACCCTTGGGCCGGGATGAGGTGCCACCTTGTGCGTAGAAGCCCTGCACACAGGCAAGAAGCCCCCAAGGCCCGCGGGCGCACCCGACCCTGGAGCCCCCTGGCTGGCTGCAGCCACAGGGAACGGGGGTTCTGAGTTGGCAGCCCCCATTCCCGAAGCATCCACGGGCAGTTCCCCGAAGGGCTGACACCGGCTGCGCCTCAGCAGCCAGACAACCTCCCTCCCTCTGGTCGGGCACTGCAAGCCACACAGCCACTTGTGTCCCCTGTGTCCCTGGAGGCCGCAGCGCGTTTTGGGTTTTGGCGCGGACGGGCCCATCTCGGCTTCCGTAGTCCATTTGCCCCGGAGCCTGCCAGACCCCTGGCCCCAGGGGCGGGCCCTGCTGAGTCCCCGAGCGCCTCCTGGGTTCCTGCCACCACCCTTGGGCCGGCATGAGGTGCCACCTTGTGCGTAGAAGCCCTGCACACAGGCAAGAAGCCCCCAGGCCCGCGGGCGCGCCCGACCCTGGAGCCCCCTGGCTGGCTGCAGCCACAGGGAAAGGGGGTTCTGAGTTGGCAGCCCCCATTCCCGAAGCATCCACGGGCAGTTCCCCGAAGGGCTGACACCGGCTGCGCCTCAGCAGCCAGACAACCTCCCTCCCTCTGGTCGGGCACTGCAAGCCACACAGCCACTTGTGTCCCCTGTGTCCCTGGAGGCCGCAGCGCGTTTTGGGTTTTGGCGTGGACGGGCCCCTCTCGGCTTCCGTAGTCCATTTGCCCCGGAGCCTGCCAGACCCCTGGCCCCAGGGGCGGGCCCTGCTGAGTCCCTAAGCGCCTCCTGAGTTCCTGCCACCACCCTTGGGCCGGGATGAGGTGCCACCTTGTGCATAGAAGCCCTGCACACAGGTAAGAAGCCCCCAGGCCCGCAGGCGCGCCCGACCCTGGAGCTCCCTGGCTGGCTGCAGCCACAGGGTACGGGGGTTCTGAGTTGGCAGCCCCCATTCCCGAAGCATCCAAGGGCAGTTCCCCGAAGGGCTGACACCGGCTGCGCCTCAGCAGCCAGACAACCTCCCTCCCTCTGGTCGGGCACTGCAAGCCACACAGCCACTTGTGTCCCCTGTGTCCCTGGAGGCCGCAGCGCGTTTTGGGTTTTGGCGCGGACGGGCCCCTCTCGGCTTCCGTAGTCCATTTGCCCCGGAGCCTGCCAGACCCCTGGCCCCAGGGGCGGGCCCTGCTGAGTCCCTAAGCGCCTCCTGAGTTCCTGCCACCATCCTTGGGCCGGGATGAGGTGCCACCTTGTGCATAGAAGCCCTGCACACAGGTAAGAAGCCCCCAGGCCCGCGGGCGCGCCCGACCCTGGAGCTCCCTGGCTGGCTGCAGCCACAGAGTACGGGGGTTCTGAGTTGGCAGCCCCCATTCCCGAAGCATCCAAGGGCAGTTCCCCGAAGGGCTGACACCGGCTGCGCCTCAGCAGCCAGACAACCTCCCTCCCTCTGGTCGGGCACTGCAAGCCACACAGCCACTTGTGTCCCCTGTGTCCCTGGAGGCCGCAGCGCGTTTTGGGTTTTGGCGCGGACGGGCCCCTCTCGGCTTCCGTAGTCCATTTGCCCCCGGAGCCTGCCAGACCCCTGGCCCCAGGGGCGGGCCCTGCCTGGTCCCCAAGCTCCTCCTGGGTTCCTGCCACCACCCTTGGGCCGGGATGAGGTGCCACCTTGTGCGTAGAAGCCCTGCACACAGGCAAGAAGCCCCCAGGCCCGCGGGCGCGCCCGACCCTGGAGCCCCCTGGCTGGCTGCAGCCACAGGGAACGGGGGTTCTGAGTTGGCAGCCCCCATTCCCGAAGCATCCATGGGCAGTTCCCCGAAGGGCTGACACCGGCTGCGCCTCAGCAGCCAGACAACCTCCCTCCCTCTGGTCGGGCACTGCAAGCCACACAGCCACTTGTGTCCCCTGTGTCCCTGGAGGCCGCAGCGCGTTTTGGGTTTTGGCGCGGACAGGCCCCTCTCCGCTTCCGTAGTCCATTTGCCCCGGAGCCTGCCAGACCCCTGGCCCCAGGGGCGGGCCCTGCTGAGTCCCCGAGCGCCTCCTGGGTTCCTGCCACCACCCTTGGGCCGGGATGAGGTGCCACCTTGTGCGTAGAAGCCCTGCACACAGGCAAGAAGCCCCCCAGGCCCGCGGGCGCGCCCGACCCTGGAGCCCCCTGGCAGGCTGCAGCCACAAGGAACGGGGGTTCTGAGTTGGCAGCCCCCATTCCCGAAGCATCCACGGGCAGTTCCCCGAAGGGCTGACACCGGCTGCGCCTCAGCAGCCAGACAACCTCCCTCCCTCTGGTCGGGCACTGCAAGCCACACAGCCACTTGTGTCCCCTGTGTCCCTGGAGGCCGCAGCGCATTTTGGGTTTTGGCGCGGACGGGCCCCTCTCGGCTTCCGTAGTCCATTTGCCCCGGAGCCTGCCAGACCCCTGGCCCCAGGGGCGGGCCCTGCTGAGTCCCCGAGCGCCTCCTGGGTTCCTGCCACCACCCTTGGGCCGGGATGAGGTGCCACCTTGTGCGTAGAAGCCCTGCACACAGGCAAGAAGCCCCCCAGGCCTGCGGGCGCGCCCGACCCTGGAGCCCCCTGGCTGGCTGCAGCCACAGGGAACGGGGGTTCTGAGTTGGCAGCCCCCATTCCCGAAGCATCCACGGGCAGTTCCCCGAAGGGCTGACACCGGCTGCGCCTCAGCAGCCAGACAACCTCCCTCCCTCTGGTCGGGCACTGCAAGCCACACAGCCACTTGTGTCCCCTGTGTCCCTGGAGGCTGCAGCGCGTTTTGGGTTTTGGCGCGGACGGGCCCCTCTCAGCTTCCGTAGTCCATTTGCCCCGGAGCCTGCCAGACCCCTGGCCCCAGGGGCGGGCCCTGCTGAGTCCCCGAGCGCCTCCTGGGTTCCTGCCACCACCCTTGGGCCGGGATGAGGTGCCACCTTGTGCGTAGAAGCCCTGCACACAGGCAAGAAGCCCCCAGGCCCGCGGGCGCGCCCGACCCTGGAGCCCCCTGGCTGGCTGCAGCCACAGGGAACGGGGGTTCTGAGTTGGCAGCCCCCATTCCCGAAGCATCCACGGGGAGTTCCCCGAAGGGCTGACACCGGCTGCGCCTCAGCAGCCAGACAACCTCCCTCCCTCTGGTCGGGCACTGCAAGCCACACAGCCACTTGTGTCCCCTGTGTCCCTGGAGGCCGCAGCGCGTTTTGGGTTTTGGCGCGGACGGGCCCCTCTCGGCTTCCGTAGTCCATTTGCCCCCGGAGCCTGCCAGACCCCTGGCCCCAGGGGCGGGCCCTGCTGAGTCCCCGAGCGCCTCCTGGGTTCCTGCCACCACCCTTGGGCCGGGATGAGGTGCCACCTTGTGCGTAGAAGCCCTGCACACAGGCAAGAAGCCCCCCAGGCCCGCGGGCGCGCCCGACCCTGGAGCCCCCTGGCTGGCTACAGCCACAGGGAACGGGGGTTCTGAGTTGGCAGCCCCCATTCCCGAAGCATCCACGGGCAGTTCCCCGAAGGGCTGACACCGGCTGCGCCTCAGCAGCCAGACAACCTCCCTCCCTCTGGTCGGGCACTGCAAGCCACACAGCCACTTGTGTCCCCTGTGTCCCTGGAGGCCGCAGCGCGTTTTGGGTTTTGGCGCGGACGGGCCCCTCTCGGCTTCCGTAGTCCATTTGCCCTGGAGCCTGCCAGACCCCTGGCCCCAGGGGCGGGCCCTACTGAGTCCCCAAGCGCCTCCTGGGTTCATGCCACCACCCTTGGGCCGGGATGAGGTGCCACCTTGTGCGTAGAAGCCCTGCACACAGGCAAGAAGGCCCCCAGGCCCGCGGGCGCGCCCGACCCTGGAGCCCCCTGGCTGGCTGCAGCCACAGGGAACGGGGGTTCTGAGTTGGCAGCCCCCATTCCCAAAGCATCCACGGGCAGTTCCCCGAAGGGCTGACACCGGCTGCGCCTCAGCAGCCAGACAACCTCCCTCCCTCTGGTCGGGCACTGCAAGCCACACAGCCACTTGTGTCCCCTGTGTCCCTGGAGGCCGCAGCGCGTTTTGGGTTTTGGCGCGGACGGGCCCCTCTCGGCTTCCGTAGTCCATTTGCCCCGGAGCCTGCCAGACCCCTGGCCCCAGGGGCGGGCCCTGCTGAGTCCCCGAGCGCCTCCTGGGTTCCTGCCACCACCCTTGGGCCGGGATGAGGTGCCACCTTGTGCGTAGAAGCCCTGCACACAGGCAAGAAGCCCCCAGGCCCGCGGGCGCGCCCGACCCTGGAGCCCCCTGGCTGGCTGCAGCCACAGGGAACGGGGGTTCTGAGTTGGCAGCCCCCATTCCCGAAGCATCCATGGGCAGTTCCCCGAAGGGCTGACACCGGCTGCGCCTCAGCAGCCAGACAACCTCCCTCCCTCTGGTCGGGCACTGCAAGCCACACAGCCACTTGTGTCCCCTGTGTCCCTGGAGGCCGCAGCGCGTTTTGGGTTTTGGCGCGGACAGGCCCCTCTCCGCTTCCGTAGTCCATTTGCCCCGGAGCCTGCCAGACCCCTGGCCCCAGGGGCGGGCCCTGCTGAGTCCCCGAGCGCCTCCTGGGTTCCTGCCACCACCCTTGGGCCGGGATGAGGTGCCACCTTGTGCGTAGAAGCCCTGCACACAGGCAAGAAGCCCCCCAGGCCCGCGGGCGCGCCCGACCCTGGAGCCCCCTGGCAGGCTGCAGCCACAAGGAACGGGGGTTCTGAGTTGGCAGCCCCCATTCCCGAAGCATCCACGGGCAGTTCCCCGAAGGGCTGACACCGGCTGCGCCTCAGCAGCCAGACAACCTCCCTCCCTCTGGTCGGGCACTGCAAGCCACACAGCCACTTGTGTCCCCTGTGTCCCTGGAGGCCGCAGCGCGTTTTGGGTTTTGGCGCGGACGGGCCCCTCTCGGCTTCCGTAGTCCATTTGCCCCGGAGCCTGCCAGACCCCTGGCCCCAGGGGCGGGCCCTGCTGAGTCCCCGAGCGCCTCCTGGGTTCCTGCCACCACCCTTGGGCCGGGATGAGGTGCCACCTTGTGCGTAGAAGCCCTGCACACAGGCAAGAAGCCCCCAAGGCCCGCGGGCGCACCCGACCCTGGAGCCCCCTGGCTGGCTGCAGCCACAGGGAACGGGGGTTCTGAGTTGGCAGCCCCCATTCCCGAAGCATCCACGGGCAGTTCCCCGAAGGGCTGACACCGGCTGCGCCTCAGCAGCCAGACAACCTCCCTCCCTCTGGTCGGGCACTGCAAGCCACACAGCCACTTGTGTCCCCTGTGTCCCTGGAGGCCGCAGCGCGTTTTGGGTTTTGGCGCGGACGGGCCCCTCTCGGCTTCCGTAGTCCATTTGCCCCGGAGCCTGCCAGACCCCTGGCCCCAGGGGCGGGCCCTGCTGAGTCCCCGAGCGCCTCCTGGGTTCCTGCCACCACCCTTGGGCCGGGATGAGGTGCCACCTTGTGCGTAGAAGCCCTGCACACAGGCAAGAAGCCCCCCAGGCCCGCGGGCGCGCCCGACCCTGGAGCCCCCTGGCTGGCTGCAGCCACAGGGAAAGGGGGTTCTGAGTTGGCAGCCCCCATTCCCGAAGCATCCACGGGCAGTTCCCCGAAGGGCTGACACCGGCTGCGCCTCAGCAGCCAGACAACCTCCCTCCCTCTGGTCGGGCACTGCAAGCCACACAGCCACTTGTGTCCCCTGTGTCCCTGGAGGCCGCAGCGCATTTTGGGTTTTGGCGCGGACGGGCCCCTCTCGGATTCCGTAGTCCATTTGCCCCGGAGCCTGCCAGACCCCTGGCCCCAGGGACGGGCCCTGCTGAGTTCCCGAGCGCCTCCTGGGTTCCTGCCACCACCCTTGGGCCGGGATGAGGTGCCACCTTGTGCGTAGAAGCCCTGCACACAGGCAAGAAGCCCCCAAGGCCCGCGGGCGCACCCGACCCTGGAGCCCCCTGGCTGGCTGCAGCCACAGGGAACGGGGGTTCTGAGTTGGCAGCCCCCATTCCCGAAGCATCCACGGGCAGTTCCCCGAAGGGCTGACACCGGCTGCGCCTCAGCAGCCAGACAACCTCCCTCCCTCTGGTCGGGCACTGCAAGCCACACAGCCACTTGTGTCCCCTGTGTCCCTGGAGGCCGCAGCGCGTTTTGGGTTTTGGCGCGGACGGGCCCCTCTCGGCTTCCGTAGTCCATTTGCCCCGGAGCCTGCCAGACCCCTGGCCCCAGGGGCGGGCCCTGCTGAGTCCCCGAGCGCCTCCTGGGTTCCTGCCACCACCCTTGGGCCGGGATGAGGTGCCACCTTGTGCGTAGAAGCCCTGCACACAGGCAAGAAGCCCCCCAGGCCCGCGGGCGCGCCCGACCCTGGAGCCCCCTGGCTGGCTGCAGCCACAGGGAAAGGGGGTTCTGAGTTGGCAGCCCCCATTCCCGAAGCATCCACGGGCAGTTCCCCGAAGGGCTGACACCGGCTGCGCCTCAGCAGCCAGACAACCTCCCTCCCTCTGGTCGGGCACTGCAAGCCACACAGCCACTTGTGTCCCCTGTGTCCCTGGAGGCCGCAGCGCGTTTTGGGTTTTGGCGCGGACGGGCCCATCTCGGCTTCCGTAGTCCATTTGCCCCGGAGCCTGCCAGACCCCTGGCCCCAGGGGCGGGCCCTGCTGAGTCCCCGAGCGCCTCCTGGGTTCCTGCCACCACCCTTGGGCCGGCATGAGGTGCCACCTTGTGCGTAGAAGCCCTGCACACAGGCAAGAAGCCCCCAGGCCCGCGGGCGCGCCCGACCCTGGAGCCCCCTGGCTGGCTGCAGCCACAGGGAAAGGGGGTTCTGAGTTGGCAGCCCCCATTCCCGAAGCATCCACGGGCAGTTCCCCGAAGGGCTGACACCGGCTGCGCCTCAGCAGCCAGACAACCTCCCTCCCTCTGGTCGGGCACTGCAAGCCACACAGCCACTTGTGTCCCCTGTGTCCCTGGAGGCCGCAGCGCGTTTTGGGTTTTGGCGTGGACGGGCCCCTCTCGGCTTCCGTAGTCCATTTGCCCCGGAGCCTGCCAGACCCCTGGCCCCAGGGGCGGGCCCTGCTGAGTCCCTAAGCGCCTCCTGAGTTCCTGCCACCACCCTTGGGCCGGGATGAGGTGCCACCTTGTGCATAGAAGCCCTGCACACAGGTAAGAAGCCCCCAGGCCCGCAGGCGCGCCCGACCCTGGAGCTCCCTGGCTGGCTGCAGCCACAGGGTACGGGGGTTCTGAGTTGGCAGCCCCCATTCCCGAAGCATCCAAGGGCAGTTCCCCGAAGGGCTGACACCGGCTGCGCCTCAGCAGCCAGACAACCTCCCTCCCTCTGGTCGGGCACTGCAAGCCACACAGCCACTTGTGTCCCCTGTGTCCCTGGAGGCCGCAGCGCGTTTTGGGTTTTGGCGCGGACGGGCCCCTCTCGGCTTCCGTAGTCCATTTGCCCCGGAGCCTGCCAGACCCCTGGCCCCAGGGGCGGGCCCTGCTGAGTCCCTAAGCGCCTCCTGAGTTCCTGCCACCATCCTTGGGCCGGGATGAGGTGCCACCTTGTGCATAGAAGCCCTGCACACAGGTAAGAAGCCCCCAGGCCCGCGGGCGCGCCCGACCCTGGAGCCCCCTGGCTGGCTGCAGCCACAGGGAACGGGGGTTCTGAGTTGGCAGCCCCCATTCCCGAAGCATCCATGGGCAGTTCCCCGAAGGGCTGACACCGGCTGCGCCTCAGCAGCCAGACAACCTCCCTCCCTCTGGTCGGGCACTGCAAGCCACACAGCCACTTGTGTCCCCTGTGTCCCTGGAGGCCGCAGCACGTTTTGGGTTTTGGCGCGGACAGGCCCCTCTCCGCTTCCGTAGTCCATTTGCCCCGGAGCCTGCCAGACCCCTGGCCCCAGGGGCGGGCCCTGCTGAGTCCCCGAGCGCCTCCTGGGTTCCTGCCACCACCCTTGGGCCGGGATGAGGTGCCACCTTGTGCGTAGAAGCCCTGCACACAGGCAAGAAGCCCCCCAGGCCCGCGGGCGCGCCCGACCCTGGAGCCCCCTGGCAGGCTGCAGCCACAAGGAACGGGGGTTCTGAGTTGGCAGCCCCCATTCCCGAAGCATCCACGGGCAGTTCCCCGAAGGGCTGACACCGGCTGCGCCTCAGCAGCCAGACAACCTCCCTCCCTCTGGTCGGGCACTGCAAGCCACACAGCCACTTGTCTCCCCTGTGTCTCTGGAGGCCGCAGCGCATTTTGTGTTTTGGCGCGGACGGGCCCCTCTCGGCTTCCGTAGTCCATTTGCCCCGGAGCCTGCCAGACCCCTGGCCCCAGGGACGGGCCCTGCTGAGTTCCCGAGCGCCTCCTGGGTTCCTGCCACCACCCTTGGGCCGGGATGAGGTGCCACCTTGTGCGTAGAAGCCCTGCACACAGGCAAGAAGCCCCCAAGGCCCGCGGGCGCACCCGACCCTGGAGCCCCCTGGCTGGCTGCAGCCACAGGGAACGGGGGTTCTGAGTTGGCAGCCCCCATTCCCGAAGCATCCACGGGCAGTTCCCTGAAGGGCTGACACCGGCTGCGCCTCAGCAGCCAGACAACCTCCCTCCCTCTGGTCGGGCACTGCAAGCCACACAGCCACTTGTGTCCCCTGTGTCCCTGGAGGCCGCAGCGCGTTTTGGGTTTTGGCGCGGACGGGCCCCTCTCGGCTTCCGTAGTCCATTTGCCCCGGAGCCTGCCAGACCCCTGGCCCCAGGGGCGGGCCCTGCTGAGTCCCCGAGCGCCTCCTGGGTTCCTGCCACCACCCTTGGGCCGGGATGAGGTGCCACCTTGTGCGTAGAAGCCCTGCACACAGGCAAGAAGCCCCCCAGGCCCGCGGGCGCGCCCGACCCTGGAGCCCCCTGGCTGGCTGCAGCCACAGGGAACGGGGGTTCTGAGTTGGCAGCCCCCATTCCCGAAGCATCCACGGGCAGTTCCCCGAAGGGCTGACACCGGCTGCGCCTCAGCAGCCAGACAACCTCCATCCCTCTGGTCGGGCACTGCAAGCCACACAGCCACTTGTGTCCCCTGTGTCCCTGGAGGCCGCACCGCGTTTTGGGTTTTGGCGCGGACGGGCCCCTCTCGGTTTCCGTAGTCCATTTGCCCCGGAGCCTGCCAGAACCCTGGCCCCAGGGGCTGGCCCTGCTGAGTCCCCGAGCGCCTCCTGGGTTCCTGCCACCACCCTTGGGCCGGGATGAGGTGCCACCTTGTGCGTAGAAGCCCTGCACACAGGCAAGAAGCCCCCCAGGCCCGTGGGCGCGCCCGACCCTGGAGCCCCCTGGCTGGCTGCAGCCACAAGGAACGGGGGTTCTGAGTTGGCAGCCCCCATTCCCGAAGCATCCACGGGCAGTTCCCCGAAGGGCTGACACCGGCTGCGCCTCAGCAGCCAGACAACCTCCCTCCCTCTGGTCGGGCACTGCAAGCCACACAGCCACTTGTGTCCCCTGTGTCCCTGGAGGCCGCAGCGCGTTTTGGGTTTTGGCGCGGACGGGCCCCTCTCGGCTTCCGTAGTCCATTTGCCCCGGAGCCTGCCAGACCCCTGGCCCCAGGGGCGGGCCCTGCTGAGTCCCAGAGCGCCTCCTGGGTTCCTGCCACCACCCTTGGGCCAGGATGAGGTGCCACCTTGTGCGTAGAAGCCCTGCACACAGGCAAGAAGCCCCCCAGGCCCGCGGGCGCGCCCGACCCTGGAGCCCCCTGGCTGGCTGCAGCCACAGGGAAAGGGGGTTCTGAGTTGGCAGCCCCCATTCCCGCAGCATCCACGGGCAGTTCCCCGAAGGGCTGACACCGGCTGCGCCTCAGCAGCCAGACAACCTCCCTCCCTCTGGTCGGGCACTGCAAGCCACACAGCCACTTGTGTCCCCTGTGTCCCTGGAGGCCGCAGCGCGTTTTGGGTTTTGGCGTGGACGGGCCCCTCTCGGCTTCCGTAGTCCATTTGCCCCGGAGCCTGCCAGACCCCTGGCCCCAGGGGCGGGCCCTGCTTAGTTGCCGAGCGCCTCCTGGGTTCCTGCCACCACCCTTGGGCCGGCATGAGGTGCCACCTTGTGCGTAGAAGCCCTGCACACAGGCAAGAAGCCCCTCAGGCCCGCGGGCGCACCCGACCCTGGAGCCCCCTGGCTGGCTGCAGCTACAGGGAACGGGGGTTCTGAGTTGGCAGCCCCCATTCCCGAAGCATCCACGGGCAGTTCCCCGAAGGGCTGACACCGGCTGCACCTCAGCAGCCAGACAACCTCCATCCCTCTGGTCGGGCACTGCAAGCCACACAGCCACTTGTGTCCCCTGTGTCCCTGGAGGCCGCAGCGCGTTTTGGGTTTTGGCGCGGACGGGCCCCTCTCGGCTTCCGTAGTCCATTTGCCCCGGAGCCTGCCAGACCCCTGGCCCCAGGGGCGGGCCCTGCTGAGTCCCCGAGCGCCTCCTGGGTTCCTGCCACCACCCTTGGGCCGGGATGAGGTGCCACCTTGTGCGTAGAAGCCCTGCACACAGGCAAGAAGCCCCCAGGCCCGCGGGCGCGCCCGACCCTGGAGCCCCCTGGCTGGCTGCAGCCACAGGGAACGGGGGTTCTGAGTTGGCAGCCCCCATTCCCGAAGCATCCACGGGCAGTTCGCCGAAGGGCTGACACCGGCTGCGCCTCAGCAGCCAGACAACCTCCCTCCCTCTGGTCGGGCACTGCAAGCCACACAGCCACTTGTGTCCCCTGTGTCCCTGGAGGCCGCAGCGCGTTTTGGGTTTTGGCGCGGACGGGCCCCTCTCGGCTCCCGTAGTCCATTTGCCCCCGGAGCCTGCCAGACCCCTGGCCCCAGGGGTGGGCCCTGCTGAGTCCCCAAGCGCCTCCTGAGTTCCTGCCACCACCCTTGGGCCGGGATGAGGTGCCACCTTGTGCGTAGAAGCCCTGCACACAGGTAAGAAGCCCCCAGGGCCGTGGGCGCGCCCGACCCTGGAGCCCCCTGGCTGCTGCAGCCACAGGGAACGGGGGTTCTGAGTTGGCAGCCCCCATTCCCAAAGCATCCAAGGGCAGTTCCCCGAAGGGCTCACACCGGCTGCGCCTCAGCAGCCAGACAACCTCCCTCCCTCTGGTCGGGCACTGCAAGCCACACAGCCACTTGTGTCCCCTGTGTCCCTGGAGGCCGCAGCGCGTTTTGGGTTTTGGCGCGGACGGGCCCCTCTCGGCTTCCGTAGTCCATTTGCCCCGGAGCCTGCCAGACCCCTGGCCCCAGGGGCGGGCCCTGCTGAGTCCCCGAGCGCCTCCTGGGTTCCTGCCACCACCCTTGGGCCGGGATGAGGTGCCACCTTGTGCGTAGAAGACCTGCACACAGGCAAGAAGCCCCCCAGGCCCGTGGGCGCGCCCGACCCTGGAGCCCCCTGGCTGGCTGCAGCCACAAGGAACGGGGGTTCTGAGTTGGCAGCCCCCATTCCCGAAGCATCCACGGGCAGTTCCCCGAAGGGCTGACACCGGCTGCGCCTCAGCAGCCAGACAACCTCCCTCCCTCTGGTCGGGCACTGCAAGCCACACAGCCACTTGTGTCCCCTGTGTCCCTGGAGGCCGCAGCGCGTTTTGGGTTTTGGCGCGGACGGGCCCCTCTCGGCTTCCGTAGTCCATTTGCCCCGGAGCCTGCCAGACCCCTGGCCCCAGGGGCGGGCCCTGCTGAGTCCCAGAGCGCCTCCTGGGTTCCTGCCACCACCCTTGGGCCGGGATGAGGTGCCACCTTGTGCGTAGAAGCCCTGCACACAGGCAAGAAGCCCCCCAGGCCCGCGGGCGCGCCCGACCCTGGAGCCCCCTGGCTGGCTGCAGCCACAGGGAAAGGGGGTTCTGAGTTGGCAGCCCCCATTCCCGCAGCATCCACGGGCAGTTCCCCGAAGGGCTGACACCGGCTGCGCCTCAGCAGCCAGACAACCTCCCTCCCTCTGGTCGGGCACTGCAAGCCACACAGCCACTTGTGTCCCCTGTGTCCCTGGAGGCCGCAGCGCGTTTTGGGTTTTGGCGTGGACGGGTCCCTCTCGGCTTCCGTAGTCCATTTGCCCCGGAGCCTGCCAGACCCCTGGCCCCAGGGGCGGGCCCTGCTTAGTTGCCGAGCGCCTCCTGGGTTCCTGCCACCACCCTTGGGCCGGCATGAGGTGCCACCTTGTGCGTAGAAGCCCTGCACACAGGCAAGAAGCCCCTCAGGCCCGCGGGCGCACCCGACCCTGGAGCCCCCTGGCTGGCTGCAGCCACAGGGAACGGGGGTTCTGAGTTGGCAGCCCCCATTCCCGAAGCATCCACGGGCAGTTCCCCGAAGGGCTGACACCGGCTGCGCCTCAGCAGCCAGACAACCTCCATCCCTCTGGTCGGGCACTGCAAGCCACACAGCCACTTGTGTCCCCTGTGTCCCTGGAGGCCGCAGCGCGTTTTGGGTTTTGGCGCGGACGGGCCCCTCTCGGCTTCCGTAGTCCATTTGCCCCGGAGCCTGCCAGACCCCTGGCCCCAGGGGCGGGCCCTGCTGAGTCCCCGAGCGCCTCCTGGGTTCCTGCCACCACCCTTGGGCCGGGATGAGGTGCCACCTTGTGCGTAGAAGCCCTGCACACAGGCAAGAAGCCCCCAGGCCCGCGGGCGCGCCCGACCCTGGAGCCCCCTGGCTGGCTGCAGCCACAGGGAACGGGGGTTCTGAGTTGGCAGCCCCCATTCCCGAAGCATCCACGGGCAGTTCGCCGAAGGGCTGACACCGGCTGCGCCTCAGCAGCCAGACAACCTCCCTCCCTCTGGTCGGGCACTGCAAGCCACACAGCCACTTGTGTCCCCTGTGTCCCTGGAGGCCGCAGCGCGTTTTGGGTTTTGGCGCGGACGGGCCCCTCTCGGCTTCCGTAGTCCATTTGCCCCCGGAGCCTGCCAGACCCCTGGCCCCAGGGGTGGGCCCTGCTGAGTCCCCAAGCGCCTCCTGAGTTCCTGCCACCACCCTTGGGCCGGGATGAGGTGCCACCTTGTGCGTAGAAGCCCTGCACACAGGTAAGAAGCCCCCAGGCCCGCGGGCGCGCCCGACCCTGGAGCCCCCTGGCTGGCTGCAGCCACAGGGAACGGGGGTTCTGAGTTGGCAGCCCCCATTCCCAAAGCATCCAAGGGCAGTTCCCCGAAGGGCTGACACCGGCTGCGCCTCAGCAGCCAGACAACCTCCCTCCCTCTGGTCGGGCACTGCAAGCCACACAGCCACTTGTGTCCCCTGTGTCCCTGGAGGCCGCAGCGCGTTTTGGGTTTTGGCGCGGACGGGCCCCTCTCGGCTTCCGTAGTCCATTTGCCCCGGAGCCTGCCAGACCCCTGGCCCCAGGGGCGGGCCCTGCTGAGTCCCCGAGTGCCTCCTGGGTTCCTGCCACCACCCTTGGGCCGGGATGAGGTGCCACCTTGTGCGTAGAAGCCCTGCACACAGGCAAGAAGCCCCCCAGGCCCGCGGGCGCGCCCGACCCTGGAGCCCCCTGGCTGGCTGCAGCCACAGGGAACGGGGGTTCTGAGTTGGCAGCCCCCATTCCCGAAGCATCCACGGGCAGTTCCCCGAAGGGCTGACACCGGCTGCGCCTCAGCAGCCAGACAACCTCCCTCCCTCTGGTCGGGCACTGCAAGCCACACAGCCACTTGTGTCCCCTGTGTCCCTGGAGGCCGCAGCGCGTTTTGGGTTTTGGCGCGGACGGGCCCCTCTCGGCTTCCGTAGTCCATTTGCCCCGGAGCCTGCCAGACCCCTGGCCCCAGGGGCGGGCCCTGCTGAGTCCCCGAGCGCCTCCTGGGTTCCTGCCACCACCCTTGGGCCGGCATGAGGTGCCACCTTGTGCGTAGAAGCCCTGCACACAGGCAAGAAGCCCCCAGGCCCGCGGGCGCGCCCGACCCTGGAGCCCCCTGGCTGGCTGCAGCCACAGGGAAAGGGGGTTCTGAGTTGGCAGCCCCCATTCCCGCAGCATCCACGGGCAGTTCCCCGAAGGGCTGACACCGGCTGCGCCTCAGCAGCCAGACAACCTCCCTCCCTCTGGTCGGGCACTGCAAGCCACACAGCCACTTGTGTCCCCTGTGTCCCTGGAGGCCGCAGCGCGTTTTGGGTTTTGGCGTGGACGGGCCCCTCTCGGCTTCCGTAGTCCATTTGCCCCGGAGCCTGCCAGACCCCTGGCCCCAGGGGCGGGCCCTGCTTAGTTGCCGAGCGCCTCCTGGGTTCCTGCCACCACCCTTGGGCCGGCATGAGGTGCCACCTTGTGCGTAGAAGCCCTGCACACAGGCAAGAAGCCCCTCAGGCCCGCGGGCGCACCCGACCCTGGAGCCCCCTGGCTGGCTGCAGCCACAGGGAACGGGGGTTCTGAGTTGGCAGCCCCCATTCCCGAAGCATCCACGGGCAGTTCCCCGAAGGGCTGACACCGGCTGCGCCTCAGCAGCCAGACAACCTCCATCCCTCTGGTCGGGCACTGCAAGCCACACAGCCACTTGTGTCCCCTGTGTCCCTGGAGGCCGCAGCGCGTTTTGGGTTTTGGCGCGGACGGGCCCCTCTCGGCTTCCGTAGTCCATTTGCCCCGGAGCCTGCCAGACCCCTGGCCCCAGGGGCGGGCCCTGCTGAGTCCCCGAGCGCCTCCTGGGTTCCTGCCACCACCCTTGGGCCGGGATGAGGTGCCACCTTGTGCGTAGAAGCCCTGCACACAGGCAAGAAGCCCCCAGGCCCGCGGGCGCGCCCGACCCTGGAGCCCCCTGGCTGGCTGCAGCCACAGGGAACGGGGGTTCTGAGTTGGCAGCCCCCATTCCCGAAGCATCCACGGGCAGTTCGCCGAAGGGCTGACACCGGCTGCGCCTCAGCAGCCAGACAACCTCCCTCCCTCTGGTCGGGCACTGCAAGCCACACAGCCACTTGTGTCCCCTGTGTCCCTGGAGGCCGCAGCGCGTTTTGGGTTTTGGCGCGGACGGGCCCCTCTCGGCTTCCGTAGTCCATTTGCCCCCGGAGCCTGCCAGACCCCTGGCCCCAGGGGTGGGCCCTGCTGAGTCCCCAAGCGCCTCCTGAGTTCCTGCCACCACCCTTGGGCCGGGATGAGGTGCCACCTTGTGCGTAGAAGCCCTGCACACAGGTAAGAAGCCCCCAGGCCCGCGGGCGCGCCCGACCCTGGAGCCCCCTGGCTGGCTGCAGCCACAGGGAACGGGGGTTCTGAGTTGGCAGCCCCCATTCCCAAAGCATCCAAGGGCAGTTCCCCGAAGGGCTGACACCGGCTGCGCCTCAGCAGCCAGACAACCTCCCTCCCTCTGGTCGGGCACTGCAAGCCACACAGCCACTTGTGTCCCCTGTGTCCCTGGAGGCCGCAGCGCGTTTTGGGTTTTGGCGCGGACGGGCCCCTCTCGGCTTCCGTAGTCCATTTGCCCCGGAGCCTGCCAGACCCCTGGCCCCAGGGGCGGGCCCTGCTGAGTCCCCGAGCGCCTCCTGGGTTCCTGCCACCACCCTTGGGCCGGGATGAGGTGCCACCTTGTGCGTAGAAGACCTGCACACAGGCAAGAAGCCCCCCAGGCCCGTGGGCGCGCCCGACCCTGGAGCCCCCTGGCTGGCTGCAGCCACAAGGAACGGGGGTTCTGAGTTGGCAGCCCCCATTCCCGAAGCATCCACGGGCAGTTCCCCGAAGGGCTGACACCGGCTGCGCCTCAGCAGCCAGACAACCTCCCTCCCTCTGGTCGGGCACTGCAAGCCACACAGCCACTTGTGTCCCCTGTGTCCCTGGAGGCCGCAGCGCGTTTTGGGTTTTGGCGCGGACGGGCCCCTCTCGGCTTCCGTAGTCCATTTGCCCCGGAGCCTGCCAGACCCCTGGCCCCAGGGGCGGGCCCTGCTGAGTCCCAGAGCGCCTCCTGGGTTCCTGCCACCACCCTTGGGCCGGGATGAGGTGCCACCTTGTGCGTAGAAGCCCTGCACACAGGCAAGAAGCCCCCCAGGCCCGCGGGCGCGCCCGACCCTGGAGCCCCCTGGCTGGCTGCAGCCACAGGGAAAGGGGGTTCTGAGTTGGCAGCCCCCATTCCCGCAGCATCCACGGGCAGTTCCCCGAAGGGCTGACACCGGCTGCGCCTCAGCAGCCAGACAACCTCCCTCCCTCTGGTCGGGCACTGCAAGCCACACAGCCACTTGTGTCCCCTGTGTCCCTGGAGGCCGCAGCGCGTTTTGGGTTTTGGCGTGGACGGGCCCCTCTCGGCTTCCGTAGTCCATTTGCCCCGGAGCCTGCCAGACCCCTGGCCCCAGGGGCGGGCCCTGCTTAGTTGCCGAGCGCCTCCTGGGTTCCTGCCACCACCCTTGGGCCGGCATGAGGTGCCACCTTGTGCGTAGAAGCCCTGCACACAGGCAAGAAGCCCCTCAGGCCCGCGGGCGCACCCGACCCTGGAGCCCCCTGGCTGGCTGCAGCCACAGGGAACGGGGGTTCTGAGTTGGCAGCCCCCATTCCCGAAGCATCCACGGGCAGTTCCCCGAAGGGCTGACACCGGCTGCGCCTCAGCAGCCAGACAACCTCCATCCCTCTGGTCGGGCACTGCAAGCCACACAGCCACTTGTGTCCCCTGTGTCCCTGGAGGCCGCAGCGCGTTTTGGGTTTTGGCGCGGACGGGCCCCTCTCGGCTTCCGTAGTCCATTTGCCCCGGAGCCTGCCAGACCCCTGGCCCCAGGGGCGGGCCCTGCTGAGTCCCCGAGCGCCTCCTGGGTTCCTGCCACCACCCTTGGGCCGGGATGAGGTGCCACCTTGTGCGTAGAAGCCCTGCACACAGGCAAGAAGCCCCCAGGCCCGCGGGCGCGCCCGACCCTGGAGCCCCCTGGCTGGCTGCAGCCACAGGGAACGGGGGTTCTGAGTTGGCAGCCCCCATTCCCGAAGCATCCACGGGCAGTTCGCCGAAGGGCTGACACCGGCTGCGCCTCAGCAGCCAGACAACCTCCCTCCCTCTGGTCGGGCACTGCAAGCCACACAGCCACTTGTGTCCCCTGTGTCCCTGGAGGCCGCAGCGCGTTTTGGGTTTTGGCGCGGACGGGCCCCTCTCGGCTTCCGTAGTCCATTTGCCCCCGGAGCCTGCCAGACCCCTGGCCCCAGGGGTGGGCCCTGCTGAGTCCCCAAGCGCCTCCTGAGTTCCTGCCACCACCCTTGGGCCGGGATGAGGTGCCACCTTGTGCGTAGAAGCCCTGCACACAGGTAAGAAGCCCCCAGGCCCGCGGGCGCGCCCGACCCTGGAGCCCCCTGGCTGGCTGCAGCCACAGGGAACGGGGGTTCTGAGTTGGCAGCCCCCATTCCCAAAGCATCCAAGGGCAGTTCCCCGAAGGGCTGACACCGGCTGCGCCTCAGCAGCCAGACAACCTCCCTCCCTCTGGTCGGGCACTGCAAGCCACACAGCCACTTGTGTCCCCTGTGTCCCTGGAGGCCGCAGCGCGTTTTGGGTTTTGGCGCGGACGGGCCCCTCTCGGCTTCCGTAGTCCATTTGCCCCGGAGCCTGCCAGACCCCTGGCCCCAGGGGCGGGCCCTGCTGAGTCCCCGAGTGCCTCCTGGGTTCCTGCCACCACCCTTGGGCCGGGATGAGGTGCCACCTTGTGCGTAGAAGCCCTGCACACAGGCAAGAAGCCCCCCAGGCCCGCGGGCGCGCCCGACCCTGGAGCCCCCTGGCTGGCTGCAGCCACAGGGAACGGGGGTTCTGAGTTGGCAGCCCCCATTCCCGAAGCATCCACGGGCAGTTCCCCGAAGGGCTGACACCGGCTGCGCCTCAGCAGCCAGACAACCTCCCTCCCTCTGGTCGGGCACTGCAAGCCACACAGCCACTTGTGTCCCCTGTGTCCCTGGAGGCCGCAGCGCGTTTTGGGTTTTGGCGCGGACGGGCCCCTCTCGGCTTCCGTAGTCCATTTGCCCCGGAGCCTGCCAGACCCCTGGCCCCAGGGGCGGGCCCTGCTGAGTCCCCGAGCGCCTCCTGGGTTCCTGCCACCACCCTTGGGCCGGCATGAGGTGCCACCTTGTGCGTAGAAGCCCTGCACACAGGCAAGAAGCCCCCAGGCCCGCGGGCGCGCCCGACCCTGGAGCCCCCTGGCTGGCTGCAGCCACAGGGAAAGGGGGTTCTGAGTTGGCAGCCCCCATTCCCGCAGCATCCACGGGCAGTTCCCCGAAGGGCTGACACCGGCTGCGCCTCAGCAGCCAGACAACCTCCCTCCCTCTGGTCGGGCACTGCAAGCCACACAGCCACTTGTGTCCCCTGTGTCCCTGGAGGCCGCAGCGCGTTTTGGGTTTTGGCGTGGACGGGCCCCTCTCGGCTTCCGTAGTCCATTTGCCCCGGAGCCTGCCAGACCCCTGGCCCCAGGGGCGGGCCCTGCTTAGTTGCCGAGCGCCTCCTGGGTTCCTGCCACCACCCTTGGGCCGGCATGAGGTGCCACCTTGTGCGTAGAAGCCCTGCACACAGGCAAGAAGCCCCTCAGGCCCGCGGGCGCACCCGACCCTGGAGCCCCCTGGCTGGCTGCAGCCACAGGGAACGGGGGTTCTGAGTTGGCAGCCCCCATTCCCGAAGCATCCACGGGCAGTTCCCCGAAGGGCTGACACCGGCTGCGCCTCAGCAGCCAGACAACCTCCATCCCTCTGGTCGGGCACTGCAAGCCACACAGCCACTTGTGTCCCCTGTGTCCCTGGAGGCCGCAGCGCGTTTTGGGTTTTGGCGCGGACGGGCCCCTCTCGGCTTCCGTAGTCCATTTGCCCCGGAGCCTGCCAGACCCCTGGCCCCAGGGGCGGGCCCTGCTGAGTCCCCGAGCGCCTCCTGGGTTCCTGCCACCACCCTTGGGCCGGGATGAGGTGCCACCTTGTGCGTAGAAGCCCTGCACACAGGCAAGAAGCTCCCAGGCCCGCGGGCGCGCCCGACCCTGGAGCCCCCTGGCTGGCTGCAGCCACAGGGAACGGGGGTTCTGAGTTGGCAGCCCCCATTCCCGAAGCATCCACGGGCAGTTCGCCGAAGGGCTGACACCGGCTGCGCCTCAGCAGCCAGACAACCTCCCTCCCTCTGGTCGGGCACTGCAAGCCACACAGCCACTTGTGTCCCCTGTGTCCCTGGAGGCCGCAGCGCGTTTTGGGTTTTGGCGCGGACGGGCCCCTCTCGGCTTCCGTAGTCCATTTGCCCCCGGAGCCTGCCAGACCCCTGGCCCCAGGGGTGGGCCCTGCTGAGTCCCCAAGCGCCTCCTGAGTTCCTGCCACCACCCTTGGGCCGGGATGAGGTGCCACCTTGTGCGTAGAAGCCCTGCACACAGGTAAGAAGCCCCCAGGCCCGCGGGCGCGCCCGACCCTGGAGCCCCCTGGCTGGCTGCAGCCACAGGGAACGGGGGTTCTGAGTTGGCAGCCCCCATTCCCAAAGCATCCAAGGGCAGTTCCCCGAAGGGCTGACACCGGCTGCGCCTCAGCAGCCAGACAACCTCCCTCCCTCTGGTCGGGCACTGCAAGCCACACAGCCACTTGTGTCCCCTGTGTCCCTGGAGGCCGCAGCGCGTTTTGGGTTTTGGCGCGGACGGGCCCCTCTCGGCTTCCGTAGTCCATTTGCCCCGGAGCCTGCCAGACCCCTGGCCCCAGGGGCGGGCCCTGCTGAGTCCCCGAGTGCCTCCTGGGTTCCTGCCACCACCCTTGGGCCGGGATGAGGTGCCACCTTGTGCGTAGAAGCCCTGCACACAGGCAAGAAGCCCCCCAGGCCCGCGGGCGCGCCCGACCCTGGAGCCCCCTGGCTGGCTGCAGCCACAGGGAACGGGGGTTCTGAGTTGGCAGCCCCCATTCCCGAAGCATCCACGGGCAGTTCCCCGAAGGGCTGACACCGGCTGCGCCTCAGCAGCCAGACAACCTCCCTCCCTCTGGTCGGGCACTGCAAGCCACACAGCCACTTGTGTCCCCTGTGTCCCTGGAGGCCGCAGCGCGTTTTGGGTTTTGGCGCGGACGGGCCCCTCTCGGCTTCCGTAGTCCATTTGCCCCGGAGCCTGCCAGACCCCTGGCCCCAGGGGCGGGCCCTGCTGAGTCCCCGAGCGCCTCCTGGGTTCCTGCCACCACCCTTGGGCCGGCATGAGGTGCCACCTTGTGCGTAGAAGCCCTGCACACAGGCAAGAAGCCCCCAGGCCCGCGGGCGCGCCCGACCCTGGAGCCCCCTGGCTGGCTGCAGCCACAGGGAAAGGGGGTTCTGAGTTGGCAGCCCCCATTCCCGAAGCATCCACGGGCAGTTCCCCAAAGGGCTGACACCGGCTGCGCCTCAGCAGCCAGACAACCTCCCTCCCTCTGGTCGGGCACTGCAAGCCACACAGCCACTTGTGTCCCCTGTGTCCCTGGAGGCCGCAGCGCGTTTTGGGTTTTGGCGCGGACGGGCCCCTCTCGGCTTCCGTAGTCCATTTGCCCCCGGAGCCTGCCAGACCCCTGGCCCCAGGGGTGGGCCCTGCTGAGTTCCCGAGCGCCTCCTTGGTTCCTGCCACCACCCTTGGGCCGGGATGAGGTGCCACCTTGTGCGTAGAAGCCCTGCACACAGGCAAGAAGCTCCCCAGGCCCGCGGGCGCGCCCTACCCTGGAGCCCCCTGGCTGGCTGCAGCCACAGGGAACGGGGGTTCTGAGTTGGCAGCCCCCATTCCCGAAGCATCCACGGGCAGTTCCCCGAAGGGCTGACACCGGCTGCGCCTCAGCAGCCAGACAACCTCCCTCCCTCTGGTCGGGCACTGCAAGCCACACAGCCACTTGTGTCCCCTGTGTCCCTGGAGGCCGCAGCGCGTTTTGGGTTTTGGCGCGGACGGGCCCCTCTCGGCTTCCGTAGTCCATTTGCCCCGGAGCCTGCCAGACCCCTGGCCCCAGGGGCGGGCCCTGCTGAGTCCCTAAGCGCCTCCTGAGTTCCTGCCACCACCCTTGGGCCGGGATGAGGTGCCACCTTGTGCATAGAAGCCCTGCACACAGGTAAGAAGCCCCCAGGCCCGCGGGCGCGCCCGACCCTGGAGCCCCCTGGCTGGCTGCAGCCACAGGGTACGGGGGTTCTGAGTTGGCAGCCCCCATTCCCGAAGCATCCAAGGGCAGTTCCCCGAAGGGCTGACACCGGCTGCGCCTCAGCAGCCAGACAACCTCCCTCCCTCTGGTCGGGCACTGCAAGCCACACAGCCACTTGTGTCCCCTGTGTCCCTGGAGGCCGCAGCGCGTTTTGGGTTTTGGCGCGGACGGGCCCCTCTCGGCTTCCGTAGTCCATTTGCCCCGGAGCCTGCCAGACCCCTGGCCCCAGGGGCGGGCCCTGCTGAGTCCCCAAGCGCCTCCTGAGTTCCTGCCACCACCCTTGGGACGGGATGAGGTGCCACCTTGTGCGTAGAAGCCCTGCACACAGGTAAGAAGACCCCAGGCCCGCGGGCGCGCCCGAACCTGGAGCCCCCTGGCTGGCTGCAGCCACAGGGAACGGGGGTTCTGAGTTGGCAGCCCCCATTCCCGAAGCATCCAAGGGCAGTTCCCCGAAGGGCTGACACCGGCTGCGCCTCAGCAGCCAGACAACCTCCCTCCCTCTGGTCGGGCACTGCAAGCCACACAGCCACTTGTGTCCCCTGTGTCCCTGGAGGCCGCAGCGCGTTTTGGGTTTTGGCGCGGACGGGCCCCTCTCGGCTTCCGTAGTCCATTTGCCCCCGGAGCCTGCCAGACCCCTGGCCCCAGGGGCGGGCCCTGCCTGGTCCCCAAGCTCCTCCTGGGTTCCTGCCACCACCCTTGGGCCGGGATGAGGTGCCACCTTGTGCGTAGAAGCCCTGCACACAGGCAAGAAGCCCCCAGGCCCGCGGGCGCGCCCGACCCTGGAGCCCCCTGGCTGGCTGCAGCCACAGGGAACGGGGGTTCTGAGTTGGCAGCCCCCATTCCCGAAGCATCCATGGGCAGTTCCCCGAAGGGCTGACACCGGCTGCGCCTCAGCAGCCAGACAACCTCCCTCCCTCTGGTCGGGCACTGCAAGCCACACAGCCACTTGTGTCCCCTGTGTCCCTGGAGGCCGCAGCGCATTTTGGGTTTTGGCGCGGACAGGCCCCTCTCCGCTTCCGTAGTCCATTTGCCCCGGAGCCTGCCAGACCCCTGGCCCCAGGGGCGGGCCCTGCTGAGTCCCCGAGCGCCTCCTGGGTTCCTGCCACCACCCTTGGGCCGGGATGAGGTGCCACCTTGTGCGTAGAAGCCCTGCACACAGGCAAGAAGCCCCCCAGGCCCGCGGGCGCGCCCGACCCTGGAGCCCCCTGGCAGGCTGCAGCCACAGGGAACGGGGGTTCTGAGTTGGCAGCCCCCATTCCCGAAGCATCCACGGGCAGTTCCCCGAAGGGCTGACACCGGCTGCGCCTCAGCAGCCAGACAACCTCCCTCCCTCTGGTCGGGCACTGCAAGCCACACAGCCACTTGTGTCCCCTGTGTCCCTGGAGGCCGCAGCGCATTTTAGGTTTTGGCGCGGACGGGCCCCTCTCGGCTTCCGTAGTCCATTTGCCCCGGAGCCTGCCAGACCCCTGGCCCCAGGGACGGGCCCTGCTGAGTTCCCGAGCGCCTCCTGGGTTCCTGCCACCACCCTTGGGCCGGGATGAGGTGCCACCTTGTGCGTAGAAGCCCTGCACACAGGCAAGAAGCCCCCAAGGCCCGCGGGCGCACCCGACCCTGGAGCCCCCTGGCTGGCTGCAGCCACAGGGAACGGGGGTTCTGAGTTGGCAGCCCCCATTCCCGAAGCATCCACGGGCAGTTCCCCGAAGGGCTGACACCGGCTGCGCCTCAGCAGCCAGACAACCTCCCTCCCTCTGGTCGGGCACTGCAAGCCACACAGCCACTTGTGTCCCCTGTGTCCCTGGAGGCCGCAGCGCGTTTTGGGTTTTGGCGCGGACGGGCCCCTCTCGGTTTCCGTAGTCCATTTGCCCCGGAGCCTGCCAGAACCCTGGCCCCAGGGGCTGGCCCTGCTGAGTCCCCGAGCGCCTCCTGGGTTCCTGCCACCACCCTTGGGCCGGGATGAGGTGCCACCTTGTGCGTAGAAGCCCTGCACACAGGCAAGAAGCCCCCCAGGCCCGTGGGCGCGCCCGACCCTGGAGCCCCCTGGCTGGCTGCAGCCACAAGGAACGGGGGTTCTGAGTTGGCAGCCCCCATTCCCGAAGTATCCACGGGCAGTTCCCCGAAGGGCTGACACCGGCTGCGCCTCAGCAGCCAGACAACCTCCCTCCCTCTGGTCGGGCACTGCAAGCCACACAGCCACTTGTGTCCCCTGTGTCCCTGGAGGCCGCAGCGCGTTTTGGGTTTTGGCGCGGACGGGCCCCTCTCGGCTTCCGTAGTCCATTTGCCCCGGAGCCTGCCAGACCCCTGGTCCCAGGGGCGGGCCCTGCTGAGTCCCGGAGCCCCTCCTGGGTTCCTGCCACCACCCTTGGGCCGGGATGAGGTGCCACCTTGTGCGTAGAAGCCCTGCACACAGGCAAGAAGCCCCCCAGGCCCGCGGGCGCGCCCGACCCTGGAGCCCCCTGGCTGGCTGCAGCCACAGGGAAAGGGGGTTCTGAGTTGGCAGCCCCCATTCCCGAAGCATCCACGGGCAGTTCCCCGAAGGGCTGACACCGGCTGCGCCTCAGCAGCCAGACAACCTCCCTCCCTCTGGTCGGGCACTGCAAGCCACACAGCCACTTGTGTCCCCTGTGTCCCTGGAGGCCGCAGCGCATTTTGGGTTTTGGCGTGGACGGGCCCCTCTCGGTTCCGTAGTCCATTTGCCCCGGAGCCTGCCAGACCCCTGGCCCCAGGGGCGGGCCCTGCTTAGTTGCCGAGCGCCTCCTGGGTTCCTGCCACCACCCTTGGGCCGGGATGAGGTGCCACCTTGTGCGTAGAAGCCCTGCACACAGGCAAGAAGCCCCTCAGGCCCGCGGGCGCACCCGACCCTGGAGCCCCCTGGCTGGCTGCAGCCACAGGGAACGGGGGTTCTGAGTTGGCAGCCCCCATTCCCGAAGCATCCACGGGCAGTTCCCCGAAGGGCTGACACCGGCTGCGCCTCAGCAGCCAGACAACCTCCCTCCCTCTGGTCGGGCACTGCAAGCCACACAGCCACTTGTGTCCCCTGTGTCCCTGGAGGCCGCAGCGCGTTTTGGGTTTTGGCGCGGACGGGCCCCTCTCGGCTTCCGTAGTCCATTTGCCCCGGAGCCTGCCAGACCCCTGGCCCCAGGGGCGGGCCCTGCTGAGTCCCCAAGCGCCTCCTGGGTTCCTGCCACCACCCTTGGGCCGGGATGAGGTGCCACCTTGTGCGTGGAAGCCCTGCACACAGGCAAGAAGCCCCCCAGGCCCGCCCGACCCTGGAGCCCCCTGGCTGGCTGCAGCCACAGGGAACGGGGGTTCTGAGTTGGCAGCCCCCATTCCCGAAGCATCCACGGGCAGTTCCCCGAAGGGCTGACACCGGCTGCGCCTCAGCAGCCAGACAACCTCCCTCCCTCTGGTCGGGCACTGCAAGCCACACAGCCACTTGTGTCCCCTGTGTCCCTGGAGGCCGCAGCGCGTTTTGGGTTTTGGCGCGGACGGGCCCCTCTCGGCTTCCGTAGTCCATTTGTCCCCGGAGCCTGCCAGACCCCTGGCCCCAGGGGCGGGCCCTGCTGAGTCCCCGAGCGCCTCCTGGGTTCCTGCCACCACCCTTGGGCCGGGATGAGGTGCCACCTTGTGCGTAGAAGCCCTGCACACAGGCAAGAAGCCCCCCAGGCCCGCGGGCGCGCCCTACCCTGGAGCCCCCTGGCTGGCTGCAGCCACAGGGAACGGGGGTTCTGAGTTGGCAGCCCCCATTCCCGAAGCATCCACGGGCAGTTCCCCGAAGGGCTGACTCCGGCTGCGCCTCAGCAGCCAGACAACCTCCCTCCCTCTGGTCGGGCACTGCAACCACACAGCCACTTGTGTCCCCTGTGTCCCTGGAGGCCGCAGCGCGTTTTGGGTTTTGGCGCGGACGGGCCCCTCTCGGCTTCCGTAGTCCATTTGCCCCCGGAGCCTGCCAGAACCCTGGCCCCAGGGGCGGGCCCTGCTGAGTCCCCGAGCGCCTCCTGGGTTCCTGCCACCACCCTTGGGCCGCGATGAGGTGCCACCTTGTGCGTAGAAGCCCTGCACACAGGCAAGAAGCCCCCCCGGCCCGCGGGCGCGCCCGACCCTGGAGCCCCCTGGCTGGCTGCAGCCACAGGGAACGGGGGTTCTGAGTTGGCAGCCCCCATTCCCGAAGCATCCACGGGCAGTTCCCCGAAGGGCTGACACCGGCTGCGCCTCAGCAGCCAGACAACCTCCCTCCCTCTGGTCGGGCACTGCAAGCCACACAGCCACTTGTGTCCCCTGTGTCCCTGGAGGCCGCAGCGCGTTTTGGGTTTTGGCGCGGACGGGCCCCTCTCGGCTTCCGTAGTCCATTTGCCCCCGGAGCCTGCCAGAACCCTGGCCCCAGGGGCGGGCCCTGCTGAGTCCCCGAGCGCCTCCTGGGTTCCTGCCACCACCCTTGGGCCGGGATGAGGTGCCACCTTGTGCGTAGAAGCCCTGCACACAGGCAAGAAGCCCCCCCGGCCCGCCCGACCCTGGAGCCCCCTGGCTGGCTGCAGCCACAGGGAACGGGGGTTCTGAGTTGGCTGCCCCCATTCCCGAAGCATCCACGGGCAGTTCCCCGAAGGGCTGACACCGGCTGCGCCTCAGCAGCCAGACAACCTCCCTCCTTCTGGTCGGGCACTGCAAGCCACACAGCCACTTGTGTCCCCTGTGTCCCTGGAGGCCGCAGCGCATTTTGGGTTTTGGCGTGGACGGGCCCCTCTCGGCTTCCGTAGTCCATTTGCCCCGGAGCCTGCCAGACCCCTGGCCCCAGGGGCGGGCCCTGCTGAGTTCCCGAGCGCCTCCTGGGTTCCTGCCACCACCCTTGGGCCGGGATGAGGTGCCACCTTGTGCGTAGAAGCCCTGCACACAGGCAAGAAGCCCCCCAGGCCCGCGGGCGCGCCCGACCCTGGAGCCCCCTGGCTGGCTGCAGCCATAGGGAACGGGGGTTCTGAGTTGGCAGCCCCCATTCCCGAAGCATCCACGGGCAGTTCCCCGAAGGGCTGACACCGGCTGCGCCTCAGCAGCCAGACAACCTCCCTCCTTCTGGTCGGGCACTGCAAGCCACACAGCCACTTGTGTCCCCTGTGTCCCTGGAGGCCGCAGCGCGTTTTGGGTTTTGGCGCGGACGGGCCCCTCTCGGCTTCCGTAGTCCATTTGCCCCCGGAGCTTGCCAGACCCCTGGCCCCAGGGGCGGGCCCTGCTGAGTCCCCGAGCGCCTCCTGGGTTCCTGCCACCACCCTTGGGCCGGGATGAGGTGCCACCTTGTGCGTAGAAGCCCTGCACACAGGCAAGAAGCCCCCCAGGCCCGCGGGCGCGCCCGACCCTGGAGCCCCCTGGCTGGCTGCAGCCACAGGGAACGGGGGTTCTGAGTTGGCAGCCCCCATTCCCGAAGCATCCACGGGCAGTTTCCCGAAGGGCTGACACCGGCTGCGCCTCAGCAGCCAGACAACCTCCCTCCCTCTGGTCGGGCACTGCAAGCCACACAGCCACTCGTGTCCCCTGTGTCCCTGGAGGCCGCAGCACGTTTTGGGTTTTGGCGCGAACGGGCCCCTCTCGGCTTTCGTAGTCCATTTACCCCAGAGCCTGCCAGATCCCTGGCCCCAGGGGCGGGCCTTGCTGAGTCCCAGAGTGCCTCCTGGATCCTGCCACCACCCTTGGCCCGGGATGAGGTGCCACCTTGTGCGTGGAAGCCCTGCACACAGGCAAGAGGCCCCAGAGGCCCGCCCGACCCTGGAGCCCCCTGGCTGGCTGCAGCCACAGGGAACGGGGGTTCTGAGTTGGCAGCCCCCATTCCCGAAGCATCCACGGGCAGTTCCCCGAAGGGCTGACACCGGCTGCGCCTCAGCAGCCAGACAACCTCCCTCCCTCTGGTCGGGCACTGCAAGCCACACAGCCACTTGTGTCCCCTGTGTCCCTGGAGGTCGCAGCGCGTTTTGGGTTTTGGCGCGGACGGGCCCCTCTCGGCTTCCGTAGTCCATTTGCCCCGGAGCCTGCCAGACCCCTGGCCCCAGGGGCGGGCCCTGCTGAGTCCCCGAGCGCCTCCTGGGTTCCTGCCACCACCCTTGGGCCGGGATGAGGTGCCACCTTGTGCGTAGAAGCCCTGCACACAGGCAAGAAGCCCACCAGGCCCCCCGGCGCGCCCGACCCTGTGGCCCCCTGGCTGGCTGCAGCCACAGGGAACGGGAGTTCTGAGTTGGCAGCCCCCATTCCCGAAGCATCCACGGGCAGTTCCCCGAAGGGCTGACACCGGCTGCGCCTCAGCAGCCAGACAACCTCCCTCCCTCTGGTCGGGCACTGCAAGCCACACAGCCACTTGTGTCCCCTGTGTCCCTGGAGGCCGCAGCACGTTTTGGGTTTTGGCGCGGACGGGCCCCTCTCGGCTTCCGTAGTCCATTTGCCCCGGAGCCTGCCAGACCCCTGGCCCCAAGGGCGGGCCCTGCTGAGTCCCCGAGCGCCTCCTGGGTTCCTGCCACCACCCTTGGGCCGGGATGAGGTGCCACCTTGTGCGTAGAAGCCCTGCACACAGGCAAGAAGCCCCCAAGGCCCGCGGGCGCGCCCGACCCTGGAGCCCCCTGGCTGGCTACAGCCACAGGGAACGGGGGTTCTGAGTTGGCAGCCCCCATTCCCGAAGCATCCACGGGCAGTTCCCCGAAGGGCTGACACCGGCTGCGCCTCAGCAGCCAGACAACCTCCCTCCCTCTGGTCGGGCACTGCAAGCCACACAGCCACTTGTGTCCCCTGTGTCCCTGGAGGCCGCAGCGCATTTTGGGTTTTGGCGCGGACGGGCCCCTCTCGGTTTCCGTAGTCCATTTGCCCCGGAGCCTGCCAGAACCCTGGCCCCAGGGGCGGGCCCTGCTGAGTCCCCGAGCGCCTCCTGGGTTCCTGCCACCACCCTTGGGCCGGGATGAGGTGCCACCTTGTGCGTAGAAGCCCTGCACACAGGCAAGAAGCCCCCCAGGCCCGCGGGCGCGCCCGACCCTGGAGCCCCCTGGCTGGCTGCAGCCACAGGGAAAGGGGGTTCTGAGTTGGCAGCCCCCATTCCCGAAGCATCCACGGGCAGTTCCCCGAAGGGCTGACACCGGCTGCGCCTCAGCAGCCAGACAACCTCCCTCCCTCTGGTCGGGCACTGCAAGCCACACAGCCACTTGTGTCCCCTGTGTCCCTGGAGGCCGCAGCGCATTTTGGGTTTTGGCGTGGACGGGCCCCTCTCGGTTCCGTAGTCCATTTGCCCCGGAGCCTGCCAGACCCCTGGCCCCAGGGGCGGGCCCTGCTTAGTTGCCGAGCGCCTCCTGGGTTCCTGCCACCACCCTTGGGCCGGGATGAGGTGCCACCTTGTGCGTAGAAGCCCTGCACACAGGCAAGAAGCCCCTCAGGCCCGCGGGCGCACCCGACCCTGGAGCCCCCTGGCTGGCTGCAGCCACAGGGAACGGGGGTTCTGAGTTGGCAGCCCCCATTCCCGAAGCATCCACGGGCAGTTCCCCGAAGGGCTGACACCGGCTGCGCCTCAGCAGCCAGACAACCTCCCTCCCTCTGGTCGGGCACTGCAAGCCACACAGCCACTTGTGTCCCCTGTGTCCCTGGAGGCCGCAGCGCGTTTTGGGTTTTGGCGCGGACGGGCCCCTCTCGGCTTCCGTAGTCCATTTGCCCCGGAGCCTGCCAGACCCCTGGCCCCAGGGGCGGGCCCTGCTGAGTCCCCAAGCGCCTCCTGGGTTCCTGCCACCACCCTTGGGCCGGGATGAGGTGCCACCTTGTGCGTGGAAGCCCTGCACACAGGCAAGAAGCCCCCCAGGCCCGCCCGACCCTGGAGCCCCCTGGCTGGCTGCAGCCACAGGGAACGGGGGTTCTGAGTTGGCAGCCCCCATTCCCGAAGCATCCACGGGCAGTTCCCCGAAGGGCTGACACCGGCTGCGCCTCAGCAGCCAGACAACCTCCCTCCCTCTGGTCGGGCACTGCAAGCCACACAGCCACTTGTGTCCCCTGTGTCCCTGGAGGCCGCAGCGCGTTTTGGGTTTTGGCGCGGACGGGCCCCTCTCGGCTTCCGTAGTCCATTTGTCCCCGGAGCCTGCCAGACCCCTGGCCCCAGGGGCGGGCCCTGCTGAGTCCCCGAGCGCCTCCTGGGTTCCTGCCACCACCCTTGGGCCGGGATGAGGTGCCACCTTGTGCGTAGAAGCCCTGCACACAGGCAAGAAGCCCCCAGGGCCCGCGGGCGCGCCCTACCCTGGAGCCCCCTGGCTGGCTGGCAGCCACAGGGAACGGGGTTCTGAGTTGGCAGCCCCCATTCCCGAAGCATCCACGGGTCAGTTCCCCGAAGGGCTGACTCCGGCTGCGCCTCAGCAGCCAGACAACCTCCCTCCCTCTGGTCGGGCACTGCAACCACACAGCCACTTGTGTCCCCTGTGTCCCTGGAGGCCGCAGCGCGTTTTGGGTTTTGGCGCGGACGGGCCCCTCTCGGCTTCCGTAGTCCATTTGCCCCCGGAGCCTGCCAGAACCCTGGCCCCAGGGGCGGGCCCCTGCTGAGTCCCCGAGCGCCTCCTGGGTTCCTGCCACCACCCTTGGGCCGCGATGAGGTGCCACCTTGTGCGTAGAAGCCCTGCACACAGGCAAGAAAGCCCCCCCGGCCCGCGGGGCGCGCCCGACCCTGGAGCCCCCTGGCTGGCTGCAGCCACAGGGAACGGGGGTTCTGAGTTGGCAGCCCCCATTCCCGAAGCATCCACGGGCAGTTCCCCGAAGGGCTGACACCGGCTGCGCCTCAGCAGCCAGACAACCTCCCTCCCTCTGGTCGGGCACTGCAAGCCACACAGCCACTTGTGTCCCCTGTGTCCCTGGAGGCCGCAGCGCGTTTTGGGTTTTGGCGCGGACGGGCCCCTCTCGGCTTCCATAGTCCATTTGCCCCCGGAGCCTGCCAGACCCCTGGCCCCAGGGGCGGGCCCTGCTGAGTTCCCGAGCGCCTCCTGGGTTCCTGCCACCACCCTTGGGCCGGGATGAGGTGCCACCTTGTGCGTAGAAGCCCTGCACACAGGCAAGAAGCCCCCCAGGCCCGCGGGCGCGCCCGACCCTGGAGCCCCCTGGCTGGCTGCAGCCATAGGGAACGGGGGTTCTGAGTTGGAAGCCCCCATTCCCGAAGCATCCACGGGCAGTTCCCCGAAGGGCTGACGACCGCTGCGCCTCAGCAGCCAGACAACCTCCCTCCTTCTGGTCGGGCACTGCAAGCCACACAGCCACTTGTGTCCCCTGTGTCCCTGGAGGCCGCAGCGCGTTTTGGGTTTTGGCGCGGACCGAGGGCCCCTCTCGGCTTCCGTAGTCCATTTGCCCCCGGAGCTTGCCAGACCCTGGCCCCAGGGGCGGGCCCTGCTGAGTCCCCGAGCGCCTCCTGGGTTCCTGCCACCACCCTTGGCCGGGATGAGGTGCCACCTTGTGCGTAGAAGCCCTGCACACAAGGCAAGAAGCCCCCCAGGCCCGCGGGCGCGCCCGACCCTGGAGCCCCCTGGCTGGCTGCAGCCACAGGGAACGGGGGTTCTGAGTTGGCAGCCCCCATTCCCGAAGCATCCACGGGCAGTTTCCCGAAGGGCTGACACCGGCTGCGCTTCAGCAGCCAGACAACCTCCCTCCCTCTGGTCGGGCACTGCAAGCCACACAGCCACTCGTGTCCCCTGTGTCCCTGGAGGCCGCAGCACGTTTTGGGTTTTGGCGCGGACGGGCCCCTCTCGGCTTTCGTAGTCCATTTACCCCAGAGCCTGCCAGATCCCTGGCCCCAGGGGCGGGCCTTGCTGAGTCCCAGAGTGCCTCCTGGATCCTGCCACCACCCTTGGGCCGGGATGAGGTGCCACCTTGTGCGTGGAAGCCCTGCACACAGGCAAGAGGCCCCAGAGGCCCGACCGACCCTGGAGCCCCCTGGCTGGCTGCAGCCACAGGGAACGGGGGTTCTGAGTTGGCAGCCCCCATTCCCGAAGCATCCACGGGCAGTTTCTCCGAAGGGCTGACACCGGCTGCGCCTCAGCAGCCAGACAACCTCCCTCCCTCTGCTCGGGCACTGCAAGCCACACAGCCACTTGTGTCCCCTGTGTCCCTGGAGGTCGCAGCGCGTTCTGGGTTTTGGCGCGGACGGGCCCCTCTCGGCTTCCGTAGTCCATTTGCCCCGGAGCTGCCAGACCCCTGGCCCCAGGGGCGGGCCCTGCTGAGTCCCCGAGCGCCTCCTGGGTTCCTGCCACCACCCTTGGGCCGGGATGAGGTGCCACCTTGTGCGTAGAAGCCCTGCACACAGGCAAGAAGCCCACCAGGCCCCCCGGCGCGCCCGACCTGTGGCCCCCTGGCTGGCTGCAGCCACAGGAACGGGAGTTCTGAGTTGGCAGCCCCCATTCCCGAAGCATCCACGGGCAGTTCCCCGAAGGGCTGACACCGGCTGCGCCTCAGCAGCCAGACAACCTCCCTCCCTCTGGTCGGGCACTGCAAGCCACACAGCCACTTGTGTCCCCTGTGTCCCTGGAGGCCGCAGCGCGTTTTGGGTTTTGGCGCGGACGGGCCCTCTCGGCTTCCGTAGTCCATTTGCCCCCGGAGCCTGCCAGACCCCTGGCCCAGGGGCGGGCCCTGCTGAGTCCCCGAGCGCCTCCTGGGTTCCTGCCACCACCCTTGGGCCGGGATGAGGTGCCACCTTGTGCGTAGAAGCCCTGCACACAGGCAAGAAGCCCCAAGGCCCGCAGGCGCGCCAGACCCTGGAGCCCCCTGGCTGGCTGCAGCCTCAAGGAACGGGGGTTCTGAGTTGGCAGCCCCCATTCCCGAAGCATCCACGGGCAGTTCCCCGAAGGGCTGACACCGGCTGCGCCTCAGCAGCCAGACAACCTCCCTCCATCTGGTCGGGCACTGCAAGCCACACAGCCACTTGTGTCCCCTGTGTCCCTGGAGGCCGCAGCGCGTTTTGGGTTTTGGCGCGGACGGGCCCTCTCGGCTTCCGTAGTCCATTTGCCCCGGAGCCTGCCAGACCCCTGGCCCCAGGGGCGGGCCCTGCTGAGTCCCCGAGCGCCTCCTGGGTTCCTGCCACCACCCTTGGGCCGGGATGAGGTGCCACCTTGTGCGTAGAAGCCCTGCACACAGGCAAGAAGCCCCCCAGGCCCGCGGGCGCGCCCGACCCTGGAGCCCCCTGGCTGGCTGCAGCCACAGGGAATGGGGGTTCTGAGTTGGCAGCCCCCATTCCCGAAGCATCCACGGGCAGTTCCCCGAAGGGCTGACACCGGCTGCCGCCTCAGCAGCCAGACAACCTCCCTCCCTCTGGTCGGGCACTGCAAGCCACAGAGCCACTCGTGTCCCCTGTGTCCCTGGAGGCCGCAGCACGTTTTGGGTTTTGGCGCGGACGGGCCCCCTCTCGGCTTTCGTAGTCCATTTACCCCAGAGCCTGCCAGATCCCTGGCCCCAGGGGCGGGCCTTGCTGAGTCCCAGAGTGCCTCCTGGGTTCCTGCCAACACCCTTGGGCCGGGATGAGGTGCCACCTTGGTGCGTGGAAGCCCTGCACACAGGCAAGAAGCCCAGAGGCCCGCCCGACCCTGGAGCCCCCTGGCTGGCTGCAGCCACAGGGAACGGGGGTTCTGAGTTGGCAGCCCCCATTCCCGAAGCATCCACGGCAGTTCCCCGAAGGGCTGACACCGCTGCGCCGTCAGCAGCCAGACAACCTCCCTCCCTCTGGTCGGGCACTGCAAGCCACACAGCCACTTGTGTCCCCTGTGTCCCTGGAGGCCGCAGCGCGTTTTGGGTTTTGGCGCGGGACGGGCCCCTCTCGGCTTCCGTAGTCCATTTGCCCCGGAGCCTGCCAGACCCCTGGCCCCAGGGGCGGGCCCTGCTGAGTCCCGAGCGTCTCCTGGGTTCCTGCCACCACCCTTGGGCCGGGATGAGGTGCCACCTTGTGCGTAGAAGCCCTGCACACAGGCAAGAAGCCCCCAAGGCCGCAGGCGCGCCAGACCCTGGAGCCCCCTGGCTGGCTGCAGCCTCAAGGAACGGGGGTTCTGAGTTGGCAGCCCCATTCCCGAAGCATCCACGGGCAGTTCCCGAAGGGCTGACACCGGCTGCGCCTCAGCAGCCAGACAACCTCCCTCCATCTGGTCGGGCACTGCAAGCCACACAGCCACTTGTGTCCCCTGTGTCCCTGGAGGGCCGCAGCGCGTTTTGGGTTTGGCGCGGACGGGCCCCTCTCGGCTTCCGTAGTCCATTTGCCCCGGAGCCTGCCAGACCCCTGGCCCCAGGGGCGGGCCCTGCTGAGTCCCCGAGCGCCTCCTGGGTTCCTGCCACCACCCTTGGGCCGGGATGAGGTGCCACCTTGTGCGTAGAAGCCCTGCACACAGGCAAGAAGCCCCCAGGCCCGCGGCCAGCGCCCGACCCTGGAGCCCCCTGGCTGGCTGCAGCCACAGGGAATGGGGGTTCTGAGTTGGCAGCCCCCATTCCCGAAGCATCCACGGCAGTTCCCGAAGGGCTGACACCGGCTGCGCCTCAGCAGCCAGACAACCTCCCTCCCTCTGGTCGGGCACTGCAAGCCACAGAGCCACTCGTGTCCCCGTGTCCCTGGAGGCCGCAGCACGTTTTGGGTTTTGGCGCGGACGGGCCCCTCTCGGCTTTCGTAGTCCATTTACCCCAGAGCCTGCCAGATCCCTGTCCCCAGGGCGGGCCTTGCTGAGTCCCAGAGTGCCTCCTGGGTTCCTGCCAACACCCTTGGGCCGGGATGAGGTGCCACCTTGTGCGTGGAGAGCCCTGCACACAGGCAAGAAGCCCCAGAGGCCCGCCCGACCCTGGAGCCCCCTGGCTGGCTGCAGCCACAGGGAACGGGGGTTCTGAGTTGGCAGCCCCCATTCCCGAAGCATCCACGGGCAGTTCCCCGAAGGGCTGACACCGGCTGCGCCTCAGCAGCCAGACAACCTCCCTCCCTCTGGTCGGGCACTGCAAGCCACACAGCCACTTGTGTCCCCTGTGTCCCTGGAGGCCGCAGCGCGTTTTGGGGTTTTGGCGCGGACGGGCCCCTCTCGGCTTCCAGTAGTCCATTTGCCCCGGAGCCTGCCAGACCCCTGGCCCCAGGGGCGGGCCCTGCTGAGTCCCGAGCGTCTCCTGGGTTCCTGCCACCCACCCTTGGGCCGGGATGAGGTGCCACCTTGTGCGTAGAAGCCCTGCACACAGGCAAGAAGCCCCCCAGGCCCGCGGGCGTGCCCGACCCTGGAGCCCCCCTGGCTGGCTGCAGCCACAGTGAACGGGGGTTCTGAGTTGGCAGCCCCCATTCCCGAAGCATCCACGGGCAGTTCCCCGAAGGGCTGACACCGGCTGCGCCTCAGCAGCCAGACAACCTCCCTCCCTCTGGTCGGGCACTGCAAGCCACACAGCCACTTGTGTCCCCTGTGTCCCTGGAGGCCGCAGAGCGTTTT